>NC_137490.1:8265480-8865480 GCF_963082875.1 Corella eumyota
AGCCATTGTTAATGCCAGTCGTTTTCAAGTACAAGTACACTGCCTTGTTTGGCTAAAAGTTTATTACATTAATTTTCTTTCTTTAAAAAATACACAAATACTTGTTCGAGTAAAACAATGTCTTAATCCGAAATTAAAAAGTTCTGTCTAGACCGGTCGTAGCCAAAACCATAATAATTAAAAAATTGCGTCGTAAAGCGTTTTTGTATTGCAAGAAAAATAGGTCGACATTTTTTATCCAGTTAAGTGTAACGCCTAACAAATATCAAAATAAATTTGTATCGTTTTTAAGTGATTTTCCGAACTAAACCAAGTCCCATATCCGCGCTTATTGTCAGAAAATCATTTTATTCTATGTCACTGGATAAACATACGATTTAATTATAATCATTTCGTTCTACAGCTAGTGGTTACCGGACCTTAATTTGGTAAGATTACCCTCATTATAAAATCTCGAGAAAATCAATATTAACCACATATACGTCAAACATAAAAATATATATGTATATAAAAATATCTAAATAACATATTTTTTAGTAAAACTGACTCGTTTATCAGTTACTCATCACTTACGCATAAAACATTGGCAAATACACCGAAATACCAAGGTCATGACGGCGTAATAAAAAAATCAATTTTTTGGAATTTCTTAGAACAACTTGAAATTCTCCCTTTTGCTAGCCTGGCTAACTAATCTAATTAAAATTGTAACCTTATTTCCACAAAAAATTAACCCTACGATTTTACCTCGTGGCACCCGCACGTTATTTCGCAGTCTTCGGGTACGCTCGAAAGCTGATTGGGCGAGGGTAAGTCACATGACTCGCTGGTGGCCAATGAGCTTCGTCTTGACTCTTCGAAATCTCGGAGGTTGACGGTTAACACGTTGCCGTCGATTTTAACTATTCCTTGGCGTGTTATATCGCAACAATCATTGTCGAAATCGCGCGAGTTTTTCACATTGTTATTGTTACAAATTTCACCATCGTCGATGTCATCTTGAAGCAAAAAACTTCCCGAACTTCGGCACGAAGATGAGGAAGAACAGCATGGACTTTCCAACTCCGGGACACCGTCCTCCGAAAAGATACTAGTCGCTGAGGACGACAGAGAAGTGCTCTTTATTCTTGTCGCGGACTTTGTGGAATTTCGATGATCCATTACTTGTGAATCAATAATAGTTGTCCTTCGGTTGCTTCGACAATTATTTGTTGTTTGGTGACGTCTTCTGCTAACTAAATCAAACAACATGTTGTCAATTCGATCGCACCCCGTGTCGGCCAGTTCATTTCGCGGAGAATACGAACTAAATTGCGGGGTGGTGTATGATTTTTTCACGAGGTTCGAAGGCCGTTTTCGCCGCAAGACAACGGCCGCTATAGCACTAACATCGACAGCCTCTTTAAGTTTTTGACATACTCTATCGTCGAATAATTCAGATGATAGTCTCATACTGTCACAATAAACGCCAGGGTCACTTTGTATGCTTCTTGTATTTGTGGTTAATTTGTCTTTGTAACTCTTTCGTAAATGTTCTTCACAGCTTCTTCGGTTAATATAATGTTCTGCTTGTGTTGCGTAACGCATATTTCCAAATTTTAAGTCGATTTCAATATAACATTCAATAAATACACTGATCAGTTCGCTAGTTCGTTAGTAATACAATTTTCTAAAACAAAATTTTAAAATGCTATTTCATTACTTTCCATTCTATTCAAATATGGTCTGCTTACTAACAGTACTAATGACAAATGTCCTGTATGTCTGCTATTGGACATTTAAACTTAGAATTTCTACGAATAACGATTTTCGAGTCACGATATATTTAAATATACATTAAATTTGTCTGGCGTAAAACACGAAAACTTAAACTATTAAAATATTTTATCAATCTAACTATTAAATAACATTTTTTTTTTATCTTTGTAACTGTTATATTATTGCTACAACCTAACTTTAAAAATCATTAACTGTACTCTTGTTATGATGCAAACTTGGATAATAGAGCTATTCAGTTACCGCGCGCTAAGTTATTTATTCCAGTACTTTTTACTGATATCGAATGAAACAAATTCCCCTTTTTTCTTTCGCAAACAGAGAGACTAGCGCGATAAAAAAAGCAAACGATCTTTTTTTAACGTAACAATGCAACCCCGCCGATTAGACATGCAGGATATTCAAAAAATCACTTTCTTTATCCAAACCTTGAAATTCCCATCGGAAATTGATAAGAAAAATTTAGAGATCATTTTAAAAAAGACAAGAACCAACTTACAAAAAAATGTTACGATTTCTTAAGCGCGCAAAATTTAGAATTTTTGTAGGTGGTAATATATAAACATAATTACAGTCTATAAAATCACGAATCAATCTTTGTTTCTAATCCAAGCGCGGCGATCATAAAATCTCACACAACATTTTCAGAACACCTGTGTACAGAATTGATTCAATTCATTAAAAATCCGAATTTTACAGTTTAACAATCGATGTGCAGCGGACCTGTTTGTTAGTATTAATCCCCAAACACACAACAGAAGTTTGATGGCAAAACAAGATTGTTTTGTAATAACGCTTCCTGTGACGTCATCATTAGGCTTATATTCGTGTTTACTGTGTATTTTTTCTCAGGTGCTTTGATTAAATTAAGGAAATTAATTTTTAAGTAAATCAATTAAAGGTTTATTGTCAACAAACATGTGGCTGTGAATAAAGGACTTCTGAAAAATATTAGCTACTAGCAAATAAGACCGCACCATGTGCTGTTTGCATGATTTTATCACAAGCAGTCAAAATGTTAAGCTGTTAAAATGAATAACTTAAAAATTGGTTTTATGTAGCCAGACACATTGGTTTTATGTAACCTGACACAGTTTAAAATTACTAGAAATTGTTGCTTTTTTGTTTACAAGATTATTTTTGTTAAAAATTTAATAAACAGCCAAATAAAATTCCATATTACAGTTTTCTTACTATGTCAATTATCTTTGATTATGTAATCTCGACCAGGCATGAAAAGACTTTCAATCTGACTCAACATTGTCACGTGACCGCATTGCAAACATTACGTAGTTGCTTATTTATTTACACAAGTGTTATCTTTCAATCATGTCTTGGCAAAAACATTGGAAACGGACTTTTTTTGCCATGGTTTCCCAAATTAAAGTTATTGTATTTGAACAAATACTCATTATAGTGATCAACTGGCTAACGCTTTATTAATAGGCTGTCACATGTATATAGAACATGCGGGTTTAAATTAAATATGACCTGACACAGCCATATACAAGCAATGTCGACCACAATTCACTCAATTCAATCAGATTAATTGATAAACATGTTGTTTATAAAGGTTAAACCGCAAGTTTAATTCATTAACTTAGTTGAACAGGTCAGAGTTTAAACGAAACAGACTAGGCCACAGAAAAAGTAAATGCTAATTTCGACGACAATTAAAGAACGCCACAGGAGCAAATTGGTAACCAAAAAAATAACAAGCCTGGCTTTGCGTTTGACCAGTACTCGACCTTAATTGTTATTCGCAGTTAGCACAATATTATTTTTAAACAAATATACCAGTACAATGTAAAAGTGATGATTGGCACTTTTGTTGACACAAGTGCGTACCTTGGACGCGTATTATTAGTTTCTAATCCCGCGACCATGACAATACTGTGCGGAATTTTAATCCAGCTGCGATGGAGCTACTACAATCACAAATCATAACAATACCACAACAAAAGCAATTGTTATTATTTCTTTAAAATAACATATGAAGATAACAGTCTACTGTGTCATATTTTATTGTATTAATAACTATTTTTATGTTCCAAATGATAATAAAATTTGGAACTGAAAAAATTGAAAGTGAAACTTTGACATGGAAGACGATTAACGAACACGTGACCCTTATCAACAGGAAGCCAGTAAACAAGGCGCTAAAAGATTATCTGGCATGACTCGGAAATCATAAGACAAACAGACAATTAGAAAAATGTTGTGAAAACTAGATCGTTTAAGCGGGGACTTCGCACAGACTAGAGCAAGTGCGACAATTAAGACAATCTGTCTAGAATGATCAAACAAAAATACTGCCCTACCAAAACTAAAACCCAGTGTTTAACTTTACAGTCTTATGGTATACAACAATCAACCAATAAATAGCCCGCTATTGTTTTACAACGAGGGTAAATTATTCCCCGTATACTAAAAGATTACTTGAGTATTTTTGATGAGTACGTTACATGTAAACAATTAACCTTAAGGATTAAAATAAAATTTACACGATGTCATAATCCCCCAGCATAAATATGTAGGCGATAATTCCACATCGACTACGTCACATAGTACGTCACCATTACCGTGTCGTCCCGCTCGCGACCTCAATTGTGACGTTACGCGAATATGACTGTGACATCATAGGAGGAGGGCCTGCAATTTAATTAGCGGCTACTAGGGTGGTAAATTGTACAGAAAAGGATACGGAATGACAACCCGCGATAAATTTAAGTGGAACAGACCTCTACACTTTCGTTTAGCACGTAACAGCATTTTAGGCCACGATTTAGTCAGCAGTTTATTGATTTATTGGCCTTTTTTAGACCACGCTTAAATGATTAAAAAATTAAAAAAAGAAATAACAATTTTTCTTTAAAGAAAACAAAACGAATTTTTATCACGCTTTAACTTTCAATAAATTTACAATGTTTTTTATCTGCCGCCTTTTATTAAATTTTCTTTATACCTATATCCAAACAAACGTGTTCATTTTTTTCTGATTCCCTTTTCAAAGGCGAAACCGTTATCAGTATTTTTAAACCCCTAATGTTGTTTTAGAAACCAATGAGTTTACTTTGAAAAACGAGGGATGCATTACACACGTGACACCAATATCCGATACGCCTGATTAACTAAACCACGAATGCCTTTTGATCTAAACCTGAAGAAAGAATTGGATTGCAAATTTGTAAACAAAAATCAAGGCGGGAGGATATAAATGTCCTAAACTTGATCCAAACAAATATTTTGTTCCAACTTTGCACTAGTTTTTTAATTACATCTTTAAAAAAATTATTTTAAAATTAAGAAAAAAGCTAAAACAAAACGCAGAGTTTAAAAAATGAGTTTTTTTGACTTTGGTGAAAGGTAAATTAGGTTTAAAAACAATGACCCTGTTATTGTTTAGAAAAACATAAATTAACAATTGTTAACATTTAAATCGTGGGAAAGTGAATAGTTTAGCTCGGCGGTGTACGTCGTGGTATTGTCTCAAACAAACCCCCAATCGCGACAGTGTCAATTTGTTAAAACTCGCAACAATGACCTTCGGCATTGGTTTATGACGTCACATTAGAAAGTAGAAAGCGAATATTTAAACAAAACTTTTTACCGAGAATTGTAAAATTTTTGCACAGAACCACCTCCAACCCATATCATGCTATTTTTACTGTAACTGTAGTACGGTTTACTATGATAAATTGCACGAAGCCAGAGAAGCTAAACTGTGAAAACATCGGTGAAAAATATCGTTTTGTTTATGTTTTTTACGGGGACTTTGAAACCGAGTCAGCCGTTGCAGCAATAACACAGCTTTGTAAGGTAGATAGGATTTCCAAGGACTAGAAATTACTACTAGCAATGTTTTTGCGAATTTCAATACACAATTAAAGCGTAAAACTGGCGTTAGTAATTATGACAACAATATTTGGGATTCTTTGAAAATAGCCGTCGCCTTTTTCAGTGGCCTTTATCTAATTATGACATCACACACGACTGGCCTGGTTTGATCCAATCAACTTCCGTTAAACGGAATTCTAAAAACAAAAATTAGGAACGAGTTCTAAAAACAAAACTTTTCAAAGTGACGTGCTGCGTTTGCGCAAACAAATCTGACTCGTAGAAAAGTTCCCAGGCTTGTAAATGGCGACCCATAGAGCCCCTTACGCACGTCAATCAGATGACGTCACACCTTACAGGTGGCAGGGAGACACGGTACTGATAAGGCAATTGAAAAAAAACTCCATAAATTAGACCAAAAACGTGAAAAAAACGCGGCCACGCAAGACATCAAATAACTTCAAATGACATTTTAGTTAGAATTATCATGATGTTTTTGCACTTCTTGACATTTTAAGAAAAAATAATGGACAAACAACTTTAGTAACATCCTTATCCCAATCATAATAGTTTCTTGATTTTTACACCAGCAAAACACAATCGGAGTAGACGACAAATCTTACATAATTTCACAAGCTTAATCAATTTTTGTACGAAAATACACATTTGAAACTGCTGATAAAATATGATATAATTAAATTGTCTGTGACAGGGTTGCTGGTACGTCAAATAGGATTTCGGTTCAGGACAAAGGAAGAACTCATGCATGCAAGGAAGTGGGTGCTGTATATAATAACTTTATCAGTCTTTAAAAAAACAAAATACAAGAAATTATGTAATCCATAATCCTATTAATATCCCAACGCTAATTGCCAAAATAAACCCCTTTGTTATTTAACTATCCGGGCGGAAAGTTGCCATGGTTACGATGACGTACTTGGGAGTAGTCGAATATGAATTCCCGAATGTCAGACAAAATCGATTTACCGTGAAAATAAAATATTTATACAAAATATATGGTATTATGTTGCTGGATGATTGATAACTGACTTTAAGAAATAAAATTACGTTTTTATCGATTAAATTAAAAACAATTTTAAAAATAATAAACTAAAGTAATTGATATTGCAACAAAAAACCCAGTTCAAAGCGTTTAAAATTTTATAAGTTGAAATTTCGGCGACCACACAGCCTGACTTGTTTAATCTTTCAAGCAAGATCTATCTTATCAAACAAAACTACGATGTGTCAGTTGTGTGAGTCAAACATTTTCGACAAAAATTGGAGGTTAATTCTATTAGTGTTTTATCTTTTTTGTGTCTGGTTCAATACTTATGCGTTATAGCTTATATTTAAAATAACTGTGTAAGGATATACGACCATAGCTTTGTCGTTTGGCATTTACTGAACTTGTATATTTTGACATTTAACCGATTTTTACGCCTACAAGGAGTTTCTCGCTTGTAAGAAGATAGGTAAGTTTCATTTCGGCCTATGACACACTTGTCTAAAAATTCCAACCCACAACAATTATAAAGCAATTAGCCCGGCAAAGATTGGTCTGCCAAGCTAAGGTGACAATTTAGAATAGTTATCATCTTTTAAATAACCAGCACAAAATCCCACTAATGGCCATAGAATCATGACTAATTAATTTATTCACCAATAAAATTGATCATCAACCTACATCTTAGCTTTATATTATACAAAAGATCAAAGAGCAAGTGTGTTTGCAAATGCATTCAAATATTTCAGTTTATTTGCCAAGCTCGAGACAAAGAAGATCAAAAGGTTAAGTCTACCTGTTCTAATCCAGCTTTGAAACGCTTCTTAATTTCAAATGAGGATTTTATCAACAAATTTTCTAACACAAAAATCCACATCAAACAATGTTTGCGACTATTATTTAAATTTCAGGAAATACTTAGGAAAATGAATTATTTTGTTGAGGAACATTATTACATATTTCAAATATTATATTTTTCTTATGTAACTAGGGAGTACAGCCTGTAATTTACATGCGTCAGTGTTTTACTATTTGTTATTAAAAGCTACAATTAAAAATACGTTTCTATAGCAACCCAAATTTGTTATGAAGACAGGGCCACACATATAACAACAATATCCGTCCAATTAATCTTTAAACGACGCAGGCTGACGTGCATTATTTAAATGCAAACAATTATAGGCTCTTGATGTAGTTGAGATACTTAAAATTACACTATTGTTGCGTTTGAAATAATAATTGGACATGAAGTAAGATTGATTGCATAAAAACTTATTCTTAACTAATCAACAAAGCATTTCAGTTATTTAAGGTCAAGCAGTTCTTTTAAAATTTGCCTCTGATGTTTCTATATTAAGAAAGTGACGCAAAGAAACCTTAAAATTTAAAAAAATTTAAGAAAATTAACAACTTGATTAACCGCGCATGTTTATGTTTGTTCTTGTTGACTGATCAAGCGTAGCTAATCTGCATCACGTTTGTTTCTATGACGTCACAAAGCGTACGCAATATCTTACGTCACTACGCGCAAATAGTTAGGTTTAATTCTCCCTTTTTAAGTGACAGACCAAATATGATACAAATCTTGCGACCGAACTTTTTTATATGTAAAAAAAATGTTTGTGCTTAAAATATAATTGTGGGTAACCGAAAAAAACATGTTGTGGTTGACATCCGGTCGTAGGTTGGCCAGAACTTAAAGATAGCAATCGGTAAAACAAGTTTGTGCGTTACTTGAATCACAAGCATATATAGGGCTGGGGGTCAGCAGTCCTAAAATGGCGATTGCTAAAGTGTGATGTGATAACAATAAAAAACAAGGAAATTTTCTTCAAAAACAATATGTTTCGCCAGGTTGGGGAAAGCTAACGACGTAATTGCAGACAATCAAGGTGAAGAGGCCATACGACAGCAAGTGATTCAGTGGACTAATCGATTACATGGTAAGACAGGTAAAGTGGCCTAAGCTCGCCTCTCAAGCGTCCTTATAAGGCGATACGCTGTCTCAATTGAAATGCATATGGCCTACATTCAATGAAATTTAAATTTCGTGCGTAAGTGGTTGGCAAGTGGAAAGTATCACTCACTACAATGGTAAAAGGAACCACGCGCAAAATTTATGTTTTGAGTCGTGCTAAGCCAACTGTGTCGACACTGTATTTATTTCGGGTTCAATGTCATAAAACGATGCTGTATTGACGTAAGCAATCGAATATTTTAAACCACAAATGTCTGGTTTTAGAATAGTTTTACCCTTAACACGTCTGCTTACAAAAATAAAACGGTAACTTGTTTAATTTGAGATTTTCGTCACTAAAATATGTGGGGTTTATTCGTTTATATTTTACGATTTAACCTTCGCGGATAGCAGACGTTTTAAGGTAATGGCTTACGGCTGGTCATACGCGTACTTTTTAAGCTACAACAATAACACCACGTTACATATATTTATGCGGCGATTTGGCAAGCCATTGTGACTAATAGGAAATATCAGGTTTGTTTAAATTAACTGTGTTTGTGCAAAAACGAACTTGTAGTCTAAAAACTCGTCGAGATATAAACAAAAACATCCTTTAACGACGACTTAACAACGATTAAACGATTTTAAGATAAGCAAATTCCTAAAGGGATGATGCATTGTTACGTATGCACCACGTGACAACGCATACCTGCCCCGTGGACTTCATATTAATACGACGACATGAGTTGTCATAATTTAGCAAGTCCATATTAGGACAGCGAACCGGCGTTTCGTTAAATTTATAAAAAATCACCGAAATTAAAATTCTGTGAATTTAAACTTGATTTCAACTTGGGAAATTTTTATGTTTTTATTTAAAGCGGATCTAATTTAAAATATTTTTGTTTACATACCAAATATTTTTTCCGCAAACCATAACAATTTAAAAAAAATTGTTTTGTATTTGAAATAGTTGGAAGGTAAACATAGTTATTAAACGGGTGGGCTTGGTCTATAATGAACAGGGGGAAAATATAAAATTTCTAAGAACCTAAACAAGTTCATTATAATTTAAAAATTAAATAATAATCACCAACAACGCAAAATAAAATATATAATATTAAAATCATTGCACTCTATCTAAAAATATCCGTAATTTAATAACGCTATAGAATTGTGATTAAAAATAAATGGACAGTTATTAAAGGGATATTAAGATTTTAATTCAAATTTATATTCATAAAAATCCAACGAATCTTTAATTAATAGAAAACGCGGCGTAATATTTTAAAACGGGCGTATATTGATAGGCGTGGCAAAACTCAAAAATAAACAAAATGTATAATTACCCTTTTTGTAAATATTTTGGTTGCCTTGGGGCGGACATGAAAGCAGATTGGAAGAATTACTAAATTGCATGTTATTTTACTATTAAACCTTGCCAATTTTTATTGTTAAAACAAAGAAATATTTGGTTTCATATTTTTGCTAAAAAAGTTTAATTTATAATTTTTTTGTCAGTTTAAATTTCTTGCTATAGCACAGACGTCTACTACTTAAAGAAACGCTTAATAAGTAATGCAACAAAAAAGGGGAGTGTTATGTTGTCACATTTATCATGGTCAAGTAAGTGAAACGCAAACTTTTTTATTTGATCAACTAAACCCCAGACTCGATTACTCACTTAACGTCCTTTTTATAAATAAAACACAATGAGAAAAGAACCCAATCTATTACTAAAATTTAACACAAAAAGACTTAACTCTCAATTATCCCTACGCAAAATTGTCCATAATTTTGATGGATTTTCTTTGCACGAATTGGCAATAAATTACATGTAAAATATATTGCATCAAATCGTGTAAGGAGAAATGTATATGTAATACAGTATGTGGGTCATTTAATTATTGTGTTGTTGTTTTGCGACCAGACCACGTGTCTGTTTGTTCTAGTATCCGCATCAAGCAGTAAAATAAAGGGAATTTCAAAATTCCAAATCACACGTAAAACACACATTCGAAAATCATGCCTTCTTTTTTATGATATATCGAACCTATCGACAAATACCATTGTGACGATGGAATGGTATATTTACAACCCGTTTATGACGTGATAAACAGTAAGCTTGCACACATTAAAATCACTAATGAAAAACATAATGGAAAACTTTTCCATAAGCTTATAAAAACGTCGATAAAAGTGCGTCATCAGCAAAGGCGACCTTATAACAAGAACAACCTAATCTTAAACAGTATTGTGACGTCAAAAGACGCGGTTTGTGAAGATTTAACGATAGGTAGCCTTACCGTCCATTGTAACTTCCTATGTGGTCAATAGCACACCACATCATAATATCGGGAATTGTGACGTCACAAAACAACAACATCGTGGTCGTTAAAACCGTTGTTAAGCTGCAAAATTAATTAATCCTGTGGAGTCAACAGCGGGAGAAAAAATAAAAAATGAGCAAGTTAATTAAATAAGGTTTTACGAAATTTGGGTTGTTTTAATAAACAAAAGAAAAATTCCCTTAGGTGAATCTTTTGAAAGCACGACTAACTTAATGTTCAGACATAAGGCGTTGTTGGTTGAATAAAATAGGAAAAGACAAAATCTTAATAAATTTCCCAGCAACGAACTTTCAATTCGCACTTGCGGTGTTCAAAATTTTAATTTCTTTCCGATTGATTTATTATCCGAAGATAGAATCACAAATGTGTATTTGTATAACCTTGAGACTACCCAAAATTGTGTTTACTATTCAGAGATTTCTCAATTTTTGTTTGAAGTCGAATACTTATAATTAAGACAAATCGAGGAATCGTAACCGCCCGAATACGCAATTCGAATTGCAAATGACGTATGTAAATAAATTTTTCAAACACTAATTATATGTTATTACACCTGGCCGAAAACGATTTGAATCGTAATTACCCTGCACGACTCTGCGGTAAAATTTCTATTTTCGGAATGCAAAAAAATATTAAAAATTGAAATTTGCAAAATTTGGTTTTTGAAACATGATTTATGATGGCCAGGATAGAAGAATTTGCGACACAGAAATAATTCAATTGCCTCTTGTTAATAAGAAACTCAGTGGGATACCAGCCTGCTAGCTGTGTATAATATTGTCCAGAGAATTGTGACTGTATGGTAATTGGGTCTATATTTTCTTTTTCTGGTTAAGTGAATTGATTTTCGTGAATTACGAACATTTGGGATTGATAAACGACCGAATTAATCACACAAAACCAATTTTAAAGTCCCTTGGGTTTAAGCAACGACGTTAAAAAACTAGAACGGCAGAGATAGAGTATAATAAATTTATTTTTACAAAATTCCTAGCCATTGCAATTCTTCATACTTATTTCAGTCTCCAACCCATTTTTGTTGAAATTGAGTACCTCAGAATATTAAATCAATACTTTAAATCTTTTTAAACCATTATTCATCGACAGACAGACGACAACATTTTTTAGTAGAAAAATACTTAAGTGCCACACAAGAAGTAGAAAAAAAGTACAACTGGTTATCGGGTTTAAGGCAGTCTGTCTTAAGATTCACCTTTGTACTTCTTTCATCTTCAAGCCTTATCACTTTTTAGTGGTGTTTTGACAAACTCTTATGCAAAAACAACAAAAATATCAGGTAAATGTCTTTACAGCTGTTCGGCCGAATTTAGTCTATCGTTTTAGGGGCTGTCAAATCAAATTGCCAACCACATCTAACCAATTTTGGCAAGCCATTAAATTGAAATTTATTGGCAGCCCCACTTATAGATGCAACAACAAATGTTGTTTTTATGCCATTATTTTTATAAAGCGTTGAGATTTGATCATCAACCACAAAAACAACATTTAAAGGTAACTGGTTATTTACATCGGTTTATCATGGGCTGTGACGTTACAAATTTGGCAAATCGCAGATAAAATCAGCGAGTCACGTAAAAAAAGTCATCGTCCTGCACTAATGTGTTTTGATGGTGTCACTTCAAAAAGGACGCAAGCCAAAGCATCACAAATCCATCGTAAAGAGGTCACGTGACGCCCATCAGGCCGAACCAAAACAAATTGTCTTAAGGCATCCAGGTTTGCAGTAGCATACGAGTGATGTCTGACGTGTGTATACCGGCACACGTCATGTAGTATGGCACCAACGCCTTGTGTGGCCACCACCTAAGCACCTGAAAGCAGTCATTGATTAACGACTTGCAACCATTTTTGCCGGCTGTAAACGGAAAAGCAGACGAACAAATCTGATGACAGATTAGCCACGTGGTCGAGTATCGGGTGAACAACCTTGCAACACCCGGGCGCGATTCACTATTTCCGTTAAATTCCAAAAATGTGGCAAAAGTAATGATCAGATTAACAAGAGAAAATAATAATTTTAAGGACCACCGAGAAAGTATGGCATGAATTATAAATAACGTTCGACAAATATGAGCATGATTTCTCAAAAAAATCGGATTTTCCGTTGGACTAAAAATATATCGCATCAATTTTAAAGTTATATTGTGACATATCGGAATAAACAAAACACGCCGGCAGAAGATGAAAAGTAAAACCTGGCGTTTTAAATAACTTAGCCTTTTTAAAATCCAACCGCCGACAGTGAAGCGGGATTGTAAAAATTGAGCAGTCTAAAGAAGTGATAAAAGCAATAGCTAATCACGCGTTAAACGCATGACAAGGTGACTTAACAAAATAGAGATATTTACTTATTAATTTATTTAACAAATTTTACATCGCCTAACATCCATGTTTTTTTATATACATGCAACTCTAGACTTGTTCGGAATTTGAACATCTTAAAACACAACTATATAGTAGTCGAACAACATGTTTTTTTTTGCTGGAAAATAAGTATTTACAAGGCGAGATGTTAAATTTCTTTCTAATAATATCTACAACAAGTGGCAATCATAGCCTGCCGGCCAGCGACAAGCCCATACCACAATAATGGCAATCATACACATCTGATGGACGTACGCCAAAATATTAAGGCTAGAATTTCCTAAATAACAACCTTACACAAGGCAATATCACATGCTTTAAATCCTATAGCTTATGTTTAAGGATACAATGCAATAAACCCTTTGCCGAAAAACAGGCTTAATTTTGCTGTATTTTTAAAGCTTGTTTATAGTTGGTTACCAAGTCAGGGTGGGTAAAAGGTTAAAGTGTTTACGTAAACGAAGGTCGACAAAGGTAGGCCTGTGTCACGTGAGTATCACGCGTTAAACTACCAAGTAATTGTTGTTTATTACCAAACTTAAATTTTTTTATCCAGGTCACATATTTGGATGTGATGTATCCGCAATTTAAAAAACAGAGTATTTCAAAAAAATAAATTCTCTCCAAAAGAAAAACACTGTCAGTTGCTCGATAACAACAAACTGCCAAGATTGTTGCCATTACAATACTTTTGTGTTTGAAAAATCCTGTTTCAAATTCGAAAAAACAACTTATGTCATCAATATCAAGTACGCAATACAATTTATTGGCCACATTTTATTACAAATTCCAATCTCCTACAAAAATCTATTAAGGCAAAGGACATATTAGGCTTGTAAAGAAGCATACACGTGTAAAGGATTGCCAGTATGTGTACCACTATAAGCTTAAGCCAAATATGCCAATATGTGTACAATTTCAACTTGTTTTTATGTTGTCACCGCTTAAACTTCGTTCCAGCCTTTAATAGCGGAAGCGTTATTCACGTTCCAACACGTTTTATTCAAAGCAATTAAATGTCAATCAAAAACAGACCAAGGTGTTGTATTAAGGTTCCCACGCTCTTTTGCAATTTGTAAATCGCAAAACACATTTCAAACGAAATAACTAATCTATGTTTAGCAATATTTCCCTTAACATATGATTAAATACATAGGAGTAAATAAATTTTTGATTATGGTTTAAAATTTACTGCTGCCTTTCTAGCAATTTTTATATCAATTTAATAACATTTGTTATCAAACGTTACGAAAATTTTGTTGACTTTCGAACAATCCAATTCGCCTATACTTAAATATTACGACAATGCAAATTTCTGAATTTTCTTAGACCGTTTTTAAATAACAATTTTCAATTATCTACCATAACAAAACATAAATAATCATTGGAAATAAATACAATTTAACCACGAAATAAAAAATATTTACTCATATTTATAGGCTATTAAGTAAGTATATTCTTTTTCCCGAACAGATATATCAATATTTACTATTTTTTTTAAATGGCATTAAAAACTTTCTATGGTATTGTAATGATACACTCGCAAAGAAAGCGATAAAAAAGTATATTTAAAAAGAAAATTCTAACTCCTGTTTGCTAAATATTCAATACAAAAACGGGCATATTTTTGTTTAACTTAACCTCGCACGTCAATCCGCATACCTCGGGTTCGAATCTGGACCGAATCAGAATGACAAGTGTGATGCATGACAGGCCACACTTTCGACAAGCGAGTCGCTATCTTTAGCAGCTTGTTTGGGCCGCACATAAAACAAATCAACATCTTTCGAACCGCTATCTCAGTCACGTGACACAATCCACTTACAAATTCGCGACGCTTTTTAAGTTAGGGCGAAACGCAGATAAGCTAAGTCCGGTAATACGTTACTTGTATAACAAAAAAACGTGCGGTCCCGCAGCATAGTGACCAATGTGCGGTCCCGCAGCATGGTACCCTATGTGCAGACCCGCAGCATGGTGAAATTTGTGCAGTTCCTTAGAACGGTGACCCATGTGCGTTCCCACAGCACGCGGTAACCTATAATCGTATGATATCAAACCGAACAATGCACAAAGAAACATTGTTCCCATAAACTTAGTTAATTTCTTATAAAATGCAGGTAAATATTAACTTGTGTTTGACATTAAACATTTAAACAACGGCACTCGACTTAATTATTTGTTCTTTAATTAGTTTAACGGCCTAACCCGAGATTACCGGGCAACATTCTCAACAGTTTTAAGACGTCTCTTAAAATATAAACGCAATTTTTACAATATTAAATACATCATGCAAACAATGCAAAAAATTAACATTCAAAAATGTGCGTATAAAATTAAACATTTAGATCTTATTTAATAAAGTAACGTTGGATTTCATGTTAAAGAATTAAATCACACGACTTACCAGCGATTTATCCAGCTTCAGATTCGCACATTTGTTTAATACATTCAGCCTCCTAAAATAAAAAAAAAACATTAAACAAACGCAGTTTTATTATGCATTTTTGAAATATTCTGTAATATTTAAATTACCATAATGTCTTTGCGGCTCTTTGAAAACAACTCATTAATGACGACATAAATATTTTAAATCCAAAATTGGCATAATATAGTTTCTTTGTTATACATAAATCTTACTGACTATATTAAACATTGTTTTGTATATCCAAAAATGCTGTAAAATGATTAATATTATACACATCATGAATAATCAAAATTTTATTTGTAACGGTTAAATTTTTAATTAAGCTTTTTGTTTATAACTAAATATATACTTGACGAGTATTTAATTTGACGGCGCTTTAATTAGCCTTATTAGGCCTGCTTAATTATATGCAATTCTCTATTTTTCTTTAATGATACCAAACTTGTAACTCCTATTAAGTAATGCTTTTACACAAGCCTGGCCGAACCAGAATAGCTTTTGCTTTTACGCTGTTGTACATTAACTTTAAATAAACAAAAACTCAAACAAAACAGGTCCACAAAACATACAAAAAGTGACCTCTATAAAACAAGTACAGTCAAGCAGCAAACGCAGTGCATTTCGCATTTTTGATGTCCCTCAGCGACCAACAACGAAATTCAAAAATCGATTTTACTTAATTCCCACAAAAGCAATCAATAATTCCTCGTTAGCGACAAAAACGGAATTCCTTACCCGAGAAAGAGCTAAAGCCGGTTTCGCCGTGATGTCATAATTTAATTTTGTGCATTATATCAAAATGTCACATGTGACGATTTGTCTGGTGGAGTGCACATGGTGCAACTAAAATAAGATTATTGCGCTGTATTTGCTATAACGAGGGGAGTTTTAAATAAAACAATTACGTATATCCATGCTTGCCTTAATAAAGGAATGTTATGTTAATTGTTTTTTAAAGAAACGTGACGGTAATTGCGCAGCCGTTTTCTACTTCATTATCTATTATTAATACATATTTCACAGATGGAAATGCTTAGACTGGCAAAAATAGCTTTAATATTAGCACATAAAAAATGCACGTGTTTATAACATAAAATGGGTTGGGTTAATCCTACAAACGCTAAGTTAACCCGCGAGGATCAAATGCTCAGAGGGTTTATGCTTCAAGATATTACGATGTTATTTATAAACATAAACCAGTACAATTACTGTAAACATGGTTTCCTTGAAAAAAGGCAATTTCGTGATCCAAATATAGATATTTACTGCGTCACCATACGAAACTTTGACGTTTTAACATTTAAAAAATATTTTTAGATCTAAATGATAAACTGATATGTAGTCTAAAACATAGCGGTTTTAACTTGTTTTTAAATAAGCCATTGTGAAGCGCAACCGTACAATTATCAAAAAATGGTGTCCTTTTAGGATCTTTAAAAAATATTTTTCTTTCATCAAAAAAAATGCGGATTTACCTTTCTTAAAAAATTCGGAAACAACCCATTTGCGGTTTTTAAGTGCATAAAAAATGCAACGGGATTTTAATATTTTTTCGTGTGGTTTTAGCGACGTGTTCTAGCGCGCAAAAATGCCAAGGAAATTAAGCCGCACCCGCAACAGCACTCCCTTAATTTGCAAAAGCTTTTTGGCGAGCAGAGCGAATTCAGGACATTTTTCTGTTATTTCCTAAGTCGAAAACCCGCTTCAAAGCAAATGACATTTTCATTTACAACAAACACACGTATTATGGCTTTTAATACAAATTTGTCAGCGATAAGATTGGCGAAGGTATTTTCAAGCCAAGGGCGCGTCCAAAATATTTATGTTTTTATAATAACATTTATCTCGTCAATTAACACATATGCTTATAACGTTCAACAAAATGTGGTCTATGTATATTAATATAACTATCACCCTAACCAAAATACAAGCACCAAAACCACAAAATATTTTATTTTTGTTTGGTGACCAATACTGTATTTCAGTTTAAACCTAATACATTACAGTTAACCCAAGCGGTAAATATCACAGGGCTGTATAAAGTAAACTACACAAGGGCGTGTAATGGTATTATGTTACGCGATTTTCCTTTAACAAGGCCAGGAAAATTTAAATTGATCTATTACAGCAAAGTGTATTGGGACAATTTAAAATTTTTAAGGTGTGGGTCTACCGCATATTTATAAAATAAAAACCAGTTTAACTTTTGATAACTGCAATCTCGCCTTATTAATTACTAGTTTTAAACCACTTCTATAAATAAGGCGCAATAATTTGTTCTGATAAATTGCCTAATTGGCCAAATTTAGAATAATGAATTTATTGTAGAAATGATGGCCTTACTAGGGCATACTAAATTTTCTTACACTATAATGACAATTTGTAAATTTAAATTAATAATTCTAAGTACAATTATATTTAATATTTACTTAGTATACTCATTAAACTATAGCTTAGACATTGCTTGGGTCTTTCTATACAAACGTTAATTATACACTTAACATTTACAAACACTGTTCTAAAAAAATATTCTAGTAACAAATAAAAAGTCACAATAAAACAAAACAATTTTTTTACGTTCACTTAATTAGAATTTTGCCTTTTTAAATGCCGTTAAATAGAACAGACACATAAACTAACCGTAAACTGTAAACTTTTAAATAGTAAGTTATTTAAGTAAAGCTATGTAAATTCTAAACGCAAGTTATGGTAATTAACCTACGTACTGTAATGTCAATGTGTTTTACCTTATCAATGCTGCTATGTGTTCTTGGCCCAGAAAATCATGGTCAACATTTACACTTTCAAGGTCGACGGGAAATGCTCCCACTGTAATTAAAGGATTTTATTGAAAATAGATAAATTCATTTATAAAATAATAATGTCCAAGCCTGTACCAGCACAAATGTAGCAATTTTAGATGCACATACCTTCGTATAAATGAGCGTATTGGGGAAATCCTGCGGCGCGTAGCCATTTGCATACGTCCGCCGCTTGTCTTTCTGTCGCAAAAAATAACGATTTTTAATTAGGAATTTCCACTTGATATAACGGATAATGTTTTAATGTAATTACATGTTTGCTTGAGACAGTTAATTAAACAAAATGGCCATCTGCAACATGTGTCATAGAAAAAGGCTTTGGCTGGTATTATTTTAGTCTTAACATACTTATTTTTGTCTGCAAGAATTAGACCACAAAGTATTTTAAAAAACTTGTTAATTAAAGTAAACTAAGAAAGTTATTGTGTATATATTAAAACAAATAATAATTCTTATAAACCAATGCATTCAGTTTTGTTAAAACACAATGTCAGAGTTGTTTATATTTTTTTTTAGAAAAATAATTACTTGTTTAGATTTTAAATATCTTATTAAAAATTATATTGTCGATAATAACTTAAGCTGTATATTTAACATTTAATATTCTCGTTTTTGTTATGACTTTTCACGTAAAAACAATAAACATTAACGTTGTTATGAATTTAAATAAGGCGAAAACTACATTTCTTATGAGGAACCAATTAAAACAGAAAAATATGAGAGAAAACAAAAATAACGACCACATAATTGCCTTTTTTCCTAAATTATGCCGCATATATTGTCTCCTTTTAATCAGTTTCACTGATCTATCCATTTAGACGTTCGCAATATTATAATCTAAATTTAATGTTAAAAGTCAATTTGGGATCACTTTGCAAAAAACAACACTGCCATATATAGCCCCAACCTATATGCAATGGAATTGTTACTTGTATCATTTTGCGTTATCAAACTTTTAAAAGACGATATTTATCGCATTTTTCCAAAAAATATCAAAACGCTCACTCAATTTTTATCTGGACTAAATAAAGAAAAGGCAGTGTTGTTTTATCCTTAAAATTAGTCACCCCTCGTTAGATTATTACAAAACCTTTTAGCTCCGTGTTTTGGTCATATCGCAAATAACAACAACAAAATTTTGGTTTCGATTGTTTAACGATAAATAAAGTTTTACTACAACAATGTACGTACTAAAGATAACAGAATTCCATTAATTTTATCAGATAAACTTTTCTTAATAACAAAAAATTACATTTTTCGTCATAAAAAAATTGTTACGAAATTCTGCGCATAATAGCCACAGCGTTACAAATAATCTATAATATTTTTAAGAGTTATTTTATGTATTAAACATGTAATGAAATTTAATATGGATTAATAAGGCCTTAGAGGTAAACAGTATCATAATTCTCCCAGCTAAAAACACCTTAAAAACTTTTACAAGAAATAGGATTCCTGTAAAATAACTGTTTATCGTTCAGTTTAGGTATTAAATCGGCTTTATTAAAATTTTTAAAATGATATAAAATAGGAGAAATTTAAAAAATAGAAGCAATAACAAAATACTTTATTTACAACTTTATATGATGACTTGATTTAAAAAAATTATATTTTTGTTAAAAAATTTAAAACAGGAATATTAATCTTTTACAAAACAATATTTAAAAGATCATTACCTCGAAGTTAAACAAAAATCACCAATTCATGAGATTAGGTTGCAACTTATGCTAATACAAATCTATTTATTCACAGAGTGGTGAGAAAATAAGAACAAATTAAGAATCTTAAATCCATATTAAAAAGCCATTCATAGGCGTGTTGTGATAAGGTTATTAAAAACGTGGTTTAAAATATAGGCTTGACCATGATTGCTTCAATGATAAAAACAACAAAAAACCTAAAACTCAGAATGCCAACAATGGATAAAAATCTTAGACATGAGCCATAAGCTCAAAATTATCGCTACAAAGTGGCAGGCAGTCCACGTTTTTTGTTGATCCTTACAAATATCTGATATTGAAGGAATTTTCTCCTGTAATTAACTTTGCAGTCAAGTGGATAAAATCTCTTAAAACAATTCGATTTTTTCTCCATATCACTTGACTGCAAAATTTACTTAGCCACAACGAGACATAGATAGTCGACAGGTGTATTACTATTTTCTTCTACTTTAACTTTCATCTTGACCGAATACAAATAGCATTACGTTATTTGATTTGACGTAATGAAAGTGACATCACAATACAAGTAATCTTAATTAAAGTAATTTGTTATGTGATCAGAGGCCAAATTAAACTCGAGTATTTGTTTAAAAAACTTACAACCGCGGTCAAATGATTTTAAAAGAAAAATAGGAATATTTTAATTAGATTGAAGTGGCTTTATTTTTAGAGACCGGTTGTTAAAATTCGATAATTACTATGAAAAGAATAACCACTAAAATCTACTAAAAAAGTAAACAAAACCAAATAGAAGTATTATATTGAAAAAAAGTCCTAAAAACTGATTTTAAAAATGCATTACGTTATCATTTCGAATAGGATTCGTAGTAATAACAACACGTGTTAAGCGCAGTGACGTAGCCTATATAAAACGTGTGCCACACGCAACTAACTATCCACTTTTTTGCTCGATTTAATAACAAACCAGATAAAAATTTGCCTTGATTTAGACATGAATAGAGCAAATAGGTCACGAACTATGATCGTAAAAAGCGATATGGCCTAAAAACGGTTCGTTCCTAACCGCACCTTTTAGATTGGAGTTTACTTTGTTTGTAGTGAGGAAATAATAGCACAACACAATTGCAGGAAGTAAAAAAGAACTTTAAGATAGGACCACAAAATTACATCCTTATTTTAATTTTTTCATAAAAGCAAGCAAATTTTTAACGTTATGTAATGAAAAAATGACGGCGTTTTTATTACAATGCTTTTCAGTTTTATGTTGGTCGGTGGGTTTTGGTTAGACAAAAATACAATATCTTACGATTTCTATCTCGCTGCGGTGCGCCGTTCAATTATAGGATTTCTGTGATACCCATCTTAAGTGCAATGTGTTTAAAATTTTTAAGACAAGTTCCTGTCTTGCGTTCCATTAAATAAATTGCTTGTTTTTTTTCGATCAAGTGAAATATGACACTTTAAAACAAAAATCTCAGGTGGTAAAAAGTTACCAAGAAAAGCATTTACGTAAACAAAAGCAAGTTTTATCAGAAACTTGATCAAAAATATTCCAACGAAAGATTTTGTTTTATTAAAATAGTTCAAGATAATTTGTTGAATTTGTGTTTTATAAAACTAAAATAAACATTTAATTTAAACTCAATTTGTATCTGACCAGCCAATATAGCAAAGTGCCTTTCTTGGCCGCATTAAAATCAAACAATTTAGTTAACAAGTACAGCTCTTTTTCGCCTCTAGCGGTCAATTGGATCCAGAAAAAATCTAAATCACTAGCCAATTATAACGTCACCACCACGAACAATATGTTGTAATATAATAAATAATATTAAAAATTTTTTCATAACGTGACGTCAAGAATATTATGTTTATCAGCTGTGTCATTTATATTTACGTCAAAAATACCCAATTATATTTACTAAAAGTCCACCAACACAAAAACTCGTCAACTCAATCAAAATATTTTATTTTTATCTATTGTTTTTACTCGTAATAGAATAAATTACGTCAGAAGGTTTGACGAAATAAAAAAAAATGGGGCAGGTGTCTTTAACAAACAAACAGCACGGTCTTTTAATTTTTGTCCATCTCAAGTCATTTGCGAGGTTATACCATTGGACATACCGCGCGAATTTTGACGGATTAAATTGTTTTCTAACAAAATTTTTGAGAAAACAATTTTTTACCACAAACACAAAACAACAAAGTGACTGAGATTGCACGTACTCAAAATCGCAAATAATTTTCGTGGCGTTTAAAAGTAGCCGTAAAAATAATTCAACGTCAGAATTAACGTGTTCAAAAATTTTATCGTCTTAGGTTTTTAATTGAGAATTAGCTATGGGATTATTCTTGGTGAATTTACTAAACAAACGTTTAACTGGCGACGTCAATTGGTCAAAACCTGACATATTAAATATTGCGAAATTAACCTTTATACCAAAAGTTTCAATTTATCAGGATTAAAATATTTCTGACAGATTATATTATTACCTAAACATCTTAAATTCCTTTTATTTCATTGACGCATTTGCTAAACCACAGCTCGTAATACGCATTTGTCTTTAGAGTTGCGTAAATCTTAAGTTATTTTTATAAACGTTAAACGAGGAATTTCCACTTAAAATACATTGTCAAAGACATAATCCAACCCTTACAATTACGTGTATGATCTTTATGTAAACCGCAACCTATTGTTCATATTTTTAATTAACAAAAACAAATTGTAAACTTTTAGTTGAGTTTGGATATATAATGGAATTCAAAGTTTAACCAGAGCTAAAAATCGGAACGGAACTTTTAAAAGAGAACCACTTAAAAAGGATATAGATTAACAAACAACAAACACCGCAAAAAATAAAAAGTCTTGACGTTAGTTAAATAATTGAAATTGTGCGGTGATTAGTCCACGTGCTTTTGTTCACGTAGCCCGTAGATCAACAGCACTCAAGCTTACTACCCAATTATGACCGTTGTTTTACTAACATTTGCTAATGACGTCACAAAAAATAATTTTTATCGACTTACGAAGATCGGAATTTTTTTCCTTTATTCTTTTAAAGAAAACTTCCCACGAATCTTTGACAGTTTCGCCCCACGACATCACGTTGGATCGCACAGGGAAATCCCCTAACCCGACAGCACTCTGCACCATTCTTCTCCTCTTCCGCAAACTTTTGCTCTTCCTCTTCATAGGAGGAACGTCGCTCACAGACACAATCTTTCGCGGAATATTGTTATTTTTTTCTTGGTAGAACTGATCTCCTATTTTGACTCGGGTAAGGTCCAAATCCGACCAATTGCGGAGCGACGATAGATCACATGACAACGGCCGCTTTTCAATCGCTTGAAAAACCCGCTCTGGCCGTTTTATCACGTGGCCTTTGCCAGTGACGTCACCAGCTGAGTTGGATATAAAAAGTTCCGCTTTAAACAAAGCTAGTTTGTCATAGTCGCTAGGTTTTCGCGGAAGTTTAAAGGATTCCGCTCTTCGCGGCCTTTGTCTTTTATTCAACTGCTGGCTTCCTGGCGAAAAGCTTATACTTTTCTTCACAGTGGCGCCAGGCATTTTGAATTGTAATGTAATATTCGCTTTGTGTTTTTGTTTCAACACTGTGCTTACACCATCTAGCGTTTACGCTAATTTCATTGCCATACGAACTGCTTTAAAATAAATCGTCAATTTTTACAACACAAAATTCTATGAAACAACTTTGTTAGGTTATTTTGACATAAAAATAAAATAAAACATTTAAAGCTGGTTTTTCTGATCTACCTACATATTTATTTTGCAATTTTTATTAGAAGTTTAGTAGCCCATAGATCATAATAAAAAGACATTCCGCCACTTCCTCTATTTACTTATTATGTGATATTTAGGCTAGATGAAAGCTATATTGTACTTGCTTATTAAAAAGAACTGTTTGCTTGCTACCAGTCTAAGGTTATTGGTATTTACATAGAAGATAATATCTTGTTTGCTGTGCTATAACTTAGCCATGGGAACGCTTGTTTTTTAACCCAAAATTCCTCTAGTACTATAACACTTGTGTGACCTAAAGCCAAGGCCTTAAAGCAAGCTAATTTCCTAATCACGTTTTTTGCCGAATACGCATCACCATAATTCGATATGCTGTCTAAATATATCGCGACTTTGAACCACGCTTGGCCACTATTACATTATTACAAAGGATGTAAAAACGTATTCAGAGCAAAACAGGATGCTGCCACTCAACCAATCTTCAGTTAACCACAAAATTCTATCGCGCCGCTTACTGAATAGCTAGCTAACAACATGCAGTTTATTCAAACGCTCGCCAACAATTGGTAATTTAACATTTTTAACATAACTAAGTTAACCTCTCACGTTCTAAAGTTTTTTTTAGGCTGACAACATTAACACTAATTCATTCATAATTTTTAGCTGGTCATAAACAGTTAAACAGAAAATCCTGTTACCTGGTTTTATTTTACTTGAATACAGAACACACAGGAAGCACTTTATAATTTATAAAACGTAAACTGAATACAGTTACTAACCACATGCTACAAAAATGTTCGCCTCACAACATTTTGCTAGCTGCAATGCATCGGGATTTTACTATATGTATTATTCATATGGCAATATTCATGACACGACGCTTAAGCTAACAGTTCAAAAGAATAACGCGTCTGCTTGCACATTTTAAAGATCTACTAACTTTCTCAATGACATTATTTTTTGTTATTTCGTAATAAAAGACAATGTGACTCAATTGGATTTATCAACTTAGTGAAAGTACACGAAATAAAAGTCCTTAATTGCTAACCTAAACATCAAACATACTTTTTATATCTAAGATTCTATTGTAAAAACAACTTTTTCACTATAGCAGTATTCTGTGTTTATAAAAGTAAACACATAGTTTCTATATACTCTAAAAACTGTATGTCAGTATGTTATAGCCTCGTACCATATGGCTGCTGTAGCTAGCCGACTTCCTATAGATTTTACCTTAACGGAAATTATTGAAATACAATAAAACGCGTGTTGCTTGCAGGCCTCTATCGATCTCATGAAGACAATAATGGTCTATGTGATGACATTTATCATACAAATTATTCATTACCTTTTTGTATAATTATCTTACGGCTGGGGTCTAATTAAGAAACTCACAATTTGTTTTGGTTAAAATCAATATTGAATTTAAAATATATTTTAAAAAATGATTGAAACACAACAGGCACGATTTTTTAACACTTGATATGACTAAACTAAAGATGTAAATTATCTTAAATTGTCACGTGGTATAGTGTTGTAATACTAGAAAGTGTGCAAAATTCCAAAAATAAACAAAACTCTTACGTAATAGTTTTGATCATGAGATATTTTCATACTGACCAAAGTTCCTAAATCCCTAATACCTTACAACACACCTGACAACAGTATTGGCCTAAGACAAATAATCACAATTTTTTCCCGCGTGTTTATCTATTGAATAGTTACATTTAACTAAAATGTAAATTAGATTATCGTATATACAAACTGGGACATTATAAGGCATAAAATATAAAGGTTTAAGATATGAAGAGCTAAATATTAGTTTGCGTATTGTGTATCCGTAACAATAAATCATCAGTCCTACATCCTTTAATATTAACAACAACCACAACAAAATGACGTCACGCCAGAGAAAAGGCGCGCATGCCATTTATTGTTGATTTCGCAATTCAAATTTTAAAACAGGAAATGCATCAAAACAAATGCGACAGATGCAGTTTGAAGCCATTACTCCATTTTTGACCTCTTAATATAACGTTCTAGATTACTACATGTATTTAATTATGGAATGGTGCAATAAAAGTAAAGAAACATTTTAAAACTATCTCATGGTAATAGATGATCATGAAAAACATAAACCCTATTAGGAATTTTGTCACATTGGTTTCAGTTTTCTACGTTATTGCAACAGGGTTATTTTCCTAGAGTAATTTAATGTATAAATAAATGTTTTCAAAAATATTCCACATAAAGTTTTATTCAAAAATTTTCCAAATAAAAAAATTTTTTTTATAAAGTGTGAGCTATAGTTTAGTTAAAAAGGTTGTAGAATTAGTTAGGTTTTAAAATATGCCATTAGATATTAGTATATTATTCTAATTTTTTTTGGTTGAAACTGGAAACGCATGGCTTAGGCAATTAAAAAAACGGTCGGTCAATGAGAAAAATTTGTGAAATATGGTGCGACTCGAACTTGATACCCTTCGGCTCGTAATTCGATAGCATCACTATTATTTCACACTACTAGAATCCCGTAATTTTTTTTTTATATCCCATAAAGGATAAGTTTTTAATATTTTTATCGGGTAAGGGTGTGCGGTTTCGAACGTGTCTGAGCTATCCGTGAACGCCGCGTTCAAGGGCGAATAGTTTGGCGTTGATGCGGCACAAACACGAAACCATTCGGCTCGTAGTCCGACGCCATAACCGGTTTACCACACTATCGAACAACCCGCAATAATTAAATATAAAGTAGCCTATGTGAATAGTCTTTCCCTAACGGATAAGAATTTATCTAAACACATTACTCTAGGTGTCGCTAAATACACCGTTTGTGATCACAAAGTTTATGCCGCAATACAATCGTGTCTTTCAATGCCTTATTAAACAAAAAATATTGACAAAACAAACAACAATATTGATCTTTAGTGTCTAATGTAACACATCAATCATTAGTATTGAAGCATTAACGTTTATTAGATTTACTTTGTTATAACATAAACAGTTACCTGCGATTTTTGTTTCTCTATCTCTCAAAGCCTAAAAAATAAAATCTTGATTAAACTTAAAAAATAAGTAATGTATATAAATAAATTAATAAAAGCAAACGAGAACAACAGCGTAGCGTATGCCAGCTGTTTAATTTTACTCTAACCTTATGTACACACAGGCACAGGTACTAATATATATATAAAGCTCTACATTTCTGTAATTTGCCTTTATAATAAACTACACCCGGATTATTTTAAAAAGTATGAAAGTCAAAAATATAAAAAAAACTAAAACATATGTTATACTTTTTTATTTAAGTTTAAAAAAATGCATTTTTAAATATTTTTAAACTGAATAGCTATAGTTATACGCACAATTTGTAAAATTTTTAATGTTTTATAAAAGCAACAAAAAGTAAATATTTTTAAGTTATTTTGGCAATAATCTAAAACAAAATGAATAGTTTTACCCTGTGTATAATCCGAGTTCCATCAGGATGAAAAAGTAATGGAGAATTAGTTGGTGAAGATGACAACGAACTACTTGGAGAACTCCATGCTGAGACCTCGTAATCATCAGGCTAAAAACAAATAAAATAAACCTAATTAATTAAAACGTAATGACCACATAAATAAAATAACATAAGATGTAAACCAGAGATTTTAAGACATCCGGTATTTTAAAATAATTTTAAAATTGTTAGAAAAATTTTACCAAATGAGAAGAATGTTTGCTTGACAGCGATGCGAACGACGAGGCTCTGCTGTGCTTCGATGACGTCACACCGTTCTGCCGATGGTTGGTGACGTCACCATTGTAAAACGAGATACCGTTTGGATCAGGGGTGATCGTAATGGTCGGCGCCTTAAGCATAACGTCATCAGACCTTGTGTGCTTCCTGTGGTAAAGAGCGGCTGAAGATGTTGCCTTAGCTGGTTGGGGCTAAAAATATTACAAAAAATAAAGTTTTTTTTCCGAATCAACTAAAAGTGTTTGATTTTTTTTATTAGGAGGGGTGTAATATTTTTACGTGTTTGAGTTATTAGTAAACACCGGGCTTTAGGGCGGGTAGTGTGGCATTGGTTTGGCTCAAACCCAAAACCCACCGACTCAAAGTCCGATACCATGACAAGTTACCGGCTACGAAAAACACATACCAGCTACGAAAAACAACTAAGACTTAAAAAAAAATGTTTGAATATATTTGTAAACAATATGTCGTAGTGACTGCGTTGGATATTTAATATACCTACCAATTAAGACAAAGCGTTCCGCAGAAATTATTAGGACATAGGAAATTTTAAATATTGTTTTTAAAAAAAATAATCTACAAAAAATAAAATTTTTAGTACATTTTTTTAAAATTAAAGATTATATTAACTAAACCTTTTTTTGATTAAAAATTTTTTTTCTAACATTGACAGAAAAATACCTTTGTCATACAATGAACCATTCAAACTAAACAAATAAAACCATTACTTTGTCATAAAGCTATAAAGAACATTTATTAAATAACCTGACATAAGTATTAAAAATCCAGATTTATATAAACTGGAAAATCCAACCCACAACTTAAATGTTTTTCGCATAGTTTTAAATATTTAAAGTTTAATACGCAAAGCAATTTACACTGTGGCTTTAAGGCGAAATTTGTAATAAGCTGTCAATAAACTAAAATGTATAAGGCCCACTTGTTCTCCTTTTAACATAAGCAACTTTAAGTATACTGCTCTGCAAAATTTCGCTTTCAAAATACATGTATTTGTATATATTATTACATGCATTTACTTGACAATATATCACTTTTAAACTTAAGTTGGTTTAGTCAAATTTCAACTTGTTACTTCTGCCAAACAAATGTTTTGTAATTTGAAAATTCCCCTCTGCGAAGTTATTAGTTTAAGGGTGTACCCGTTAATAAAAAACTGTATTTCAGTTTTTTTGCCAGACTTCTTAAACATAACATAATGTCAAAGATCAAGAAGTTGCCCAACACTCTTAACCACTAAACTAACAATAACTAGCGCTAACTACACGCTTGTTACATTCCAAGTAACTTAATTATTAACTTCTACTTGTCGAACCAATTGTTTATGTGAGAATGATGTAACACAGCAAATAGTAACTGCATAAAAATAATTTTTGACATAATTGAACCTTGTTTACATTTGCGGCCATGCAAAATGACTGCATTAAAAATGCGGGTACGATGTCTAGTATTTAAAGTATTGGTTTTGTTTATATCTTATCCAATAATTTAATAAACGAAGTTTATGTTTAATGCTATGATTATACTAAATTGGCATCTTCAAGTACTATTTTATACAAAAGTGCATTATTTTTACTAAATCGGTTAGCATATAATTTAAGAGCCAAACACTTTCTCTTATTTAAAGTGACATATTGCTATTATAATTCTATTTTATACCACAACGGTATATCTACTCTTTAATACTAACGACAAAAATCAATACCAGGTTTTACTGTGATATTATAACGTTCACTTCTAATAGCTTAAATCAAATACATGAAGAACCATAAAGTGAGCGTATAAGATATGACGAGAGCTACAAACGAATAATCAATATTTACTATGTGTAACACTCAACCTTGTTTATTGGTAAAATCTAATTGTTTAAAGCCAGAATTATTCTTTAAATAACTAGAAACTGGCAAAATTGTTAAGTTAAATCTGTACAAGTCGGGGTAATTTTAAGCAAAAACAGTAGTTTTATATTTGTATTATAACAAACGACTTTTAAATTGGACGTTATTTCCAACTATGAAAATTTTGCATAGCACAAAACAAAAATTTAAGATTAAACGTTTAAATCTAACTAGACCTGAAACTTATAATACTAACTATAACAAATATTAAAAAGTTTAATTAAACTAATTTTGCCTTTTAACCAACTAAAATGCATGTCAAGAATATTTTCAAATAATACCTTATTAAATACTGCACTAAATAACGAAAAATCGTAATATTTTCGAATATTAACATCTAGCCTTATGGTACTGATGCAATCTAAAACAACCCAGAGTTTTATTATTAAAAAAGAAATGTAAATAATTTGGTTTTCGCGAGTAAACGTTAGTTTGAAAAGTCTAACAAATTAAATCAATTTGACGTGAGATAGATTGCTAATAGGTTTTTTCTTCCTGTATTAAAGTACCCTATAAATCGAAATTCTAATTATCTGCCATGTGAACCTAACTAAGGTTATCTTCCTTTCCGTAATAATAAACAACAATACATTGAGTAACACAAGCAGAAGAGTCTAATTTAACTAAAAAACTTTAATTAACCACTTGCAGCTTTACAGCTAAGCAACAGCAATAGTTGACATCTGCAGTTAAGATAAAAATTATACATTTTTTTTTTTTATTACAAATGCCGTAAAACTATTTTCTTATTCCATAAGCTAAAAACTCAAGTTTAATAACACAACCAAAACCACGAAACTTTCTCTGCTGAAAAGAGTAAAATGTTATGAATATAAACGAGAAAATGTTGTTTTTGAATTTTTTATAGTAACTCCTCTTTATTTCATAGAAAATAATAAACCATGCTTAGTTAAAATAGCGTTTACAAAATTAGAATGCTGCAATATAAAACCAACCATTTAAATTCCTATTTAAAGCGTTTATTACAAAAAAACAATTATTTTACCAAATCAAATTTATATTATTTTCGATTTCTATTATTGTAATTTAGAAACCTAAATTTAAAACCTGAACATTTTCGTATGTGTTAGTACAGTACCTGGGAAGATATCTCCACTTATAAAATATTTATTGCTTTCACAGATGCCAGATTGTGTTTTCTTATCACATTTCAATTAAAATTGAAAAACAAAGATCGCTTTTTTATCGCACAAACACTCTTATTTTATTTATTGGAATTAAAACGCCATTGCATTTAAAAACCGTAAAAAAATAAATTTAAAAGCACAAATTAACATAAAAACATAAAAAAAAACTTAAAATATTTTCACGAAAAAAATAAAAATAATTTAAGGCCTTCAATTACAAAAAAGGGCCGCACACTTACCGTTATATTAACAGCAAACAGTTGATTTCGATCTAACGATTTCGACCTTCTTTTTTGCACAAACACTTTATCTCCCATCATACCGGAAATCTCCGGGGTCAACAAACCGTTAGTTTCCGGGGTCAACAAACCGTGGGAAGAAACGATCGTGTTTCGATGGTTTGAAGTTTCCAGTAAATCCATTTCGTCGTCGCTTGCAACCACGGTGCCGCTAGAAGCCGCGCTTTCCCTCGATAACGCCGAATCTCGTTTTGAGCCTTCTTCTGTGGCCTTTAAGAAAGCATGAATAGTCCCGCCTCCAATAGTAAACGGACTTTGCGTGTTATGGTTGCTGTAAACGGAACACTTATGCTGATATTGCGAGAAATCAGGTACAAAATTTGGAGGTAGAGAGAGCGTTTTACTTTCAAAGGAAGTATCGTTGATTTCTTGAGTGTCTGAATGATTGTTTGTTAGAGTTGCCGAAAAGTCATTTTCTGAACCTGAACCTAAAAGTTTTTTAAAAATATATATCATATGGTAACAAAAATTGTTCAACGTTACAATCAAAATTGCCCAATTAAAGACATTATGTTTTATTATATTTCTTTAGTGAAAGTGTACCTACAAAAAAGATATAACACCTCTATAAAAACGAAACAATTTTACACAAGAAATGCAACATAAACTTACTTTCAACAAGAGCTTCTTCTAAAGCCAGTTCACTTTCTTCAGAAAAAATATCTCCCAATGACGAATAATGAGCTACTGGTGTTAAATCTTCAGTTGAAATTGCTTTTAGATAAGAAAAAATTTTCAAATCCGATTTCCACTTTCCGATTTCTAAAGTCGATGGTCTCTAAAATTAAAATAAAATGTATTATGTACATTTGGTTAAACGTGTTTGTAAAAATTGAATAAAATCTTGAAAAAAATGTTTGACCTAATTTTCAACAGGTATGTGGCCAAAATTAGAATTAAAGAATTTTTAATATTTTTTTAAAATGTTAAATTTTCAAGTATGCCAATCAAGCGAGACCAGGCCAAATTTTGACGAAATCTGTTAAGGTCCGCTAGACCGGCGGAAAATTTCGAAAATATTTTTAAACTTGTACAATTTGTTAAAAATACGACCCTCGCTCTTTTTACTGACGCCAAACCAAAGATAATAAGTATTTTAATGCTATATATAGTTAGGTAAAAATGAAAATGTTTAATGCACGATAAAAACAGCATTTTTTTAAAAATGGGAAGTATAGGTAAAATTTCAAAATACTACGTGTAAAAAAAAATTATATTTGCATTTCTGTAATTTTTAAACTGCGCTATTAAATCATATCGTTTTAATTTATTAATAAAGCAATTGCCCTTTGGTTGAAATAAAGGTGAAATATGTTACGTGTGCTGTTGGAATTTGGTTTATTTATAGATAAAGCTCTTGGGACATTGCAATGCGCTATAGGTACTAATATGCATGGGGTATGATATCCGATAGATTTACTGGCCTTAAAATCCTATAACATAATATAATGCTATTTAGCTTTAACGGTCATCTGAAAAAAAATTAACCAATGGCTGAACTGATTAACGGGCTTTCGTGGCATATTTTAAAGCGGACTTTAAAGCTGCACTTAAATTTTGCAATAAATCCTTATTGGCGCTCGTTAAAAAACGCCTAAACAAACAAATAGAATGCCCAGCTCATTAAAAAAAAACTCGAACTTATTTAATAAACAACCCCGCTGCGGTAGCGCAACTTTATGGTCAAAAATCAATGATAAAAATTCCATTGTGCAGGACATTTAACGACGCCATTGCTACGGGATGACATATAACCAGTCCTGACTTACGACCGTTAGAAATTCCTCAACTATCAAGATTTATATAGGTCATTGTACATCGCCAGGTCATTGTGTCTAAGGTTACGTATCAGCGATTATTGTATTATACTGCTTACCCACCTTAAGCTAGGGCTGTTATCCGTTCAATGATGTAGTATACGGTGTTAAATATCAACAACAAAACACGCGAGTACAATTTCAACAGCCCATAATTAAAGTTGTTTAACAACACGCCTAATTAAATCTCAACACACTACAGAAAGCGCGGGAAAAAAGTGTAAAAGATATAACTTTTAAAATAAAACAAAAGTAACTGTTAAAGTAACATTTATTAAATACAAACCAATGTTAAATAATTTGTTTATGTTAACAAAAATATGTTCTAAAACCTAACCTTTTTTGTGGTACAATCGAATACCCTTTAAGTCTTATATATAAAACCCGATCCAAATATTTAATGAAAAACAACGTGATCTACATTAATCCCTTGTATATTTTCTAACAAACTAATTACAATAAACTTTACCTTAAAAAATAATTATTCCCGAGCTACTTGGAATAGTTTATACTGTTTAACTTAAATTTAAATCAATCAACTAGGCAGAAATGGCGTAAGAACAACCTTAGTACATAGCCTAATACTTCATGTTATGTTTAATATCATAAAACTTAGATTACCTGTTGAAATTGTGCTGATGATTCGAGGCTTTCCATACTGCTTTCGCTTTCATCTCCCAAACAAGGTTCCACAGTATCAATTTCCTCTGCTGTATTGTTGACAACTTGTAAATTGTTGTCACATGGGCTCTGATTCCCACCGTTGTGAGTGGGAGTTGTAACCACAATGGCTGCGTCACGCTCGAAACGAGCAGGGCTGGTATCTGGTTTCGCGGCGGTGTCGATTTCACAACAAACGTGTAAAACAAGATCGTTCACAAGATTGCTAATGATATCAAAGCTATTTTCATTAATTGCATGCTGTTCCACAATCTTTTTTAAAATATATTCAACGACCTCAATGACGTCATCAGTTACGTTATCAACAGATGCGCGTTGGTCTATAACAGACCCAATAGTTTGATTTGTATTTACGTTTTCAATGACAGTTATATTTTGATCTTCCATTGAGGAATATTCGCTGGATAAAGAATGGTTTGCAACGTCAGGTATGTAATCGTAGCCCACAATTCCATTCTCTATATCTACGTGATCCTGTTCTAACATCACCACCGGCTCACAGGTGACGTTATCATTGGCAGAAATAACATCGTTCAAATCGATAGAGGCCTTTATCTCTTGCGGTACATCAGAGATATTGTTCCCAGCGTTTTCCAAATTTCGATCATGATATACCGGAGAATCATCGCACAAATTTATATTGACGTCATTTTGAGGTGTTGTAACGCACAGGTGACCTACAATGTCGAGGCTTTTTAAATGGTCACGACTTCTTTGAAGGTCCCCAGACAACGGTTCGATTAATTTTTCTGATGACAGATTGATAGCAGATTTGTCAGAATTTGTGTGTTCCTTATCGAGGTTGCTATTCTCCATACCATTGGAAACTATAGGCCCAATGTTCCCAAAATTATCGTTCTTGTCTTGGGTAAAATTAGTATGGTCTGCAGAAATATCCAAGTTGTGTTCAATATTGTTTACAACTGTATTAATTAAATCTTTTACTACGGTTTCTATTTTGTTAAATTCTAAAATATGGACATTAATTGCAGATTCTGTATTGTTGCTTTCTACAACACTATTTGTTGTTAAACTTTTGTCCATTAAACTTTTTTTGTCAGGTGTTGCGCAACAATTTTGTTTCTTTGGTGAAGATGGTTTGTGTTTTTCTTGTTTCTCTATTTTTTCAAGCATAGCGTTGATTAAATCCTTAACAATTAATGTAGCGTCTTCGTTATTGTTAAAATCGTTTATGTCGTTAGAAACCGAGCTGTTTAGCGACCCATTTCCAGAGTTTAAACTATTCTCATCGTGAAATTTTCCCTCTAAAATATTTTCTTTTTGCGGGGTAAGATTTTTTGAAAAATATTCTTCATCCATTGAGCTAAAGGGGGAGCCCCCTGACAGATAACTGACCAAACCTGCAAAGTTACTTCCGTTTGGACCCCACGTGACTGGACGAACAAGGTCGCAGTCCACGCGGTTAATGACGTCGTTTCGATGACGTTGCCGGAAAGGTAAGGTAGATTTACTGAGCTTTAGCACGAACAATGCCAGTTTTTTGTTAGACAAATCTGCAGAATGACGGTAGAGAAAGTTGCAGTGATCTTTAACCGACATTTCTATCAACGATTTCGGCCTTTTCGAGTTTCTGCCTCCTAAGTTAACCGGACAGGATTCGAGTCGTTCAATATCAAAATGCGACTGATGGCTATAATCCATTCTTTTACATTTGCCTATTGGTTAAAACAAATCACCTCTTACAAAAACGTGAGGCTGCAAGAAAGAACATGAAAGTTAATACATATATTACTAGGTGTGGATTGATTAGGTATAAATAAACAAGCCTATGGTTCAATTTATTTCCTTAACCATTATATCTGAATACTAAAGCTTATCGAAATTGGCATGCGTTTGCAATAACAAATTTGTTAAAATATTTTGAAGTGGAAATGCATTCAACCATAAATGTAAAATATTTACATATTAACTTAGACACGTTTATAAAAATTTGTGCATGTTTAAGAAAACGTTTTTAGGTTAATAAACTAATAAAAAATTGAATTAATTTTCTTTAAAACTTTTATAAAATATTGAATTGAACCATTAAAAGTGATCGAAACCCATTCAATTAACACATTACAAGTCCTACGCCATTCTTGTTACATAAAGTTGATCAAATTTGATGTTTACTGTTTATATGCCCTGGGCTAGGCTTAAGATGGCTTTAGACGATAACTAATAATAAAAAAACAAGCAAATGTGTACGCACAAAAAGAATTAACAGGTTCCTTAACACGGGCGATAGCAATCTCAAGAAATTCCAGCAAATCACGCTCATTTCTCCATTCTATAAATATCATAGCAATTTTTCTTTAAAACCGGGTCATGCATACTTTGGGTCTTACGAATATGTTTTCTAATGTTATATCGCAGCAAATCAGTAGCAAAACCGTTTTTATGACATCACATAAAGTTCAAAAGTTAAAGAATTTGCAGGTAAACGAGAGGCCTAAATTGTTCTAATTAAAATAACACAGCGCACCCTACTTAATACTATAAATACCACAGAAAAAAAAGAAAAGGAAAAAGAATATAGCCCGTTTTATCTTGAAACAAGAATGGCATCTTTATAATTCAATTTTAGAACAATGCGTGCACTTAATATCGATAAAAATCAAATTCGCTTAAAATATCAAATTTAGATCCACTTCAAACGAAAAAGAAATGTCGAGTTGTAATCGCAGAACAGGATCTCATTTTTTGTCGGCAAGTTAAATTTACGACTCTGAACACTTTCCTTACTTTCGTTAAACAAAATTTTGTAAATACAAATACTAAGATCATTTAAAGTCTACCGTGAACTTATTAACTTTACGGACCTTGCCAAGTTTTTTAAACATTTTGAGGGTGTTTTAATAGTATAACTCAAATATATACCTTACCCGAACTATAAAATCACTATATAACTAAAGATAGGTTATTATTAAAAAATGCGATAATTGTTACCTATTTTTCTTGTTACTTTAACAGTTTTCGCATTTTTTTACTTACGGTTCTAGTTTTTTTATAATATTTCTGCAACAAATCTAAATCTAATGAAGTAATCCTACGAAAAATTAAAAATTCTATACGTTTTATTAATAAATTTATATACGAGATAAGCTAACGAAAACAATTAAATTTGATACTAAAACCTTGACTGGTTACCACTTTTCTTTGTATATCGGCGACCATTTTCTACATTTTGCAAGTAAATACTATATCATATAATTCCCGTAACGACCTAACACACTTGATACTGCTTCTCGCTATACCAAAAACACTAAATTAAATTTATTTATAGAAAAAAACACAAGCTTTAACTAGCGCGCAGACTAGAATATGGTAAGGTTATATCAAAATAAGTCGGTCCATAAGGTCAAGACATATGTCTTCTGCAAACAGATAGGTGTCGTGGGGTCATGCACAAGGTCGCACGTGACTCATATTAGTATAACCCAATAACAAACGACTTCCATAACTAAGCTGTCAACTCATAAAATTTTACACTACAATAAAATTTTAATCGAAAAAAATATATTGGCAATAATTACGCTAAGTTTTAGATTAGTACATGTCTGTAGCATTCTATATCACAAGTTGTACGCGCGCCTATAAGCTAACTAGATTATGATCTTCAAAAACGGCCTAAAGGTGCTTACCATCTTTAGTTTAAGTCAACCACAGCAATATTCGACGTCGAAAAGTTGCAAAAATACCAAGGATTTCGCCTTGAAACTGGTATGCGCGCTTCTACACTAAGCGGAACGGAATGCGTTCAAAAATACGCGTCGTCTACATAGCATACTAAGCCCTACGCTGAAACAAGTACACAGCAGGCCCAATATAATAAATCCGAGTGTTTCAATAAGCTTAAAATAAAACTAATCACCACGTTCATTTTCTCATTAAAGTTGACACATTGTAAAACTAATAATATAACTGATTTACTATTAATAAATTCAATCTAACTGTGATCTAAAATAGACATTCGATTAAAACATGTTCTCGAAAATCGTTTAGCTGGCAACTCTGTGCCCCTCATTATCGTTACGCGCGTGCCGAAGGTGTAGTTAACTAAGGCATTCGTAACTCCGGATTGACAGAACAAATGTCACGATTATTGTCAATAAACTATATTGCAGTTCTAAACGGACCGATAATTTTTTATAATTGTAACCACCATTTAAACAAGCAATAATCTTCAAATTTATTTTTGTTAGTTTTTTTGGTTTGTAAAATAAGGAAATAAGGAAAAATAACAGTTATTTATGACCTATTACACAGATAGTAATCAAAAAGCAACGTTTTTTAGCAGTTTTTTGCGTAGGTTTTGTTTTATAGATTCGACCCTGCTTGAAAATAAAACAAAAACAAAGCGAGAAATATATTTAAATAAAAACCCTATTTCTATACATTATGCCATGGCATATACGTCAATATGTCTTTTTTTCATTATTTTGTTTAGGATAAAAAATTACTATTGCCTTACGAAACAATACATTTATAAAAATACAATTCTGTTTAACCGCTTATTTATAAAAATATTTTCTTTTCAAAGATGCAAAACAAACATCTATCCATTCAAGGGCGTTGTAAAGGCTACTATGTTTGCTTAGTACAATCTGCCCTTATGATATGGTTTGTGAAATGTTATGGTAAATTTAATGATTCAAATCGTTTTGAGTGACGGATAATTACCAAAAGATAAAAAGCATAAATTTGTTCTTGTAATATTTTTACTATTGACATACAATACGGAATTTTGAAGGTAATTGATGGTAAGGTTATTTAAATGAGCCAAGGTCGGTTTTATTAAAAAACCAAACATATTTATAAAAAAACTAATTAAAATAGGTGTTCCCAGTGCGGCGTGGGAGTTCTGGGTCACGTGACCTCAGTGGCAGTTTAATCGACACTTAGCGACACGCTGGCCACTTTGGACACTTGAAGTTAACCTGACAATATTTACGTTTCGTCGACTTTTGCGCCCGGCCAAACCAACAAGAATGTAAAGTAGCCTTTCCGTTATTATCACGTGTTAAGTTTTGATTATCAACATGTTCAATTTTTTTACTATTGGTTTTTACTAACTATATATAATCTTGAGTTAATTGCATATGTCAATTGTGCTACTGATGACCGGTGTACTGTGCATACAATTGCAAGAGTTTCAAAAATTAAAGCAATTTTCAATAATTTAATTCGGCTAATTAAATTTTCAATAATTTTCTTCTGCTAACTTAAACACTGGTACTAAATACCTCGAATTGAATACAATTTCGAAAAAAATAATCAATATTCGAAATAGCGATAAGTACTTAAGTATATAACTCAATGTTATTTTGGTACGTCTGAAATATAATGATGTAACATTCACGAAAACAAAGAATCTTTCCATAACTAACGAACAAAATAAATATTTTCCTGCAGAGGTCATTAATTGCCCTTTTTCCCGCTTTTATTGTTATTTACCCAAATTCAAAAAATAATAATGCCAATTTTATATAAACAAAACATTCCTTAAAAACTGGGTGGGCTCTCAATAATTTTCAAGTAAACTTGTCTTAACTGTAAAAGGTCAAAGCCTAAAATAGTTAGCTCGCAACGTAAACGCTTTCTTTGTGCAAAAGTAAATAAAGGAATTGCCCGAATAAATAGAATGCCGGCTCAGTCTTGTTATAGGCATACTAAAGACGACAAAATGGTATCGAAAAAGTAAAGGCAAATTTTTTTTAGAAATTAGAGTTTAAAAATTTCTTAATTGGGAAATTAAACCAACTTCTTCTGAAATATAAAAACTAGCGACGATATATAAAAAACAGCTAGGTATTTAGCATTACACCTCACCATTCCAATTCATTGTGCTTAGCTTTCAATGGTTTGACCCAATTTTTGAAACCATTTATGACAATTGTCAAGTTGATGTACCATAAGTCTTTTTAATTTCTCTTAATTGCTATATTACTCAATAAATCTCAGACTGTAAACTTATTTACTACTGTACGTATCTGGCCACTATAAGTACAGCCAGTTATAACTTAACTAATTTATCGTAGTGACGTTTTTGACGATTTCGTTATTCAACTATGGTTCCGATTGTACTAAAATGTTGGTACAACCGATCTGATTTCACTTCTCATTGTTGTTGATAGAAAGACGAAGCGTGGCCCGTGTACTATCTCAAATGGGTAGGGAGTGACGAAAAGTTTTTTTTTAAATTCAAACAAAAATTCTGTAACAGTATTTTAAACGAGACAATAATATAAATTAGCGTTACATTTTACATGTAATAAATTAGTGCTTGTGTTGGTAAAAGCGTGCTTGCTGTCTGGAGCCATTTGTGTCGCGTGGCCGTTGATTGCCTTGGTTGTGCTTACGCAGTAATCAACGACGAGCATTTATTTGGATATATCTTTATTCTCGAAAGTCGAATGCGCAACCTAAACATAGAGTAACATTAGTTACTCCGGCTCAGTCTTAAGTTGACTTTGGCAGTTTGGGATATTATAGATTATAATTGCCTCATAATTAAACTGCTGATTTAATGCTGGCTCAGCAAGAGTTTATACCTTTAACGCGCCTTACTCAAGGGCGCTACAGCATGGTATCTATTTCTCTTGCTATGGTCCCTGTTTTTAATAAAGCTTGCAGCAAATAAAGATGGCTGTTAAAATCTAGCAAAATGCAAACCTGAAAATTGTAACATTAGCATAAGGCAATGACTTTATGATTCTTAATAATATTTTTGTTTTGCTAAATATTAAAAAAAATAAACCAATTTAATTGCAAACTAGATTTATTTGATAAATAAAATATGGTTTAAAATAATTTGTTATTTTCAATATAAATCCTTATAGACAAATAAAGATATGCATAAACAATAATTAATTAGAAAATTACAAAAATCAATAAAGAAAATATCAGGTTTTTAATTTTAACACTAAACAAGGCGACTTTCTCCCTTTAACCATTTTCCTTATTGTAATAAACCACAATTCAACAACAAAAATATGTAATAAACAAAAAAAGTTAAAATTTTAACACAATTGACTAGATCCCGTTACGCCACACTGACAAGATTCCGCTACGCTACGACGCGTTGCAAACTTAATGTGGCCTAAAACAACCAGTCTTTTTTAAAGGCAACTTTTTAAAGCAAGGTTAGGTATTTATAAAAAAATGTCGCGAGAATACTTACAACCACTTTGTAGTATTGCTTACATTTGTGAATATAGATCAATAATTGAGTGCAATCATACAATCATAAGTGAATGCAGTTCGTGCAGGTATGCTTATTTCTTTAAATGGTAGATAACCAAATTATTATAAATTAAATAATATTTTGTAGTACAAGAAGAGTTGGCTTAATATCCTTCTTCTTTGCTTTAACTGGATTGGTTGGACTTGTTTTAAACAGCATTGTCGTAGCTTCTGTTTTAACTGTTAAAAAAAAATAAAAGAACCAACTTTGCTTACTTGAAAATGTCGTTAGCGTTTACAGATATGCTATGGGGTAAGTTAATACTAAAACTTTTATCGCGCTTTGTTTAACAGTTTACAACAAAGTCATATTCATTTTGAATTGAGTTATCTAAAACCTTGATTTATTGCAATTTCGTGTAAGATAAACAACACATCGACAAAAATTAAGTTAAATTAAAACAGTCAGTTTGACCTAGGTATTAAAAATTTTTGATATGTTTCAGGGCTTGAAATCTTTTTAGTTATTATTCCGAATGTTGCAACGACCCTGAATACAACTCGAGGGGAATTTGAAGAGTCTGTTACAAATAGTTTAAACACGTGGAAGGCTATTTTAGGAGCGGTATTGCTGTATGTGTGCTACACTTCAAGCATGTACCATCTTACATTTTTTGCAGTTACCCGCGTTGTCTCGATTAAATACGTATATTGGTTTCGTATTAACGGAAAAGGCTTCACGACTAAGGGACTTGTTGCTGTTTGGATACTTATTCTGGCATTACCATTATCATTTGTCATACCACAAGGTACGTAAAAACAGTTTGGAAAAATAAGATAATAAGTGCTTTTATAATTTATTTTTTTGTAAATTTATTTAAGCTAATAACGTTTTGCCTTTTTTGAGACCTTGAATTTTTATATACCATAACAATTATTATTATTTAAATTACATTAAAGGAGTTTCGAATAAAGACACTGGGTTAATCTATATAGCCTCGCGTTTTGTGTACGATATGGAATTAGTTTATTTCCCTTCCTTAACTGTGTTTGCAATCATTCCCTTGTTTGCAACGGTAATTGCTTTAGTAAAAGTTTAATTATACTAAGACTGCAAAAAATAAACAAAATTTTAAATTTTTGTAGACCGTGCTTACAATTTATGCTGGTTTGTTGGTAAGAAAAAGTATGAAAAACTTCAACAACGAAAATGTTGAAAATCAAACCAGAATAAAAAGACAAAACTCTATATTTCGAACTTTATTGTTATTGGAACTGGCAATTGTTATCGCAACAGGTAACACTAAATATAGCGGGTAGCTAGTTTCGTTCAAGAATTTCTTTTACTATAACTTTTATGCTTTGTTCTGCATAGTACTAGAAAGTGGCATATGTAACGTAAACTTTTTCATGTTTTAAGTCTGTTTGTTACAAAAAAAGTTTACCTTCTTGTAATTTTGACCAACGTTTAGTTGGCAATATAAAATAAGATTCTAATTAAATATTACCCTCACCCTGAACTGTTTACTAAGACGAGGAGACTATCTCCTTTATTTAGAAAATCCTACGTACTCTGCCTTAACGGCTCTCTGTAAAAACCAATTTAGCGAAATCTATCTGATTGTAATTATAAAAACAGGTAAGTTAACAGTTCGATGCTAAAACACTATAACGAACAATATTAACCACATAAAAACACTATCAAATACATTGAAAACACTACAATGAATTCACTGCATAGGCCGTTCTCACCGAACCGCTACCAAGTCAGAACTAATTTTATTTTAGCGTCACGCAAAATCATGCAACGGCCCAATCAAGTTTGAGGCAACAAATTACGATTGTAAAGGCGTAAACACAACTTTATTTTTACAATTTAGTTCCCATAATGATGTTCCACATACTACTGCGACATTTAATAACTTCGAGTTCATGTTTTACCATTGCGACATTTTCTGTAACAAGTTTTTTCATTGCAACTACCACCAGGTATACATAATAACACAACTATAATAAACTTATTGTTTTTAGCCCTTCTTAATTTGTTTAATTTGCAGCGTGTTGGATCCTTTGGTTTACAGTTTTCGTGATAAAGAATTTCACGCGTTTTGTAAAAGAATGTTCAAGAAAATTCGAAACTAACCATCTTTGAGAAGACGATTCGCTGTAAATTTAAATGCGATTATGAATACAAAATGTGTGTTTTATGTAACATGGCCATTGTTAAATAATATTAAATTCCGTTTTATTTGATTCCTGTTCACTTGTTTTTATTTAATCTGTTTTGTTTTTATTTGTTTTTGTTCAATTCGCAATGCGGGCGCAGTTGACCTTATCTAGCATATATTGTTTTTGTTTATAAAAGTATTTGGGTTTATTACGTTAAGGCTATTTTTGTCTTTTATTTTAACACTTTTAATTAATTATTAATAACATCATATCACTAATTTTGATTTTTCCTAACAAGTTATTATTACACAAAAAACTTGGTGAATTTCAATAATAATGTGTTTAAGTGAAAAAAATATCTTATTTCAATTTTGTCTTTTACGTTATGCCATCATATCTTTTATTAGTCGTCAGGTACGTTCAAAGATATTGTCTTTTAAATGCTTCCCCTAAAATTATTTAAAACTTAGTACTATAGCAACCACTTTGTGGAAATGTCCTAACCCACCGTTCAGAGTAGGTTTTCGCCTAGAGAGTTAAAGGCCAATTTAAACAATAATTTAGCGTTTTTTTTAGAAAACAATGGTTTATGTGTATACTTGCTTACTCTCACGTTTATATCGCATATTTTCATTTAATTATTCTTTCGAACCATATTAATGACGACTGATTAGATGTTGGTTCATACCGTTTATAGCGTATTATTTAAGGGCGTCACAGCATGGAAGAAATTGAGAATTAAACCCAGGACCTTATGTAGTTTAGTCGAGTGTTCTAACCTACCCCACGCTGCCGGTAAAATTGCTACTTTAAACACCCGAAGCCATAGTTTACTCACAACACCGCCTAGCGAGCGTTTATTTTATTATAAAAGGTTCTAGAGGACAACCGTGAGTTGAAATTTTAAATACTGTCACTGGCAATACGTTATTGAAGGCCAGACATCCGAATTTGACATATAAAACCTTCGCGTGTATAACGTCGTGAGCAAGTAAGGTAGACAGGAAAAGCGTATTTATTTATATAGGTAACATTTGCGTAAACAGCCAAGATTTGTTTTATATATTTTTTTTCAAATCTTAATGTGTTTTTACAATACCTAGAAATTAAAAAAAACGCAAATTTTTAGTATTTTAAGTAATTTAAAAGTTTGTTAAATAAAAAAAATGAAAAGGGATTACAGCGATAACGCTATAGCTAAGCGCTATTCTGCAAGCTATGTAATAAAGTTAATATTAAAAGTCGGTATTTATAGTCTACACAGCCGCTATAATGCGCAAAACATTTTCGTAGGCATGTGATTTGTGATAAATTAAATTTATTAAAATTAGTAAATAGATCAAAAAACAAGAGATAATATATAAACATCCAATGCAGTTAAGTTTGATTAAAGAGTTGTGGAAAGAACAAAAAATTATAGGGCTGTATGCAGGGCTTTGTTTTTTTCGTTTTAACTGATGTTTTAAGCAAAAAATTGTAAACAATATGATTTGTTAGGATTACCAAAACCGTTTGGCAGGTGACGGCATTCAATACAACATTATTAAATGCAAATTAGTAATAATACACGCTTTATTCGGTTATTTAATGTTGTAATAAATTACATTTAAATAAGCGCGTGTAATAAAAAGACTTATTGTCGCTCGTATTACATGTTAACAGTTCCGGGATATGAGCTGTAGAAAATAAAGTCTAGTAAAATATATCAACAAAACTATTACTCATCTGTTAGTTATGTGTTATATATCAAATTGGTAAACTACTAGATAAGAAGACTGTAGGTATAGTGTCTATTGTTTGAATTATTTCCGCTATGTCATTCCCCTAAACAAGATACCATACAAGCGCCAAAAGTTAAAGTTGTATTTTTTTTATGATTTATAATTTAGAATTTCGAACATATACTTTTATTAATTTTACAGGATAGTATATTAAAGCCATATTCAGGATTCTTACTTATTCTTAACTAGATATTTTAATTTAGACCTAATAGTAGATTCAATATGTTAGCCACTTAAATATTGTTACCTCCATTCACTGCCTCGACGTAGCGACAATATGATGTACGATTTCGATGTAGTGTTAAGGGAAATAGGACATTTCGGCAGATACCAGGTGTTTTTAATCATTGCTGCAATATGGTCCATGATTCCAATTGGTAGTAACCTTTCCGCAGTAGTTTTTTTAGGTAAGGATTTGCCATTTAAATCACGAGAGTAAAACAGTACAGTTACGTGTTTTTGACAATAGATTTATATATATATATATATATAAATTTAGGTTTAACACTTGCAAACACATGTTTGCGTTTAAATTTGTAACGAAATTCTACATTTATTCATTTATTTTAGCCTACGAAGAACCAAATAGATGTGTTATCAAAAATGTAGACGGTTCTGGCCACAACTTGACTGAGGAATCGGTGCAGAAAATATTCCTGCCATGGGACAATGAAAAACAGGTTTTAATATGTGAATTTTGTAATGTAAACGCTAAATGGGCACTTGTACAAATTTAAAGTAAATTTGAAGTATAGAATAAAATCTTAAAATGAGAAACATTTCTGAATTAAGGTATATAGTTCATGCTCTAGTTTTGCAGTACAACTTGCTCCGATATCAGACAATTGCACTTCCAATGATGCCTGCAAAACAACAAACACCAATATGATATCACTAAATGTAAATTTGACGTCATCAAATGTTAATGTGACGTCACCACAATCTCAGATGTATTCATTAAACGCCAATACAAACGAAGTTGTCGGATGCAACGATGGCTGGATGTATACGAGGGAGTTTTTTACAGAAACAATCTCGACTGAGGTAACCTAAAACTTAAGTACACAACGCCAAAAGCAAAATGTCAGTAATAACTAGGGTGCTCCTAAAAACAATTATTGAATTTCTTTAGTGGGATTTAGTTTGTGAACGAAGGAGCTTAAGTTCTTTGTCAACAGCTTTATTCTGTTTTGGAATGCTGCTGGGTTCGCTTTTTGGAGGCAGCATTGCAGACAAGTAAACATGCGTTTGCGTAATTTACGCGTTTGTTAATTTTACCAAGTTCTTTAATTTAAAGGTGTATTTTGTATTAGATACGGCCGAGTTCCCACCATGTTTTGCACCACTGTAATAAACGTATTAGTTGCAATAGGCTGCGCATTCAGCCCAAACTTTACAACATTTGCTGTTCTAAGATGCATTTTAGGAGCTTCCGCAACCGCAACACAAATAGCAATGGTTGTTTACAGTAAGTAACCTTTTCTGTATAGAACTTGGTCGAGTTAAAAAAAACAGCATTCAAAGTACTTTAAGTGGCCAGATTTAGGCAAAATGTTGTCCCTGACAATATCATGATTTATTTTGTTGTTGTTAAGTGGCCGAGTTAAGTGGTTTACATTTGTGCATAATTCATAAAAAGCCTTGCCCGACACCCTTTAGCCGACTAACAACGTTAACAAATCATAAATATTTGAATAATTAATACTAAGTACAAACGCTTTCTAATTTGCCAAGTGTGTTGTTATCTATCGACGATTTAAACTAATTACGTCAGAATATTTAAAGCCTTGTCGTAATTATAGTTTTGAAATTTACAATAGTTTTACAACTAAACCTAAATAACATTGAAGGTATATATTTAAATAGCCTGGTGTAAACCCAAACAAATATTATTTCTTTGAAGGTTAAACAAGTTTGTTCGATAATTAGAAATTCTATATTCACCTGACGTATCATTTTTTACCCTTTCACTGCTAAAAATAGCCCAAGCCTAGATTACTTATCCCACACCATTTGGTTGGGAAACATTATATAGCAATGACGTAGAAAAAATTTAAACAAAAAATTAAAATGTACATAACATATTCTATTGGTTTTATTAGTTGTAGAAATTGTTGGGGTTAAATACAGAACATGGGTTGGCCTACAGATCGGCGTTTTTTCTGGACTTGGTTACATGTTCTTATCAATATTAGCTTATATTTTTCGGCATTGGAGGTCCCTGCAGATTGCATTGGGTCTAACGTTTGTTCCTTTTATACTTATAGCTCCGTTCGTTCCAGAATCCCCAAGGTATTACTTTATATTTAATAAAATATATTTGGCTTTGGCTTTGCTGTGTATGTAACTGATTAACAAGTCTGGTGAAGACCTGATGATATATCACATAGTTTTAACGTTTATTTGGCTAATCTTATGTTTTGTATTTCTTTAGACTGTTACTAGCCCAGGGCAAGTTTGCTAAGGCCAAGAAAATATGTCGTATAATGGCTCGTCGAAACGGACGAAAATTGAACGAAAATATCTGGAAAGAAGCCGAAATTTATTCGAATGAAGTACGATTTTACAATTCCTCTAATATTGTTAAAATTAACTGTAAACTAATGCTTATATAGTATAAAGAATTATAAGTCACGTCGTTGCACGGGACACAACCTTTATGACTTAATAAAAACATCTTTATGGCTTAATGAAGTAATGTCCTATATGAATTAGCGATACTGCATACAGGAAATTACATTCTAAACACTTTTGTAATAAATAATATTTAAAAAGTCACCTTAAATTCAAGAATATTTACCTTGTACTAGAATGCCTTTTTGATTTAATTAGAATTTATTATGTCATCCGCGATTATAACATGACATTAAAAATTTTTAATTAAATACAATGCAATTTTACTGACAAATAGACTTCATTCCAGCTTAAACAAACAGTTTACAACCCAGCCAACAACACACATCTAATTTGGCGGAAACATGATTAACTGTGACCAAATTTCGTTACTTTTGATTTAAGTTTTGCAACAAAATTGTCCGGTGCATTTTATGTAATTAGCGGCCTAGGTTTATAAAAGTTTTCTTAATCTCTTTATTTAAATTGAGGTTTAATATGCAAGCATGTTTTAGGTGCACACTACTTATTCGCCGTTGGATTTGTTTCAGCGACCGCGTGTTTTGATTCTTTTAATACAAGTTACTTCATTGTGGTTTACAAATAGGTAAAGTTGCCCTAAAACTTAAAATCAAACAAAAAAAATAAATGCTTTTTTTCCAACTTCTTTCAGTATTGTCGTTATGTAATTGTATCAGTTGTTTCTTATTAACTTAAATCCCGGCTCAACGATTTTATTCAACATCTGACAAATTTTGTTTTTCTAGTTTAATTTTCTTCTGCCTGTCATTTAACGTGGGTGGTTGGTCCGGTAATCCGTTCTTAAACCAAGCTTTAAGTGGTTTGGTTGAATTCGTTGCCTGTCTGTTAGTCGTACCTGTTATTAATAAATTCGGGAGACGGCGCACAGTTATGACGTCATTAATTGTTGCTGGATCTCTCATTTTGTTGGTCGAAGTTTTAAAATTGGCGGTTGGATACAATACTAAGCGTAAGTTAATCGTCCTTGTATTAAGGTATATACTATCCCACATTTAAATATTTAAGATGGGCTAATGTTATTTTTCTGCATATATTTTACAATAAATGAATTGTCATTGAAAAGCCTGGTATAAAAAATTATTTCTTATTAGGACTTGGCTTTGCTGAGGTGGGATTGTTGCTGGTTGCAAAGTTTGCTATAAGCGGATCATTTAACCTCATGTTTTTGTACACTGCCGAACTTTTTCCAACGCACATAAGGTATTTTTTAAAGTTTGTTTACTTTTGTGTTAACCTAGTCGAAAGTTAAATAGGAAATAAGGTAATTAGGAGCAGAATTGATTGTCGCTGATATATAACAAGTACAATATAACTCCATGTTTCTTAGAATATATTTTGTCGTTGTTTACTATTTACCATTTCAAGGGACTACACACAGGATATTCTTTTCGTTAACTTTTATAATTTTTTTTTTAAATTGATTTACCTATTTAAAAAATCTGAATTTGTAGAAATACAGCGGTCGGTGTATCTTCGGTTGGGGGTAGGGCGGCCAGCATTTTAAGTCCATTTTTGTTACAACTGCAACTCTACATGACGTGGTTATTACCGGTAAGTTGCCGAGATTGAATTGCATTGAACTTTAATAATATATATATTTTTTTCCGTATATATCTTTATCCTCGATGTGGGAAAGTCGAATGCGCGATTTAAACATAGAGTAACAGTTTTTCAACATAAGGCGTTTGCAACAAGCCATTGTGTGTTTTTAAAACTAGTTATAATTTATGTTTCAGTGCACATGCCGTATAAACATAAGCTTTAATTGACTCTGAATAACTTTCGGACTTATTTAAAATTTATAATGAAGATAATATGTTAGGACCGATTTATAAGTTATGTAATATAGGATGATTTTGCAAGTCATGACTGACATTTTCTTATTTGTTTTTTAAAGGTTCTGTTGGGTCTTATGGCATTTGGTTCTAGTTTAATTGCAAGCAGGCTGCCTGAGACTAAAGATTGTTGTATGTTAGCGACATTGGAAGACGCAGAACAATTTTACAAAACTCACAACAAAAAGGTTTTATTGTAAGTCAATAAATTGCAATTAACATCTGTTAATATTTTTTAATAATTTGTATACCTTAAAGTTCAATTATGCTTATGTAGATTAATCATTTATTTACATCGGTTTAGAATAAACAACAACCCAGAAGAACCGTCAAAAGTTGGCGCCATATCGGCAGCAAGTTCTTTAATGACAGCCGATACTTCATCATCTATACATGAACTTTGAACAGTCATTAAAGTTCTTTATGATATAACCCGAAATCATTGCATGTAAAACAAAGTTGTAAACCGAGCAAACACTGACTGATAGGTGTTAATATATGCATATCTCGACACAGTCAAAACAAGTCTAAAATTAACTTTATTACAAGGAGAAAGGCGCTTATTTGTTCGTGTTTGTGGCCATACGTTGCTTACTATTGCTTTTTTAACATATATATTTTACTTCCCTTTTCGTGATCATAGTTAGAACAGTTACTAACTATTCAAAAATATAAGACCCACTTTACCTAAACAATTTAGTATAATAATATATATATTTTTAATGTATGAGATGTCTTTATTATTGTTCGAAATCTTAGATTTTAAAAGTTTTGAAATTTTAGTATGTTGTTTGTCATAATAAAATTTTCTGATCCTCCTATTTTCAAAATTGAATTATCACTAGTTACTAATTAATAGATGTTTATTTATTGGAATTTAAAGATTGTATTTAGGTTTTCAAATTTAAGTCAATTGTATATCATGATATAAGTTAAATAAAAACAAGTTAAAAATATTTGTACGTTTATCATATTAAATAGCTTGTTTATTTAATAAAAATTAGGAATTGTTATTAAAGCGCAGAATAATAAAATAACTTTAATTTTTAGTCTAATAAATAAAAAAAGGTATACGTAATATTTGTTTAATTAGTTTAGTTAATATTTTTAATTAAATAATGTTTATGCATAAATTTATTCCCAAAAATATTAATTTTAAAAATAATCAAATAATTTCGAACCATTTTTTATTTATCAAATAAATCTAGTGTTTAAATTGTAATCATTTAACAAACAAAGCGTTTCTATAACAATTTATAAATCAAAATTGTTGCATGTTTGATTTATTTTTAATGGAAAGCCTAACCCTTGTTTTCTAACCCTAATCAAAATGAAACCCTAACTCATTCGATTTTCGAAAATAATTGCAAGATTTATGATATCACGATAATTAATCTAAGTTTTAAACGACTTTAAAGTAATATTATAACATTTCACTAAATTAAAGGCAACTAAAAACAAAAATGTAAATTAAACCTATACAACTTAAAAACTATCAATACCTTCAGGTTGGCATATAACTTAATATTACTTTTTAAGTTTATGGTAGTTAATTGGTTTATAATTGAACATTTATAAATGTATAATTTTGTACAGGGCATCAGCAAGTAACCTTTTCAATTCTAATTTTTTTTGGTTTACATTGTATAGTTTTTAGTTTTGTAATTTATTTATGTTAACATTAGAACTATTGTAATTTTCCTCTATAACTTTTAAAAATTTATTTTAAACTTGCAAATAAATTATAGTCAGAAAAAATATTTAGTTTAGTTTTTTTAAGTTCCTATTCTCTAAAATCTGAAAAAGGACAACAATTTTTACTTTTGTTCTCATATTTTAAGTTTTTGTTGTGCAAATGTTACTAAATATATAAATTTAGCAATCCTTCAAAATTTTGAAACTGTAAAAGTCAAACAAAAAACAATAAGTATTAATTGAGTTCCATATAATAAAGGTAATGTAAAATTTAGTAAGAGATAAAAAAACTTTAAAAACAAATTTAAAATTTTCTGTTTGTTAATTATACTTAAATAATTGTTATATAGTTTTATTTATTTTATAATTTATCTTTGATGTTGGAAGGTCGACTTCACGATCTAACATAGGGTAACATTAATCACTCCGATCAAGTCTAGTTAGTCTGCAATCTTAGTTAGAAATTTTGTTCTTATAAAAACGCCAAATGACGTCACTCTAGTAGATTATGACGTAACATTGAATATGGAGCCAGAATATTTGCATAATATGCTTATTGATAGTTTTATTCATTATGGTTAGCATCTATAAAACAAACCAGGTATGTAAATTTTTATTTTAAAAGGTCTGTCTAAAACGTCTTTTCTACTTGAATTTTTTATCCAGCATCAACACCTTAAAAAAATATTGCAAGGCTAAAAAATACTTGATTTTATATATTTAATGTATTAATAATTTATTAGTGTAGGGTTTATTTAATTTTTAAAACTAACTAAAGAGCATTTATGAATTGTTGGAACAGGGCGAATCGTAATTTAAAATATATGACGTACTAAAAAAAATAATTTCGAAATCATTTCATGTTACGATACAAAGTGAAAGACAAAAAAGGCGAAACACAAATCACGTGACTAAGAATGCTGGATAAAAAGGAGAAAACTTGAAATGTCCAGGCGATAAGGCGATACAAAAAGAAACGCACAAAAGCAGCTAATGGTGTCGAACTGAGTGTAAAATTACATTTAAAATTAATGGAAAATATAAATTGCTAGTTTTTCTTATAATTGGACTTAACATTCCGGCCCCAAATGACCAAGTAAACAACAAAATATACGAAGTCATTTCACAATGAAGTCATTTAATAATGAAATTTTCATAAATGAAATCGAAACCCATATACACTGTGAACATGCAGCAAACAGTATGTCGTGGGATAAGATGTTAAAAAAGAAAATATTACATAACAAAAATTCATGATAATCGAACACATCAAAGAGTAAGAAAATATATAAGTTCACACGAGCGAAATGAAGTGAAAAGATAACGAACGATACATGCAATAATAAATGAGAACAAAAATAAAAAGTGTTGTGCTTGTTTAGATTTAAGAGAATAGGAACTTAAAAATTAAACAAATATTTTTCTGACCATAATTTATTTGCGAGTTTAAAATATTTTTTTAAAAGTTATAAAGGAAAATTACAATAGTTCTAATTTTAAGATAAATAAATTACAAAACTAAAAACTATACAATGTAAACCAAAAAATTTATAATTGAAAAGGTTGCTTGCTGATGAACCCGTACAAAAATATATATCTAGAAAAAGATTATATAGAAAATAGAGGTTTATTTATTGCGTGTGTGCGACAAAAAAAGGTTAATTGTGAACCAACTAACTACCAAAACTTAAAAAGTAAACTTCCCTTCTATGCAAACCTGAAGGTATTGATAGTTTTTAAGTTGTTTATGTTCAAAGGCTGAATCTCCAGTTACGTGTTAATTTTTTTTTATGTGACTTCTTTTTCACATTTTTGTTCTTAGTTGCTATTATTTAAATAAAATGTTATAAAATTAAATTTGAAGTCGTTTAAAATTTAGATAATTTATCGTGATTTCATAAATCTTGCAATTTTTTCTGAAAATCGAACGAGTTAGGGTTTCTGCTTGATTAGGGTTAGAAAACAAGGGTTAGGGTTTCCATTAAAAATAAATCAAACATGCAAAAATTTTGTAATAGAAACGCTTTGTTTGTTAGATGATTACAATTTAAACATTATCTTTAATAATAATTCATATTATGTCATTATGCTATGTAATTATATACGTTAATATGTTTATTCATTATTAATAACTTCTAACAATGTTAAAATTATATCATTTTATTGAAATGACGATTTAATAATTTGTATAGTTTAGTAAGTACGTATTAAAAATTTTAAAAATTGTAAATGTCAAGTTGTAAAAGTTGAATGAGTGCTTAAAAATCAAGAACAAAAATTAATTTTGGATAAGCGTTTTCTGCTAATTTACAATCAATGTCGAAGGGCTGACTTCAAAGATCTCTACTAACGTCGTCCGCCAGTTAAAACGAGTAGTACTATAATGAATGCGGAAAGAGCGGAATGTACAAAAGAAGATTAAGGTAAGAGTATAAAAATTCTGCCCATTTTGATTTTTATAAACTTGGCGGACGACGCTAATACAGCTTCCCAGATAGTTTTAAATATTTTTTTTAAACTATCAGGAGTCTAAAAACTTTTTAATCTGATCGACAATGTCTGAATGTTAAAAAACGTTTGGTTTTGTTTGGGGATTGAATGTCTAAGAAAGCTATGGTGAGGCTATATTAGCTTCGTCCGCCAATTAATTGGTTTTTGGTTTTGCGGGTGTTTTTACGCCTTATTTAACGGTGGTGCTATTGTAATAAAGCAGTAGAATTTATTTAATTTGCCAAAAGAAAAGTGGGTTTTTATGTATAGCCTATTTAATAAGTAGTTTATTTTTGGCAAAACTTTTTGTCAAAAACCCTTTGTTACAAAAACAACCTAAATAAGATTAAAGATTCAACATTGCTAACCTTCCTAGTAACTTATATATTAAAACATAATGATGGTTTAATATTTAGATTGGAATTTCTTGTGTTTGTTTAAAAGGACAACAGTTAATAGTAACCCTCGTCAAGGTAAAAAAATATTTCATCCCTAAACTACTTACAACTACTATAGCAACAATCAAGATTTATTTAGTGTGCTCTTAACTGGATATTTTTTGTTAAAATTTGTAATATAGAGTTCAATATGTTTATAGACACTAGGATGTTTTGTTAATGCGGAGGCTGGGGGAGGAAAGGCTGAGTTAACCATTTTTTATGACTTGCTGCATTAATTTAACTTTTCCCTAGGGTCAGGGTTATTTGCAATTTGCGGGGTCTGTTATTTTGTAACCAATTAACAATATCAGCCACATATAAAGATTTTTTTTAATCTTCAGCTTTTATATTTTAATTGCTTCTTCTTGCTAAGGTTTTTTCTTCAGTTCTCTATTTTACTAACAGATCAAGTTTTACCATTACATATATACTTTAGTTAAACTTTGTTACTTTTTTTCAGAATTAAATTTACATTTTCAAGGCAAAATTGTTATACTGAAAAATAGCAAAACAAAATTCAAGAACATCTCATGATATTTAGTGGATTTGAAATAATTTTAAAGATAAGGAAAATGGGCAAGGCTTTTTTAAAAAAATTTGAAATAATTAGTTAAATCAATAATTTTTTTGACAATTATTTTTAAATACAAAAATTTGGATAAAGAAGCACTGCCTGGTAGTGAAGCAACTCTTGATAAAGAAAACAAATAAACAACGTAATATATATATTGTATCAAATCAAAGCAAAAACATACAAAAAAGGTAAAAATATGTATTTCTAATAAAATTATGACTGTGCTTAACAGTTTTAGTCTTGCACAACTATTCAGTACACTCTGACAACCTAATAATTTAAAAAAAAATTTAATAACACATCTTAAAAAAATGTCACATTATTTTGTATTATAATAACAATTTTAGAGATATAGGTTTATCTAACAAAAAATAAGTAAAAGTACTTAACCATTTTTAAGGTCAAAACAACATTAAATTTTGCACGAGATGTGGTGACAATTACAACAATCCCCCCTAAAATTTGTAAGAACTGTAGATGCTTTGCTCTACTTAAATAATAATGTTTGAAATACTATTTACATGTTGCATTTGAGACACAATGGTCTTATGTTTTAATAAGTAAATATGAAAATGATAATATTTTGTTTCTTATTTAACATGCATGTTAAAATAAAAAAGGGTTAGCTTTAAGCTACTTTTTATTGTAAGTGCCATATTTAACAAGGTTACTATAAATATGTTCAAATGTTAAGTCCATTTACCAATTTATATTTTCCATTTATTTTAAATGTAATTTTACACTTAGTTCGACACCATTAGCCGCTTTTGTGCGTTTCTTTTTGTATCGCCTTATTGCCTAGTCATTTCAAGTTTTCTCCTGTTTTCCCAGCGTTACGTGATTTGTGTTTCGCCTTTTTTGTCTTTTACTTTGTATCGTAACTTGGAATGATTTCGAAATTATATTTTTTTAGTACGTCATATATTTTAGAATTCGATTCGCCCCATTCTAACAATTCATAAATGGTCTTTAGTTAGTTTTTGGTAAAAGTAATATCGATATGTAAGTGTTAAGCCAGTATTGTTTCTGTTAATTATTTTTCTTGTGTATTTATTTTTAATACATTGTAAAAGTTTTCAATTGTTGTGTCAGTCGAGTTAGACAGTTGCAATTCTGTGCCCTTTATTAGCATTATTTTTATATTAACTGGGATCTATCTGTAATTAAGGGACATATTTTATTATCCGATCAACCTAGTGGTGGTCACGAGGGGTAAGGTTAGATAAACCCTACATTTTGATTTATGAATTGTATGACATTTGGATATAGCAGTATAGTTAGTTAGATTTGTATATTGTTTGACGTTAGGTTAAGTTTGGATTTATAAATTGGGATATATAATTTCAAAAGAAGTACCAGGGGTCAAGCTCGACATCGAAGTCCGTTAATGAACCAAGTGTCGATCTAAAGTCTGCCCGGAAAATTGCTTTGGCAAGTTTTACTCGAATTGAGAACCAGCTCCTCAAAGAAATAAATGCACAAAAGGAGGCAAGACTGGTCACTGGATGCGAAGCAGTTTTTGACACCGCCTACGATAAATGTTTAGCGGCGTGCAACGAATTTTTGGCTGTTCAAGCAGAAGATAAAAAGTCAAAGGCACAGGCTAAAAGTTATGAAGTTAAAAGCCGATATACGGCAATAAACGAAAGGTTTAAAAGTTTTCGTTCTTGATTTGTTACCTCTTTTCTACCAATACAAGGAGCCCTTTCAGTATCTGGGTCCCGCCAATTTATTTTCTCGCAAAGAAATAGAGGTAGCGTTGAGGCGCTCAATGTTTAAGCCAAATAAATACAAAAGGAAGCTGAATTGAGTTTACGTCAGCTTGAAATACAAAAGCAACAAGAAGAAGAAGATGCAGACAAAGAAGTCCGCAAAGCTGAAGTCAAGGCTTGTGAGGCGGTAGCTAAGGCTCGCGAAAAAGCGCACTGCAGCCTTTAAAAGCATAGGTGCGCAAATTGAGCTGGAAAAAAAAGTTTCCGGGGCTCAGTCCAAAGTTCCTGAAGTCAAAGCCGAATTAGAAGGCATAAAATGGTGTCATACAATTCATAAATCGAAATGTAGGGTTTATCTAACCTTACCTCTCGTGACCAACACTAGGTTGATCGGAGAATAAAATACGCCCATTGATTACAGATAGATCCCAGTTAATATAAAAATAATGCCGATAATGGGCACAGAATTGCAACTGTCTAACTCGACTGACACAACAATTGAAAACTTTTACAATGTATTTAAAAATAGTACACAAAAACAATAAAAACAATTAATAAAACCAACACTGGCTTAAAACTTATAAATTGATAATACTTTTAACAAAAACTAACTAAAGACCATTTATGAATTGTTAAAACAGGGCGAATCGTATTCTAAATATATGACGTACTAAAAATATATAAATCCGAAATCATTCCAAGTTACGATACAAAGTAAAAGACAAAAAAGGCGTAACACAAATCACGTGACTAAGAACGCTGGGAAAAAAGAAGCAAGCTTGAAATGACAAGGCATACAAAAAGAAACGCGCAAAAGCAGCTAATGGTGTCCAACTAAGTGTAAAATTGCATTTAAAATTAATGAAAAATATAAATTGTTTTTTATATGAATTGACTTACCTTGTGGACATATTTATAGTAACCATGTTAAATATGGCACTTACAATAAAAGATAGTTTAAAACTACCCCAATTTTATTTTAAAGTGCATGTTAAATAAGAAACAAAATATTATCAATTACATATTTACCTATTAAAACATAAGACCAAAGTGTCTCAAATGCAACATGTAAATAGTATTCAAAACATTATTATGTTATTTAAGTAAAACAAAGCATCGACAGTTCTTACAAATTTGGGAGGGGGGGAATCGTTGTAATTGTCACCACATCTCGTGCAAAATTTAATGTTGTTTTGACCTTAAAAATGGTTAAGTACTTCTTTTTTGTTAAATAAACCTATACCTTTAAAATTGTTATTATTATACAAAATAATGTGACATTTTTTTAAAATATGTTAATACATTTTTTTTTTGAATTATTAAGTTGTCAGAGTGTACTGAATAGTGATGCAAGACTAAAACTGTTAAGCAGTCATAATTTATTTGTTAGAAATACATATTTTACCCTTTTTTGTACGCTTTTGCTTTAATTTGATACAAGATATTATTTTTATTATTATGTTGTTTATTTTGTTTTGTTTATCAAGAGTTGCTTCTCTACCAATCAGTGCTTCTTTATCCAAATTTTTCTATTAAAAAAAAATTGTTAAAAAATATATTGATTTAACTAAATATTTCAAATTTTTAATACAAACTATGGTGAAAGACAAAAAATTAAAATTAAGAAACAAAAATTAAAATTGTTTTCAATCTAAATTCCAAGTTGTCTTACTGTATTTTCCGTTAAAAATCCCGGCCCCTTTTCCTTATATTTAAAATTGTTTCAAATCCACTAAAAACCATGTGATGCTCTTGAATTTTCTTTTGGCTTATTTTTAGTATAACAATTTTGCCTTGAAAATGTAAATCTAATTCTAAAAAAAAGTAACAAAGTTTAAATAAATTATGTAATGGTAAAACTTGATCTGTTAGTAAAACAGAGAACAGAATAAAAGACATTAGCAAGAAGAAGCAAATAAAATATGAAGGCTAAAGATTAAAAAAAATTCTTTATATGTGGCTGATATTGTTAATTTATAGTCATGCCTAGGTTAACAAACTGCATATTAGTTACAAAATTACAGACCCCACATGTTGCGAATAACCAAGATCCTAGGGAAAATTTAAAATAATGTAGCAAGTGATAAAAAAGGGTTAACTCAGTCTTTAGTCCCTCAGCTTCCGCATTAACAAAACATCATAGTGCTTGTAAACATATTAAACTCTATATTACAAATTTTAACAGAAAATATCCAGTTAAGAGCACACCAAATAAATTTTATTTGTTGCTACAGTGGTTGTAAGTATGGGAATAAGATATGGATAAGATATTTATTACCTCGACGAGGGTGACTGTTAACTGGTGTCCTTTTAAACAAAAACAAGAAGTTCCAATCTATCGGCGTCGTCTGCAAAGTTTATAAAATGCGACATGGGCGCAATTTTTATAACCTTGTCCTTACCCTAATCTTCCTTTATACATTCCGCCTTTTCCGTATTCATTTTAGTAATACCCGTTTCAACTGGCGGACAAAGCTAACAGATTTCCGTAAAGTCAGCCCTTCGACATTAATGGTAAATAAACAAAAAACGCTTATCCAAAACCAATTTTTGTTACCAATTTTAAAGCATTCATACAACTTTGACAACTTAACATTTACAAATTTTTAAAGTTTTAAATACGTACTTACTAAATTATGCAATTTATTAAATCGTCATATCAATAAAATGGTATAATTTTAACATTGCTAACAGTTATTAAAAATGAATAAACATATTAACATATGTATTTACATAGCAAAGTAACATAAAAAAATATTATTAGCTAGTTGTAATCAATTTCATATTTACCTATTAAAACATAAGACCAAAGTGTCTCAAATGTAACATGTAAATAATATTCCAAACATTATTATGTTATTTAAGTAGAGCAAAGCATCAACAGTTCTTACAAATTTGGGAGGGGGGGGGTAATCGTTGTAATTGTCACCACATCTCGTGCAAAATTTAATGTTGTTTTGACCTTAAAAATGGTTAAGTACTTATTTTTTGTTAAATAAACCTATACCTTTATTATTGTTATTATTATACAAAATAATGTGACATTTTTTTAAAATATGTTAATACATTTTTTTTTTGAATTATTAAGTTGTCAGAGTGTACTGAATAGTGATGCAAGACTAAAACTGTTAAGCAGTCATAATTTATTTATTAGAAATACATATTTTACCCTTTTTTTGTACTTTTTTGCTTTGATTTAATACAATATATTATTTTTATTATTATGTTGTTTATTTTGTTTTGTTTATCAAGTGTTGCTTCTCTACCAAGCAGTGCTTCTTTATCCAAATTTTTCTATTTAAAAAAAATTGTTAAAAAATATATTGATTTAACTAAATTTTTCAAATTTTTAATACAAACTATGGTGAAAGACAAAAAATTAAAATTAAGAAACAAAAATTAAAATTGTTTTCAATCTAAATTCCAAGTTGTCTTACTGTATTTTCCGTTAAAAATCCCGGCCCCTTTTCCTTATATTTAAAATTGTTTCAAATCCACTAAAAACCATGTGATGCTCTTGAATTTTCTTTTGGCTTTTTTTTAGTATAACAATTTTGCCTTGAAAATGTAAATCTAATTCTAAAAAAAAGTAACAAAGTTTAAATAAATTATGTAATGGTAAAACTTGATCTGTTAGTAAAACAGAAAACAGAAAAAAAGACATTAGCAAGAAGAAGCAAATAAAATATGAAGGCTAACGATTAAAAAAAATTCTTTATATGTGGCTGATATTGTTAATTTATAGTCATGCCTAGGTTAACAAACTGCATATTAGTTACAAAATTACAGACCCCACATGTTGCAAATAACCCAGATCCTAGGGAAAATTTAAAATAATGTAGCAAGTGATAAAAAAGGGTTAACTCAGTCTTTAGTCCCTCAGCTTCCGCATTAACAAAACATCATAGTGCTTGTAAACATATTGAACTCTATATTACAAATTTTAACAGAAAATATTCAGTTAAGAGCACATCAAATAAATTTTATTTGTTGCTACAGTGGTTGTAAGTATGGGAATAAGATATGGATAAGATATTTATTACCTCGACGAGGGTGACTGTTAACTGGTGTCCTTTTAAACAAACACAAGAAGTTCCAATCAATCGGCGTCGTCTGCAAAGTTTAAAAAATGCGACATGGGCGCAATTTTTATAACCTTGTCCTTACCCTAATCTTCCTTTATACATTCCGCCTTTTCCGTATTCATATTAGTACTACTCGTTTCAACTGGCGGACAAAGCTAACAGATTTCCGTAAAGTCAGCCCTTCGACAGTAATGGTAAATAAACAAAAAACGCTTATCCAAAACCAATTTTTATTACCAATTTTAAAGCATTCATACAACTTTGACAACTTAACATTTTCAAATTTTTAAAGTTTTAAATACGTACTTTATTAAATCGTCATATCAATAAAATGGTATAATTTTAACATTGCTAACAGTTATTAAAAATAAATAAACATATTAACTTATGTATTTACATAGCAAAGTAACATAAAAAAAAATTATTAGCTAGTTGTAATCATCTAACAAACAAAGCGTTTCTATAACAAGTTATAAATCAAAATTTTTGCATGTTTGATTTATTTTTAATGGAAAGCCTAACCCTTGTTTTCTAACCCTAATCAAACAGAAACCCTAACTCATTCGATTTTCGAAAAAAATTGCAAGATTTATGATATCACGATAATTAATCTAAGTTTTAAACGACTTTAAAGTAATATTATAACATTTCACTTAATTAAAGGCAACTAAGAAGAAAAATGTAATAAAAATCACAGAAAAAAAAATTAAAATTCGTAACTAGTAGATTCAGCCTTTGAACCTATACAACTTAAAAACTATCAATACCTTCAGGTTGGCATAGAACTTAAGATTACATTTTTATGGTAGTTAATTGGTTTATAATTTAACATTTCTAGATGTATATTTTTGTACAGGTTCATCAGCAAGTAACTTTTCCAATCGTAATTCTTTTTGGTTTACATTGTATAGTTTTTAGTTTTTTAATTTATTTATCTTAACATTACAACTATTGTAATTTTTCTCTATAACTTTTAAAAATTTATTTTAAACTTGCAAATAAATTATAGTCAAAAAATATTTTGTTTAGTTTTCTTGAGTTCCTATTCTCTAAAATCTGAAAAAGGACAACAAATTTTACTTTCGTTCTCATTTTTTAAGTTTTTGTTTTGCAAATGTTACTAAATATATAAATTAAGCAGTCCTTCAAAATTTTAAAACTGTAAAAGTGCAAAAAAAACAATAAGTATTAATTGAGTTCCATATAACAAAGGTAATGTAAAATTTAGTAAGAGATGTAAAGGTGAGTTCGTTTGAAAGTTTAATAAAAACAAAAGATAGATAATTTTCTTTCAAATCTTGTTTATATGTGTATCATGACACAAAAACTTTAAAAACAAATTTAAAATTTTCTGTTTGATAATTATATTTAAATAATTGTTATATAGTTTTATTTTTTTTATAATTTATCTTTGATGTTGGAAGGTCGACTTCACGATCTAACATAGGGTAACATTAATCATTCCGATCAAGTCTAGTTAGTCTGCAATCTTAGTTAGAAATTTTGTTCTTATAAAAACGCCAAATGACGTCACTCTAGTAGATTATGACGTAACATTAAATATTGAGCCAGAATATTGGCATAATGTTTATTAATAGTTTTATTCATTATGGTTAGCATTTATAAAACAAACCAGGTATGTAAATTTTTATTTTAAAAGGTCTGTCTTAAACGTCTTTTCTATTTGAATTTTTTATCCAGCATCAACACCCTAAAAAAATATTGCAAAGCTAAAAAATACTTGATTTTATATATTTAATGTATTTATAATTTATTGGCGTAGGGTTTATTTAACTTTACCCCACGTGATCAACAATAGGTTAATCGAATAATAAAATACCTCCTTTGATCACAGATAGATCCCAGTTAATATAAAAATAATGCTGATAATGGGCATGGAATAGCAACTGTCTAACTCGACTGACACAACAATTAAAAACTTTTACAATGTATTCAAAACTAGTACACAAGAAAAACAATTAACAAAAACAATACTGGTTTAACACTTACAAATCGATAATACTTTTAACAAAAACTAACTAAAGACAATTTATGAATTGTTGGAACAGGGCAAATCGTAATCTAAAATATATGACGTACTAAAAAAATAATTTCGAAAAAAGTTACGATACAAAGTGAAAGACAAAATAGTCAAAACACAAATCACGTGACTAAGAACGCTGGAAAAAAAGGAGAAAACTTGAAATGACCGGGCGATAAGGCGATACAAAAAGAAAAAACGCACAAAAGCAGCTAATGGTGTCAAACTGAATGTAATATTTCATTTAAAATTAATGTAAAATATAAATTGCTAGTTTTTCATATAATTGGACTTAACATTCCGGCCCCAAATGACCAAGTAAACAACAAAATATACGAAGTCATTTCATAATGAACAAATTACATTATATCAAAATCGAAACCAATATACACTGTGAACATGCAGCAAACAGTATGTCGTGGGATAAGATGTCAAAAAAGAAAATATTACATAACAATAATACATGATAATCGAACACATTAAAGAGTAAGAAAATACATAAGTTCACACGAGCGAAATGAAGTGAAAAGATAACGAACGATACATGCAATAATAAATAAGAACAAAAATAAAAATGGTTGTGATTGTTTAGATTTAAGAGAATAAGAACTTAAAAATTAAACAACATATTTTTCTGACCATAATTTATTTGCAAGTTTAAAATATTTTTTCAAAAGTTATAAAGGAAAACTACAATAGTTTTAATTTTAAGATAAATAAATTACAAAACTAAAAACTATACAATGTAAACCAAAAATATTATAATTGAAAAGGTTGCTTGCTGATGAACCCGCATAAAAATATATATCAAGAAAGAGATTATATAGAAAATAGCGGTTTATTTATTGCGTGTGTGCGACAAAAAAAGGTTAATTGTGAACCAATTAACTACCAAAACTTAAAAAGTAAACTTCCCTTTTATGCCAACCTGAAGGTATTGATAGTTTTTAAGTTGTATATGTTCAAAAGCTGAATCTACCAGTTACGTGTTAATTTTTTTTTCTGTGACTTTTTTTCACATTTTTGTTCTTAGTTGCTATTATTTAAATAAAATGTTATGAAATTGAATTTGAAGTCGTTTAAAATTTAGATAATTTATCGTGATTTCATAAATCTTGCAATTTTTTCTGAAAATCGAACGAGTTAGGGTTTCTGCTTGATTAGGGTTAGAAAACAAGGGTTAGGCTTTCCATTAAAAATAAATCAAACATGCAAAAATTTTGTAATAGAAACGCTTTGTTTGTTAGATGATTACAATTTAAACATTATCTTTAATAATAATTCATATTATGTCATTATGCTATGTAATTATATACGTTAATATGTTTATTCATTATTAATAACTGCTAACAATGTTAAAATTATATCATTTTATTGACATGACGATTTAATAATTTGTATAACGTATTGAAAACTTAAAAAAATTGTAAATGTCAAGTTGTAAAAGTTGAATGAGTGCTTAAAAATCGAGAACAAAAATTAGTTTTGGATAAGCGTTTTCTGTTAATTTAGCATCAATGTTGAAGGGCTGACTTCAAGGATCTCTATTAACGTCGCCCGCCAGTTAAAACGAGTAGTACTATAATGAATGCGGAAAGAGCGATATGTACAAAAGAAGATTAAGGTAAGAGTATAAAAATTCCGCCCATTTTGATTTTTATAAACTTGGCGGACGACGCTAATACAGCTTCCCAGATAGTTTTAAATATTTTTTTTAAACTATCAGGAGTCTAAAAACTTTTTAATCTGATCGACAATGTCTGAATGTTAAAAAACGTTTGGTTTTGTTTGGGGATTGAATGTCTTAGAAAGCTATGGTGAGGCTATATTAGCTTCGTCCGCCAATTAATTGGTTTTTGGCTTTGCGGGTGTTTTTACGCCTTATTTAACGGTGGTGCTACTGTAATAAAGCAGTAGAATTTATTTAATTTGCCAAAAGAAAAGTGGGTTTTTATGTATAGCCTATTTAATAAGTAGTTTATTTTTGGCAAAACTTTTTGTCAAAAACCCTTTGTTACAAAAACAACCTAAATAAGAATAAACAACATTGCTAATCTTTCTTGTAACTTGTATATCAAAAGATAATGATGGTTTAATATTTAGATTGGAATTTCTTGTGTTTGTTTAAAAGGACAACAGTTAACAGTCACTCTCGTCAAGGTAAAAAAATATTTCATACCTAAACTACTTACAATCACTATAGCAACAAATAGGACTTATGTAGTGGGCTCTTAACTGGATATTTTTTGTTAAAATTTGTAATATAGAGTTCAGTATGTTTATAGGCACTAGGATGTTTTGTTAGTGCGGATGCTGAGGGACTAAAGGCTGAGTTAACCCTTTTTTATGACTTGCTGCATTAATTTAACTTTTCCCTAGGGTCAGGGTTATTTGCAATATGCCGGGTCTGTTATTTTGTAACCAATATGCAGTTTGTTAACTTAGACCTGACTATAAAATAACAATATCAGCCACATATAAAGATTTTTTTTAATCTTCAGCTTTTATATTTTAATTGCTTCTTCTTGCTAAGGTTCTTTCTTCAGTTCTCTATTTTACTAACAGATCAAGTTTTACCATTACATACTTTAGTTAAACTTTGTTACTTTTTTTTCAGAATTAAATTTACATTTTCAAGGCAAAATTGTTATACTAAAAAAAAGCAAAAGAAAATTCAAGAACATCTCATGGTTGTTAGTGGATTTGAAACAATTTTGAAGATATGGAAAAGGGGCCGGGCTTTTTTAACAAAAAATACAGTAAGACAACTTGGAATTTAGGTTTAAAACAATTTTAGTTTTTGTTTCTTTTTTTTTTTTTGTCTTTCACCATAATTTGTATTAAAAATTTGAAATAATTAGTTAAATCAATAATTTTTTTGAAAATAATTTTTTAAATAGAAAAATTTGGATAAAGAAGCACTGCCTGGTAATGAAGCAACTCTTGATAAAGAAAACAAAATAAATAATGTAATATATATATTGTATCAAATCAAAGCAAAAACATACAAAAAAGGTAAAAATATGTATTTCTAATAAAATTATGACTGTGCTTAACAGTTTTAGTCTTGCACAACTATTCAGTACACTCTGACAACTTAATAATTTAAAAAAAAATTTATTAACTTACCTTAAAAAAATGTCACATTATTTTGTATTATAATAACAATTTTAGAGATATAGGTTTATCTAACAAAAAATAAGTAAAAGTACTTAACCATTTTTAAGGTCAAAACAACATTAAATTTTGCACGAGATGTGGTGACAATTACAACAATCCTCCCTAAAATTTGTAAGAACCCGTAGATGCTTTGCTCTACTTAAATAATAATGTTTGAAATACTATTTACATGTTGCATTTGAGACACAATGGTCTTATGTTTTAATAAGTAAATATGAAAATGATAATATTTTGTTTCTTATTTAACATGCATGTTAAAATAAAAAAGGGTTAGCTTTAAGCTACTTTTTATTGTAAGTGCCATATTTAACAAGGTTACTATAAATATGTTCAAATGTTTAGTCCATTTATATGAAAAACCAATTTATATTTTCCATTTATTTTAAATGTAATTTTACACTTAGTTCGACACCATTAGCCGCTTTTGTGCGTTTCTTTTTGTATCGCCTTATCGCCTAGTCATTTTAAGTATTCTCTTGTTTTCCCAGCGTTCTTAGTCACGTGATTTGTGTTTCGCCTTTTTTGTCTTTTACTTTGTATCGTAACTTGGAATGATTTCGGAATTATATTTTTTTAGTACGTCATATATTTTAGAATACGATTCGCCCCATTCTAACAATTCATAAATGGTCTTTAGTTAGTTTTTGGTAAAAGTAATATCGATATGTCAGTGTTAAGCCAGTATTGTTTCTGTTAATTGTTTTTCTTGTGTATTAATTTTTAATACATTGTAAAAGTTTTTAATTGTTGTGCCAGTCGAGTTAGACAGTTGCAATTCTGTGCCCTTTATCAGCATTATTTTTATATTAACTGGGATCTATCTGTAATTAAGGGGCATATTTTATTATCCGATCAACCTAGTGGTGGTCACGAGGGGTAAGGTTAGATAAACCCTACATTTTGATTTATGAATTGTATGACATTTGGATATAGCAGTATAGTTAGTTAGATTTGTATATTGTTTGGCGTTAGGTTAAGTTTGGATTTATAAATTGGGATATATAATTTCAAAAGAAGTACCAGGGGTCAAGCTCGACATCGAAGTCCGTTAATGAACCAAGTGTCGATCTAAAGTCTGCCCGGAAAATTGCTTTGGCAAGTTTTACTCGAATTGAGAACCAGCTCCTCAAAGAAATAAATGCACAAAAGGAGGCAAGGCTGGTCATTGGATGCGAAGCAGTTTTTGACACCGCCTACGATAAATGTTTAGCGGCGTGCAACGAATTTTTGGCTGTTCAAGCAGAAGATAAAAAGTCAAAGGCACAGGCTAAAAGTTATGAAGTTAAAAGCCGATATACGGCAATAAACGAAAGGTTTAAAAGTTTTCTTTCTTGATTTGTTACCTCTTTTCTACCAATACAAGGAGTCCTTTCAGTATCTGGGTCCCGCCAATTTATTTTCTCGCAAAGAAATAGAGGTAGCGTTGAGGCGCTCAATGTTTAAGCCAAATAAATACAAAAGGAAGCTGAATTGAGTTTACGTCAGCTTGAAATACAAAAGCAACAAGAAGAAGATGCAGACAAAGAAGTCCGCAAAGCTGAAGTCAAGGCTTGTGAGGCGGTAGCTAAGGCTCGCGAAAAAGCGCACTGCAGCCTTTAAAAGCATAGGTGCGCAAATTGAGCTGGAAAAAAAAGTTTCCAGGGCTCAGTCCAAAGTTCCTGAAGTCAAAGCCGAATTAAAAGGCATAAAATGGTGTCATACAATTCATAAATCAAAATGTAGGGTTTATCTAACCTTACCTCTCGTGACCAACACTAGGTTGATCGGAGAATAAAATACGCCCATTGATTACAGATAGATCCCAGTTAATATAAAAATAATGCCGATAATGGGCACAGAATTGCAACTGTCTAACTCGACTGACACAACAATTGAAAACTTTTACAATGTATTCAAAAATAGTACACAAGAAAAACAATTAATAAAACCAACACTGGCTTAAAACTTATAAATTGAAAATACTTTTAACAAAAACTAACTAAAGACCATTTATGAATTCTTAAAACGGGGCGAATCGTATTCTAAATATATGACGTACTAAAAATATATAATTCCGAAATCATTCAAAAAAATCAAGTTACGATACAAAGTAAAAGACAAAAAAGGCGTAACACAAATCACGTGACTAAGAACGCTGGGAAAAAAGAAGCAAGCTTGAAATTTCCAGGCGATACAAAAAGAAACGCACAAAAGCAGCTAATGGTGTCCAACTGAGTGTAAATTTGCATTTAAAATTAATGAAAAATATAAATTGTTTTTTTATATGAATGGACTTACCATTTGGACATATTTATAGTAACCATGTTAAATATGGCACTTACCATAAAAGATAGTTTAAAACTACCCCAATTTTATTTTAAAGTGCATGTTAAATAAGAAACAAAATATTATCAATTACATATTTACCTATTAAAACATACGACCAAAGTGTCTCAAATGCAACATGTAAATAGTATTCAAAACATTATTATGTTATTTAAGTAGAACAAAGCATCGACAGTTCTTACAAATTTGGGAGGGGGGGGAATCGTTGTAATTGTCACAACATCTCGTGCAAAATTTGATGTTGTTTTGACCTTAAAAATGGTTAAGTACTTATTTTTTGTTAAATAAACCTATACCTTTAAAATTGTTATTATTATACAAAATAATGTGACATTTTTTTAAAATATGTTAATACATTTTTTTTTTGAATTATTAAGTTGTCAGAGTGTACTGAATAGTGATGCAAGACTAAAATGGTTAGGCAGTCATAATTTATTTGTTAGAAATACATATTTTACCCTTTTTTGTACGTTTTTGCTTTGATTTGATACAAGATATTATTTTTATTATTATGTTGTTTATTTTGTTTTGTTTATCAAGAGTTGCTTCTCTACCAAGCAGTGCTTCTTTATCCAAATTTTTCTATTAAAAAAAAATTGTTAAAAAATATATTGATTTAACTAAATATTTCAAATTTTTAATACAAACTATGGTGAAAGACAAAAAATTAAAATTAAGAAACAAAAATTAAAATTGTTTTCAATCTAAATTCCAAGTTGTCTTACTGTATTTTCCGTTAAAAATCCCGGCCCCTTTTCCTTATATTTAAAATTGTTTCAAATCCACTAAAAACCATGTGATGCTCTTGAATTTTCTTTTGGCTTTTTTTTAGTATAACAATTTTGCCTTGAAAATGTAAATCTAATTCTAAAAAAAAGTAACAAAGTTTAAATAAATTATGTAATGGTAAAACTTGATCTGTTAGTAAAACAGAGAACAGAATAAAAGACATTAGCAAGAAGAAGCAAATAAAATATGAAGGCTAAAGATTAAAAAAAATTCTTTATATGTGGCTGATATTGTTAATTTATAGTCATGCCTAGGTTAACAAACTGCATATTAGTTACAAAATTACAGACCCCACATGTTGCGAATAACCCAGATCCTAGGAAAAATTTAAAATAATGTAGCAAGTGATAAAAAAGGGTTAACTCAGTCTTTAGTCCCTCAGCTTCCGCATTAAGAAAACATCATAGTGCTTGTAAAAATATTGAACTCTATATTACAAATTTTAACAGAAAATATTCAGTTAAGAGCACACCAAATAAATTTCATTTGTTGCTACAGTGGTTGTAAGTATGGGAATAAGATATGGATAAGATATTTATTACCTCGACGAGGGTGACTGTTAACTGGTGTCCTTTTAAACAAACACAAGAAGTTCCAATCTATCGGCGTCGTCTGCAAAGTTTATAAAATGCGACATGGGCGCAATTTTTATAACCTTGTCCTTACCTTAATCTTCCTTTATACATTCCGCCTTTTCCGTATTCATTTTAGTAATACTCGTTTCAACTGCCAGACAAAGCTAACAGATGTCCGTAAAGTCAGCCCTTCGACATTAATGGTAAATAAACAAAAAACGCTTATCCAAAACCAATTTTTGTTACCAATTTTAAAGCATTCATACAACTTTGACAACTTAACATTTACAAATTTTTAAAGTTTTAAATACGTACTTACTAAATTATGCAATTAATTAAATCGTCATATCACTAAAATGGTATAATTTTAACATTGCTAACAGTTATTAAAAATGAATAAACATATTAACATATGTATTTACATAGCAAAGTAACATAAAAAAAAATTATTAGCTAGTTGTAATCAATTTCATATTTACCTATTAAAACATAAGACCAAAGTGTCTCAAATGCAACATGTAAATAGTATTCCAAACATTATTATGTTTTTTAAGTAGAGCAAAGCATCAACAGTTCTTACAAATTTGGGAGGGGGGGGGGGGGGAGGGTAATCGTTGTAATTGTCATCACATCTTATGCAAAATTTAATGTTGTTTTGACCTTAAAAATGGTTAAGTACTTATTTTTTGTTAAATAAACCTATACCTTTAAAATTGTTATTATTATACAAAATAATGTGACATTTTTTTAAAATATGTTAATACATTTTTTTTTTGAATTATTAAGTTGTCAGAGTGTACTGAATAGTGATGCAAGACTAAAACTGTTAAGCAGTCATGATTTATTTATTAGAAATACATATTTTACCCTTTATTTGTACTTTTTTGCTTTGATTTGATACAAGATATTATTTTTATTATTATGTTGTTTATTTTGTTTTGTTTATCAAGAGTTGCTTCTCTACCAAGCAGTGCTTCTTTATCCAAATTTTTCTATTTAAAAAAAATTGTTAAAAAATATATTGATTTAACTAAATTTTTCAAAATTTTAATATAAACTATGGTGAAAGACAAAAAACTAAAATTAAAAAACAAAAATTAAAATTGTTTTCAATCTAAATTCCAAGTTGTCTTACTGTATTTTCCGTTAAAAATCCCGGCCCCTTTTCCTTATATCTAAAATTGTTTCAAATCCACTAAAAACCATGTGATGCTCTTGAATTTTCTTTTGGCTTTTTTTTAGTATAACAATTTTGCCTTGAAAATGTAAATCTAATTCTAAAAAAAAGTAACAAAGTTTAAATAAATTATGTAATGGTAAAACTTGATCTGTTAGTAAAACAGAAAACAGAAGAAAAGACATTAGCAAGAAGAAGCAAATAAAATATGAAGGCTAAAGATTAAAAAAAATTCTTTATATGTGGCTGATATTGTTAATTTATAGTCATGCCTAGGTTAACAAACTGCATATTAGTTACAAAATTACAGACCCCACATGTTGCGAATAACCCAGATCCTAGGGAAAATTTAAAACAATGTAGCAAGTGATAAAAAAGGGTTAACTCAGTCTTTAGTCCCTCAGCTTCCGCATTAACAAAACATCATAGTGCTTATAAACATATTAAACTCTATATTACAAATTTTAACAGAAAATATCCAGTTAAGAGCACACCAAATAAATTTTATTTGTTGCTACAGTGGTTGTAAGTATGGGAATAAGATATGGATAAGATATTTATTACCTCGACGAGGGTGACTGTTAACTGGTGTCCTTTTAAACGAACACAAGAAGTTCCAATCTATTAGCGTCGTCTGCATAGTTTATAAAATGCGACATGGGCGCAATTTTTATAACCTTGTCCTTACCCTAATCTTCCTTTATACATTCCGCCTTTTCCGCATTCATTTTAGTACTACTCGTTTCAACTGGCGGACAAAGCTAACAGATTTCCGTAAAGTCAGCCCTTCAACATTAATGGTAAATAGACAGAAAACGCTTATCCAAAACCAATTTTTGTCATCAATTTTAAAGCATTCATACAACTTTGACAACTTAACATTTACAAATTTTTAAAGTTTTAAATACGTACTTTATTAAATCGTCATATCAATAAAATGGTATAATTTTAACATTGCTAACAGTTATTAAAAATAAATAAACATATTAACTTATGTATTTACATAGCAAAGTAACATAAAAAAAAATTATTAGCTAGTTGTAATCATCTAACAAACAAAGCGTTTCTATAACAAGTTATAAATCAAAATTTTTGCATGTTTGATTTATTTTTAATGGAAAGCCTAACCCTTGTTTTCTAACCCTAATCAAACAGAAACCCTAACTCATTCGATTTTCGAAAAAAATTGCAAGATTTATGATATCACGATAATTAATCTAAGTTTTAAACGACTTTAAAGTAATATTATAACATTTCACTTAATTAAAGGCAACTAAGAACAAAAATGTAATAAAAATCACAGAAAAAAAAATTAAAATTCGTAACTAGTAGATTCAGCCTTTGAACCTATACAACTTAAAAACTTTCAATGCCTTCAGGTTGGCATAGAACTTAAGATTACTTTTTTATGGTAGTTAATTGGTTTATAATTTAACATTTCTAGATGTATATTTTTGTAAAGGTTCATCAGCAAGTAACTTTTCCAATCGTAATTTTTTTTGGTTTACATTGTATAGTTTTTAGTTTTTTAATTTATTTATCTTAACATTACAACTATTGTAATTTTTCTCTATAGCTTTTAAAAATTTATTTTAAACTTGCAAATAAATTATAGTCAAAAAATATTTTGTTTAGTTTTCTTGAGTTCCTATTCTCTAAAATCTGAAAAAGGACAACAATTTTTACTTTTGTTCTCATTTATTAAGTTTTTGTTTTGCAAATGTTACTAAATATATAAATTAAGCAGTCCTTCAAAATTTTAAAACTGTAAAAGTGCAAAAAAAACAATAAGTATTAATTGAGTTCCATATAATAAAGGTAATGTAAAATTTAGTAAGAGATATAAAGGTGAGTTCGTTTGAAAATTTAATAAAAACAAAAGATAGATAATTTTCTTTCAAATCTTGTTTATATGTGTATCATGACACAAAAACTTTAAAAAAAAATTTAAAATTTTCTGTTTGATAATTATATTTAAATAATTGTTATATAGTTTTATTTTTTTTATAATTTATCTTTGATGTTGGAAGGTCGACTTCACGATCTAACATAGGGTAACATTAATCATTCCGATCAAGTCTAGTTAGTCTGCAATCTTAGTTAGAAATTTTGTTCTTATAAAAACGCCAAATGACGTCACTCTAGTAGATTATGACGTAACATTGAATATTGAGCCAGAATATTGGCATAATGTTTATTAATAGTTTTATTCATTATGGTTAGCATTTATAAAACAAACCAGGTATGTAAATTTATATTTTAAAAGGTCTGTCTTAAACGTCTTTTCTATTTGAATTTTTTATCCAGCATCAACACCCTAAAAAAATATTGCAAAACTAAAAAATACTTGATTTTATATATTTAATGTATTTATAATTTATTGGCGTAGGGTTTATTTAACTTTACTCCACGTGATCAACAATAGGTTAATCGGAGAATAAAATACCCCCTTTGATCACAGATAGATCCCAGTTAATATAAAAATAATGCTGATAATGGGCACGGAATAGCAACTGTCTAACTCGACTGACACAACAATTAAAAACTTTTACAATGTATTCAAAACTAGTACACAAGAAAAACAATTAACAAAAACAATACTGGTTTAACACTTACAAATCGATAATACTTTTAACAAAAACTAACTAAAGACAATTTATGAATTGTTGGAACAGGGCGAATCGTAATCTAAAATATATGACGTACTAAAAAAATAATTTCGAAAAAAGTTACGATACAAAGTGAAAGACAAAATAGTCAAAACACAAATCACGTGACTAAGAACGCTGGAAAAAAAGGAGAAAACTTGAAATGACCGGGCGATAAGGCGATACAAAAAGAAAAAAACGCACAAAAGCAGCTAATGGTGTCGAACTGAGTGTAATATTTCATTTAAAATTAATATAAATATAAATTGCTAGTTTTTCATATAATTGGACTTAACATTCCGGCCCCAAATGACCAAGTAAACAACAAAATATACGAAGTCATTTCATAATGAACAAATTACATTATATCAAAATCGAAACCAATATACACTGTGAACATGCAGCAAACAGTATGTCGTGGGATAAGATGTCAAAAAAGAAAATATTACATAACAATAATACATGATAATCGAACACATTAAAGAGTAAGAAAATACATAAGTTCACACGAGCGAAATGAAGTGAAAAGATAACGAACGATACATGCAATAATAAATGAGAACAAAAATAAAAATGGTTGTGCTTGTTTAGATTTAAGAGAATAAGAACTTAAAAATTAAACAACATATTTTTCTGACCATAATTTATTTGCAAGTTTAAAATATTTTTTCAAAAGTTATAAAGGAAAACTACAATAGTTTTAATTTTAAGATAAATAAATTACAAAACTAAAAACTATACAATGTAAACGAAAAATATTATAATTGAAAAGGTTGCTTGCTGATGAACCCGCATAAAAATATATATCAAGAAAGAGATTATATAGAAAATAGCGGTTTATTTATTGCGTGTGTGCGACAAAAAAAAAAAGGTTAATTGTGAACAACTTAAATATCAAAACTTAAAAAGTAAACTTCCCTTTTATGCCAACCTGAAGGTATTGATAGTTTTTAAGTTGTATATGTTCAAAGGCTGAATCTACCAGTTACGTGTTAATTTTTTTTTCTGTGACTTTTTTTCACATTTTTGTTCTTAGTTGCTATTATTTAAATAAAATGTTATGAAATTGAATTTGAAGTCGTTTAAAATTTAGATAATTTATCGTGATTTCATAAATCTTGCAATTTTTTCTGAAAATCGAACGAGTTAGGGTTTCTGCTTGATTAGGGTTAGAAAACAAGGGTTAGGGTTACCATTAAAAATAAATCAAACATGCAAAAATTTTGTAATAGAAACGCTTTGTTTGTTAGATGATTACAATTTAAACATTATCTTTAATAATAATTCATATTATGTCATTATGCTATGTAATTATATACGTTAATATGTTTATTCATTATTAATAACTGCTAACAATGTTAAAATTATATCATTTTATTGACATGGCGATTTAATAATTTGTATAACGTATTGAAAACTTTAAAAAATTGTAAATGTCAAGTTGTAAAAGTTGAATGAGTGCTTAAAAATCGAGAACAAAAATTAGTTTTGGATAAGCGTTTTCTGTTAATTTAGCATCAATGTTGAAGGGCTGACTTCAAGGATCTCTATTAACGTCGCCCGCCAGTTAAAACGAGTAGTACTATAATGAATGCGGAAAGAGCGATATGTACAAAAGAAGATTAAGGTAAGAGTATAAAAATTCCGCCCATTTTGATTTTTATAAACTTGGCGGACGACGCTAATACAGCTTCCCAGATAGTTTTAAATATTTTTTTTAAACTATCAGGAATCTAAAAACTTTTTAATCTGATCGACAATGTCTGAATATTAAAAAACGTTTGGTTTTGTTTGGGGATTGAATGTCTTAGAAAGCTATGGTGAGGCTATATTAGCTTCGTCCGCCAATTAATTGGTTTTTGGCTTTGCGGGTGTTTTTACGCCTTATTTAACGGTGGTGCTACTGTAATAAAGCAGTAGAATTTATTTAATTTGCCAAAAGAAAAGTGGGTTTTTATGTATAGCCTATTTAATAAATAGTTTATTTTTGGCAAAACTTTTTGTCAAAAACCCTTTGTTACAAAAACAACCTAAATAAGAATAAACAACATTGCTAATCTTTCTTGTAACTTGTATATCAAAAGATAATGATGGTTTAATATTTAGATTGGAATTTCTTGTGTTTGTTTAAAAGGACAACAGTTAACAGTCACCCTCGTCAAGGTAAAAAAATATTTCATACCTAAACTACTTACAATCACTATAGCAACAAATAGGACTTATGTAGTGGGCTCTTAACTGGATATTTTTTGTTAAAATTTGTAATATAGAGTTCAGTATGTTTATAGGCACTAGGATGTTTTGTTAGTGCGGATGCTGAGGGACTAAAGGCTGAGTTAACCCTTTTTTATGACTTGCTGCATTAATTTAACTTTTCCCTAGGGTCAGGGTTATTTGCAATATGCCGGGTCTGTTATTTTGTAACCAATATGCAGTTTGTTAACTTAGACCTGACTATAAAATAACAATATCAGCCACATATAAAGATTTTTTTTAATCTTCAGCTTTTATATTTTAATTGCTTCTTCTTGCTAAGGTTCTTTCTTCAGTTCTCTATTTTACTAACAGATCAAGTTTTACCATTACATACTTTAGTTAAACTTTGTTACTTTTTTTTCAGAATTAAATTTACATTTTCAAGGCAAAATTGTTATACTAAAAAAAAGCAAAAGAAAATTCAAGAACATCTCATGGTTGTTAGTGGATTTGAAACAATTTTGAAGATATGGAAAAGGGGCCGGGCTTTTTTAACAAAAAATACAGTAAGACAACTTGGAATTTAGGTTTAAAACAATTTTAGTTTTTGTTTCTTTTTTTTTTTTTGTCTTTCACCATAATTTGTATTAAAAATTTGAAATAATTAGTTAAATCAATAATTTTTTTGAAAATAATTTTTTAAATAGAAAAATTTGGATAAAGAAGCACTGCCTGGTAATGAAGCAACTCTTGATAAAGAAAACAAAATAAATAATGTAATATATATATTGTATCAAATCAAAGCAAAAACATACAAAAAAGGTAAAAATATGTATTTCTAATAAAATTATGACTGTGCTTAACAGTTTTAGTCTTGCACAACTATTCAGTACACTCTGACAACTTAATAATTTAAAAAAAAATTTATTAACTTACCTTAAAAAAATGTCACATTATTTTGTATTATAATAACAATTTTAGAGATATAGGTTTATCTAACAAAAAATAAGTAAAAGTACTTAACCATTTTTAAGGTCAAAACAACATTAAATTTTGCACGAGATGTGGTGACAATTACAACAATCCTCCCTAAAATTTGTAAGAACCCGTAGATGCTTTGCTCTACTTAAATAATAATGTTTGAAATACTATTTACATGTTGCATTTGAGACACAATGGTCTTATGTTTTAATAAGTAAATATGAAAATGATAATATTTTGTTTCTTATTTAACATGCATGTTAAAATAAAAAAGGGTTAGCTTTAAGCTACTTTTTATTGTAAGTGCCATATTTAACAAGGTTACTATAAATATGTTCAAATGTTAAGTCCATTTATATGAAAAACCAATTTATATTTTCCATTTATTTTAAATGTAATTTTACACTTAGTTCGACACCATTAGCCGCTTTTGTGCGTTTCTTTTTGTATCGCCTTATCGCCTAGTCATTTTAAGTATTCTCTTGTTTTCCCAGCGTTCTTAGTCACGTGATTTGTGTTTCGCCTTTTTTGTCTTTTACTTTGTATCGTAACTTGGAATGATTTCGGAATTATATTTTTTTAGTACGTCATATATTTTAGAATACGATTCGCCCCATTCTAACAATTCATGAATGGTCTTTAGTTAGTTTTTGGTAAAAGTAATATCGATATGTCAGTGTTAAGCCAGTATTGTTTCTGTTAATTGTTTTACTTGTGTATTAATTTTTAATACATTGTAAAAGTTTTTAATTGTTGTGCCAGTCGAGTTAGACAGTTGCAATTCTGTGCCCTTTATCAGCATTATTTTTATATTAACTGGGATCTATCTGTAATTAAGGGGCATATTTTATTATCCGATCAACCTAGTGGTGGTCACGAGGGGTAAGGTTAGATAAACCCTACATTTTGATTTATGAATTGTATGACATTTGGATATAGCAGTATAGTTAGTTAGATTTGTATATTGTTTGGCGTTAGGTTAAGTTTGGATTTATAAATTGGGATATATAATTTCAAAAGAAGTACCAGGGGTCAAGCTCGACATCGAAGTCCGTTAATGAACCAAGTGTCGATCTAAAGTCTGCCCGGAAAATTGCTTTGGCAAGTTTTACTCGAATTGAGAACCAGCTCCTCAAAGAAATAAATGCACAAAAGGAGGCAAGGCTGGTCATTGGATGCGAAGCAGTTTTTGACACCGCCTACGATAAATGTTTAGCGGCGTGCAACGAATTTTTGGCTGTTCAAGCAGAAGATAAAAAGTCAAAGGCACAGGCTAAAAGTTATGAAGTTAAAAGCCGATATACGGCAATAAACGAAAGGTTTAAAAGTTTTCTTTCTTGATTTGTTACCTCTTTTCTACCAATACAAGGAATCCAGTATCTGGGTCCCGCCAATTTACTTTCTCGCAAAGAAATAGAGGTAGCGTTGAGGCGCTCAATGTTTAAGCCAAATAAATACAAAAGGAAGCTGAATTGAGTTTACGTCAGCTTGAAATACAAAAGCAACAAGAAGAAGAAGATGCAGACAAAGAAGTCCGCAAAGCTGAAGTCAAGGCTTGTGAGGCGGTAGCTAAGGCTCGCGAAAAAGCGCACTGCAGCCTTTAAAAGCATAGGTGCGCAAATTGAGCTGGAAAAAAAAGTTTCCGTGGCTCAGTCCAAAGTTCCTGAAGTCAAAGCCGAATTAAAAGGCATAAAATGGTGTCATACAATTCATAAATCGAAATGTAGGGTTTATCTAACCTTACCTCTCGTGACCAACACTAGGTTGATCGGAGAATAAAATACGCCCATTGATTACAGATAGATCCCAGTTAATATAAAAATAATGCCGATAATGGGCACAGAATTGCAACTGTCTAACTCGACTGACACAACAATTGAAAACTTTTACAATGTATTCAAAAATAGTACACAAGAAAAACAATTAATAAAACCAACACTGGCTTAAAACTTATAAATTGAAAATACTTTTAACAAAAACTAACTAAAGACCATTTATGAATTCTTAAAACGGGGCGAATCGTATTCTAAATATATGACGTACTAAAAATATATAATTCCGAAATCATTCAAAAAAATCAAGTTACGATACAAAGTAAAAGACAAAAAAGGCGTAACACAAATCACGTGACTAAGAACGCTGGGAAAAAAGAAGCAAGCTTGAAATGACCAGGCGATACAAAAAGAAACGCACAAAAGCAGCTAATGGTGTCCAACTGAGTGTAAATTTGCATTTAAAATTAATGAAAAATATAAATTGTTTTTTTATATGAATGGACTTACCATTTGGACATATTTATAGTAACCATGTTAAATATGGCACTTACAATAAAAGATAGTTTAAAACTACCCCAATTTTATTTTAAAGTGCATGTTAAATAAGAAACAAAATATTATCAATTACATATTTACCTATTAAAACATACGACCAAAGTGTCTCAAATGCAACATGTAAATAGTATTCAAAACATTATTATGTTATTTAAGTAGAACAAAGCATCGACAGTTCTTACAAATTTGGGAGGGGGGGGAATCGTTGTAATTGTCACAACATCTCGTGCAAAATTTGATGTTGTTTTGACCTTAAAAATGGTTAAGTACTTATTTTTTGTTAAATAAACCTATACCTTTAAAATTGTTATTATTATACAAAATAATGTGACATTTTTTTAAAATATGTTAATACATTTTTTTTTTGAATTATTAAGTTGTCAGAGTGTACTGAATAGTGATGCAAGACTAAAACTGTTAAGCAGTCATAATTTATTTGTTAGAAATACATATTTTACCCTTTTTTGTACGTTTTTGCTTTGATTTGATACAAGATATTATTTTTATTATTATGTTGTTTATTTTGTTTTGTTTATCAAGAGTTGCTTCTCTACCAAGCAGTGCTTCTTTATCCAAATTTTTCTATTAAAAAAAAATTGTTAAAAAATATATTGATTTAACTAAATATTTCAAATTTTTAATACAAACTATGGTGAAAGACAAAAAATTAAAATTAAGAAACAAAAATTAAAATTGTTTTCAATCTAAATTCCAAGTTGTCTTACTGTATTTTCCGTTAAAAATCCCGGCCCCTTTTCCTTATATTTAAAATTGTTTCAAATCTACTAAAAACCGTGTGATGCTCTTGAATTTTCTTTTGGCTTAATTTTAGTATAACAATTTTGCCTTGAAAATGTAAATCTAATTCTAAAAAAAAGTAACAAAGTTTAAATAAATTATGTAATGGTAAAACTTGATCTGTTAGTAAAACAGAGAACAGAATAAAAGACATTAGCAAGAAGAAGCAAATAAAATATGAAGGCTAAAGATTAAAAAAAATTCTTTATATGTGGCTGATATTGTTAATTTATAGTCATGCCTAGGTTAACAAACTGCATATTAGTTACAAAATTACAGACCCCACATGTTGCGAATAACCCAGATCCTAGGAAAAATTTAAAATAATGTAGCAAGTGATAAAAAAGGGTTAACTCAGTCTTTAGTCCCTCAGCTTCCGCATTAAGAAAACATCATAGTGCTTGTAAAAATATTGAACTCTATATTACAAATTTTAACAGAAAATATTCAGTTAAGAGCACACCAAATAAATTTCATTTGTTGCTACAGTGGTTGTAAGTATGGGAATAAGATATGGATAAGATATTTATTACCTCGACGAGGGTGACTGTTAACTGGTGTCCTTTTAAACAAACACAAGAAGTTCCAATCTATCGGCGTCGTCTGCAAAGTTTATAAAATGCGACATGGGCGCAATTTTTATAACCTTGTCCTTACCTTAATCTTCCTTTATACATTCCGCCTTTTCCGTATTCATTTTAGTAATACTCGTTTCAACTGCCAGACAAAGCTAACAGATGTCCGTAAAGTCAGCCCTTCGACATTAATGGTAAATAAACAAAAAACGCTTATCCAAAACCAATTTTTGTTACCAATTTTAAAGCATTCATACAACTTTGACAACTTAACATTTACAAATTTTTAAAGTTTTAAATACGTACTTACTAAATTATGCAATTAATTAAATCGTCATATCACTAAAATGGTATAATTTTAACATTGCTAACAGTTATTAAAAATGAATAAACATATTAACATATGTATTTACATAGCAAAGTAACATAAAAAAAAATTATTAGCTAGTTGTAATCAATTTCATATTTACCTATTAAAACATAAGACCAAAGTGTCTCAAATGCAACATGTAAATAGTATTCCAAACATTATTATGTTTTTTAAGTAGAGCAAAGCATCAACAGTTCTTACAAATTTGGGAGGGGGGGGGGGGGGAGGGTAATCGTTGTAATTGTCATCACATCTTATGCAAAATTTAATGTTGTTTTGACCTTAAAAATGGTTAAGTACTTATTTTTTGTTAAATAAACCTATACCTTTAAAATTGTTATTATTATACAAAATAATGTGACATTTTTTTAAAATATGTTAATACATTTTTTTTTTGAATTATTAAGTTGTCAGAGTGTACTGAATAGTGATGCAAGACTAAAACTGTTAAGCAGTCATGATTTATTTATTAGAAATACATATTTTACCCTTTATTTGTACTTTTTTGCTTTGATTTGATACAAGATATTATTTTTATTATTATGTTGTTTATTTTGTTTTGTTTATCAAGAGTTGCTTCTCTACCAAGCAGTGCTTCTTTATCCAAATTTTTCTATTTAAAAAAAATTGTTAAAAAATATATTGATTTAACTAAATTTTTCAAAATTTTAATATAAACTATGGTGAAAGACAAAAAACTAAAATTAAAAAACAAAAATTAAAATTGTTTTCAATCTAAATTCCAAGTTGTCTTACTGTATTTTCCGTTAAAAATCCCGGCCCCTTTTCCTTATATCTAAAATTGTTTCAAATCCACTAAAAACCATGTGATGCTCTTGAATTTTCTTTTGGCTTTTTTTTAGTATAACAATTTTGCCTTGAAAATGTAAATCTAATTCTAAAAAAAAGTAACAAAGTTTAAATAAATTATGTAATGGTAAAACTTGATCTGTTAGTAAAACAGAAAACAGAAGAAAAGACATTAGCAAGAAGAAGCAAATAAAATATGAAGGCTAAAGATTAAAAAAAATTCTTTATATGTGGCTGATATTGTTAATTTATAGTCATGCCTAGGTTAACAAACTGCATATTAGTTACAAAATTACAGACCCCACATGTTGCGAATAACCCAGATCCTAGGGAAAATTTAAAACAATGTAGCAAGTGATAAAAAAGGGTTAACTCAGTCTTTAGTCCCTCAGCTTCCGCATTAACAAAACATCATAGTGCTTATAAACATATTAAACTCTATATTACAAATTTTAACAGAAAATATCCAGTTAAGAGCACACCAAATAAATTTTATTTGTTGCTACAGTGGTTGTAAGTATGGGAATAAGATATGGATAAGATATTTATTACCTCGACGAGGGTGACTGTTAACTGGTGTCCTTTTAAACGAACACAAGAAGTTCCAATCTATTAGCGTCGTCTGCATAGTTTATAAAATGCGACATGGGCGCAATTTTTATAACCTTGTCCTTACCCTAATCTTCCTTTATACATTCCGCCTTTTCCGCATTCATTTTAGTACTACTCGTTTCAACTGGCGGACAAAGCTAACAGATTTCCGTAAAGTCAGCCCTTCAACATTAATGGTAAATAGACAGAAAACGCTTATCCAAAACCAATTTTTGTCATCAATTTTAAAGCATTCATACAACTTTGACAACTTAACATTTACAAATTTTTAAAGTTTTAAATACGTACTTTATTAAATCGTCATATCAATAAAATGGTATAATTTTAACATTGCTAACAGTTATTAAAAATAAATAAACATATTAACTTATGTATTTACATAGCAAAGTAACATAAAAAAAAATTATTAGCTAGTTGTAATCATCTAACAAACAAAGCGTTTCTATAACAAGTTATAAATCAAAATTTTTGCATGTTTGATTTATTTTTAATGGAAAGCCTAACCCTTGTTTTCTAACCCTAATCAAACAGAAACCCTAACTCATTCGATTTTCGAAAATAATTGCAAGATTTATGATATCACGATAATTAATCTAAGTTTTAAACGACTTTAAAGTAATATTATAACATTTCACTTAATTAAAGGCAACTAAGAACAAAAATGTAATAAAAATCACAGAAAAAAAAATTAAAATTCGTAACTAGTAGATTCAGCCTTTGAACCTATACAACTTAAAAACTTTCAATGCCTTCAGGTTGGCATAGAACTTAAGATTACTTTTTTATGGTAGTTAATTGGTTTATAATTTAACATTTCTAGATGTATATTTTTGTAAAGGTTCATCAGCAAGTAACTTTTCCAATCGTAATTTTTTTTGGTTTACATTGTATAGTTTTTAGTTTTTTAATTTATTTATCTTAACATTACAACTATTGTAATTTTTCTCTATAGCTTTTAAAAATTTATTTTAAACTTGCAAATAAATTATAGTCAAAAAATATTTTGTTTAGTTTTCTTGAGTTCCTATTCTCTAAAATCTGAAAAAGGACAACAATTTTTACTTTTGTTCTCATTTATTAAGTTTTTGTTTTGCAAATGTTACTAAATATATAAATTAAGCAGTCCTTCAAAATTTTAAAACTGTAAAAGTGCAAAAAAAACAATAAGTATTAATTGAGTTCCATATAATAAAGGTAATGTAAAATTTAGTAAGAGATATAAAGGTGAGTTCGTTTGAAAATTTAATAAAAACAAAAGATAGATAATTTTCTTTCAAATCTTGTTTATATGTGTATCATGACACAAAAACTTTAAAAAAAAATTTAAAATTTTCTGTTTGATAATTATATTTAAATAATTGTTATATAGTTTTATTTTTTTTATAATTTATCTTTGATGTTGGAAGGTCGACTTCACGATCTAACATAGGGTAACATTAATCATTCCGATCAAGTCTAGTTAGTCTGCAATCTTAGTTAGAAATTTTGTTCTTATAAAAACGCCAAATGACGTCACTCTAGTAGATTATGACGTAACATTGAATATTGAGCCAGAATATTGGCATAATGTTTATTAATAGTTTTATTCATTATGGTTAGCATTTATAAAACAAACCAGGTATGTAAATTTATATTTTAAAAGGTCTGTCTTAAACGTCTTTTCTATTTGAATTTTTTATCCAGCATCAACACCCTAAAAAAATATTGCAAAACTAAAAAATACTTGATTTTATATATTTAATGTATTTATAATTTATTGGCGTAGGGTTTATTTAACTTTACTCCACGTGATCAACAATAGGTTAATCGGAGAATAAAATACCCCCTTTGATCACAGATAGATCCCAGTTAATATAAAAATAATGCTGATAATGGGCACGGAATAGCAACTGTCTAACTCGACTGACACAACAATTAAAAACTTTTACAATGTATTCAAAACTAGTACACAAGAAAAACAATTAACAAAAACAATACTGGTTTAACACTTACAAATCGATAATACTTTTAACAAAAACTAACTAAAGACAATTTATGAATTGTTGGAACAGGGCGAATCGTAATCTAAAATATATGACGTACTAAAAAAATAATTTCGAAAAAAGTTACGATACAAAGTGAAAGACAAAATAGTCAAAACACAAATCACGTGACTAAGAACGCTGGAAAAAAAGGAGAAAACTTGAAATGACCGGGCGATAAGGCGATACAAAAAGAAAAAAACGCACAAAAGCAGCTAATGGTGTCGAACTGAGTGTAATATTTCATTTAAAATTAATATAAATATAAATTGCTAGTTTTTCATATAATTGGACTTAACATTCCGGCCCCAAATGACCAAGTAAACAACAAAATATACGAAGTCATTTCATAATGAACAAATTACATTATATCAAAATCGAAACCAATATACACTGTGAACATGCAGCAAACAGTATGTCGTGGGATAAGATGTCAAAAAAGAAAATATTACATAACAATAATACATGATAATCGAACACATTAAAGAGTAAGAAAATACATAAGTTCACACGAGCGAAATGAAGTGAAAAGATAACGAACGATACATGCAATAATAAATGAGAACAAAAATAAAAATGGTTGTGCTTGTTTAGATTTAAGAGAATAAGAACTTAAAAATTAAACAACATATTTTTCTGACCATAATTTATTTGCAAGTTTAAAATATTTTTTCAAAAGTTATAAAGGAAAACTACAATAGTTTTAATTTTAAGATAAATAAATTACAAAACTAAAAACTATACAATGTAAACGAAAAATATTATAATTGAAAAGGTTGCTTGCTGATGAACCCGCATAAAAATATATATCAAGAAAGAGATTATATAGAAAATAGCGGTTTATTTATTGCGTGTGTGCGACAAAAAAAAAAAGGTTAATTGTGAACAACTTAAATATCAAAACTTAAAAAGTAAACTTCCCTTTTATGCCAACCTGAAGGTATTGATAGTTTTTAAGTTGTATATGTTCAAAGGCTGAATCTACCAGTTACGTGTTAATTTTTTTTTCTGTGACTTTTTTTCACATTTTTGTTCTTAGTTGCTATTATTTAAATAAAATGTTATGAAATTGAATTTGAAGTCGTTTAAAATTTAGATAATTTATCGTGATTTCATAAATCTTGCAATTTTTTCTGAAAATCGAACGAGTTAGGGTTTCTGCTTGATTAGGGTTAGAAAACAAGGGTTAGGGTTACCATTAAAAATAAATCAAACATGCAAAAATTTTGTAATAGAAACGCTTTGTTTGTTAGATGATTACAATTTAAACATTATCTTTAATAATAATTCATATTATGTCATTATGCTATGTAATTATATACGTTAATATGTTTATTCATTATTAATAACTGCTAACAATGTTAAAATTATATCATTTTATTGACATGGCGATTTAATAATTTGTATAACGTATTGAAAACTTTAAAAAATTGTAAATGTCAAGTTGTAAAAGTTGAATGAGTGCTTAAAAATCGAGAACAAAAATTAGTTTTGGATAAGCGTTTTCTGTTAATTTAGCATCAATGTTGAAGGGCTGACTTCAAGGATCTCTATTAACGTCGCCCGCCAGTTAAAACGAGTAGTACTATAATGAATGCGGAAAGAGCGATATGTACAAAAGAAGATTAAGGTAAGAGTATAAAAATTCCGCCCATTTTGATTTTTATAAACTTGGCGGACGACGCTAATACAGCTTCCCAGATAGTTTTAAATATTTTTTTTAAACTATCAGGAATCTAAAAACTTTTTAATCTGATCGACAATGTCTGAATATTAAAAAACGTTTGGTTTTGTTTGGGGATTGAATGTCTTAGAAAGCTATGGTGAGGCTATATTAGCTTCGTCCGCCAATTAATTGGTTTTTGGCTTTGCGGGTGTTTTTACGCCTTATTTAACGGTGGTGCTACTGTAATAAAGCAGTAGAATTTATTTAATTTGCCAAAAGAAAAGTGGGTTTTTATGTATAGCCTATTTAATAAATAGTTTATTTTTGGCAAAACTTTTTGTCAAAAACCCTTTGTTACAAAAACAACCTAAATAAGAATAAACAACATTGCTAATCTTTCTTGTAACTTGTATATCAAAAGATAATGATGGTTTAATATTTAGATTGGAATTTCTTGTGTTTGTTTAAAAGGACAACAGTTAACAGTCACCCTCGTCAAGGTAAAAAAATATTTCATACCTAAACTACTTACAATCACTATAGCAACAAATAGGACTTATGTAGTGGGCTCTTAACTGGATATTTTTTGTTAAAATTTGTAATATAGAGTTCAGTATGTTTATAGGCACTAGGATGTTTTGTTAGTGCGGATGCTGAGGGACTAAAGGCTGAGTTAACCCTTTTTTATGACTTGCTGCATTAATTTAACTTTTCCCTAGGGTCAGGGTTATTTGCAATATGCCGGGTCTGTTATTTTGTAACCAATATGCAGTTTGTTAACTTAGACCTGACTATAAAATAACAATATCAGCCACATATAAAGATTTTTTTTAATCTTCAGCTTTTATATTTTAATTGCTTCTTCTTGCTAAGGTTCTTTCTTCAGTTCTCTATTTTACTAACAGATCAAGTTTTACCATTACATACTTTAGTTAAACTTTGTTACTTTTTTTTCAGAATTAAATTTACATTTTCAAGGCAAAATTGTTATACTAAAAAAAAGCAAAAGAAAATTCAAGAACATCTCATGGTTGTTAGTGGATTTGAAACAATTTTGAAGATATGGAAAAGGGGCCGGGCTTTTTTAACAAAAAATACAGTAAGACAACTTGGAATTTAGGTTTAAAACAATTTTAGTTTTTGTTTCTTTTTTTTTTTTTGTCTTTCACCATAATTTGTATTAAAAATTTGAAATAATTAGTTAAATCAATAATTTTTTTGAAAATAATTTTTTAAATAGAAAAATTTGGATAAAGAAGCACTGCCTGGTAATGAAGCAACTCTTGATAAAGAAAACAAAATAAATAATGTAATATATATATTGTATCAAATCAAAGCAAAAACATACAAAAAAGGTAAAAATATGTATTTCTAATAAAATTATGACTGTGCTTAACAGTTTTAGTCTTGCACAACTATTCAGTACACTCTGACAACTTAATAATTTAAAAAAAAATTTATTAACTTACCTTAAAAAAATGTCACATTATTTTGTATTATAATAACAATTTTAGAGATATAGGTTTATCTAACAAAAAATAAGTAAAAGTACTTAACCATTTTTAAGGTCAAAACAACATTAAATTTTGCACGAGATGTGGTGACAATTACAACAATCCTCCCTAAAATTTGTAAGAACCCGTAGATGCTTTGCTCTACTTAAATAATAATGTTTGAAATACTATTTACATGTTGCATTTGAGACACAATGGTCTTATGTTTTAATAAGTAAATATGAAAATGATAATATTTTGTTTCTTATTTAACATGCATGTTAAAATAAAAAAGGGTTAGCTTTAAGCTACTTTTTATTGTAAGTGCCATATTTAACAAGGTTACTATAAATATGTTCAAATGTTAAGTCCATTTATATGAAAAACCAATTTATATTTTCCATTTATTTTAAATGTAATTTTACACTTAGTTCGACACCATTAGCCGCTTTTGTGCGTTTCTTTTTGTATCGCCTTATCGCCTAGTCATTTTAAGTATTCTCTTGTTTTCCCAGCGTTCTTAGTCACGTGATTTGTGTTTCGCCTTTTTTGTCTTTTACTTTGTATCGTAACTTGGAATGATTTCGGAATTATATTTTTTTAGTACGTCATATATTTTAGAATACGATTCGCCCCATTCTAACAATTCATGAATGGTCTTTAGTTAGTTTTTGGTAAAAGTAATATCGATATGTCAGTGTTAAGCCAGTATTGTTTCTGTTAATTGTTTTACTTGTGTATTAATTTTTAATACATTGTAAAAGTTTTTAATTGTTGTGCCAGTCGAGTTAGACAGTTGCAATTCTGTGCCCTTTATCAGCATTATTTTTATATTAACTGGGATCTATCTGTAATTAAGGGGCATATTTTATTATCCGATCAACCTAGTGGTGGTCACGAGGGGTAAGGTTAGATAAACCCTACATTTTGATTTATGAATTGTATGACATTTGGATATAGCAGTATAGTTAGTTAGATTTGTATATTGTTTGGCGTTAGGTTAAGTTTGGATTTATAAATTGGGATATATAATTTCAAAAGAAGTACCAGGGGTCAAGCTCGACATCGAAGTCCGTTAATGAACCAAGTGTCGATCTAAAGTCTGCCCGGAAAATTGCTTTGGCAAGTTTTACTTGAATTGAGAACCAGCTCCTCAAAGAAATAAATGCACAAAAGGAGGCAAGGCTGGTCATTGGATGCGAAGCAGTTTTTGACACCGCCTACGATAAATGTTTAGCGGCGTGCAACGAATTTTTGGCTGTTCAAGCAGAAGATAAAAAGTCAAAGGCACAGGCTAAAAGTTATGAAGTTAAAAGCCGATATACGGCAATAAACGAAAGGTTTAAAAGTTTTCTTTCTTGATTTGTTACCTCTTTTCTACCAATACAAGGAGTCCAGTATCTGGGTCCCGCCAATTTACTTTCTCGCAAAGAAATAGAGATAGCGTTGAGGCGCTCAATGTTTAAGCCAAATAAATACAAAAGGAAGCTGAATTGAGTTTACGTCAGCTTGAAATACAAAAGCAACAAGAAGAAGAAGATGCAGACAAAGAAGTCAAGGCTTGTGAGGCGGTAGCTAAGGCTCGCGAAAAAGTGCACTGCAGCCTTTAAAAGCATAGGTGCGCAAATTGAGCTGGAAAAAAAAGTTTCCGGGGCTCAGTCCAAAGTTCCTGAAGTCAAAGCCGAATTAAAAGGCATAAAATGGTGTCATACAATTCATAAATCGAAATGTAGGGTTTATCTAACCTTACCTCTCGTGACCAACACTAGGTTGATCGGAGAATAAAATACGCCCATTGATTACAGATAGATCCCAGTTAATATAAAAATAATGCCGATAATGGGCACAGAATTGCAACTGTCTAACTCGACTGACACAACAATTGAAAACTTTTACAATGTATTCAAAAATAGTACACAAGAAAAACAATTAATAAAACCAATACTGGCTTAAAACTTATAAATTGAAAATACTTTTAATAAAAACTAACTAAAGACCATTTATGAATTCTTAAAACGGGGCGAATCGTATTCTAAATATATGACGTACTAAAAATATATAATTCCGAAATCATTCAAAAAAATCAAGTTACGATACAAAGTAAAAGACAAAAAAGGCGTAACACAAATCACGTGACTAAGAACGCTGGGAAAAAAGAAGCAAGCTTGAAATGACCAGGCGATACAAAAAGAAACGCACAAAAGCAGCTAATGGTGTCCAACTGAGTGTAAATTTGCATTTAAAATTAATGAAAAATATAAATTGTTTTTTTATATGAATGGACTTACCATTTGGACATATTTATAGTAACCATGTTAAATATGGCACTTACAATAAAAGATAGTTTAAAACTACCCCAATTTTATTTTAAAGTGCATGTTAAATAAGAAACAAAATATTATCAATTACATATTTACCTATTAAAACATACGACCAAAGTGTATCAAATGCAACATGTAAATAGTATTCAAAACATTATTATGTTATTTAAGTAGAACAAAGCATCGACAGTTCTTACAAATTTGGGAGGGGGGGGAATCGTTGTAATTGTCACAACATCTCGTGCAAAATTTGATGTTGTTTTGACCTTAAAAATGGTTAAGTACTTATTTTTTGTTAAATAAACCTATACCTTTAAAATTGTTATTATTATACAAAATAATGTGACATTTTTTTAAAATATGTTAATACATTTTTTTTTGAATTATTAAGTTGTCAGAGTGTACTGAATAGTGATGCAAGACTAAAACTGTTAAGCAGTCATAATTTATTTGTTAGAAATACATATTTTACCCTTTTTTGTACGTTTTTGCTTTGATTTGATACAAGATATTATTTTTATTATTATGTTGTTTATTTTGTTTTGTTTATCAAGAGTTGCTTCTCTACCAAGCAGTGCTTCTTTATCCAAATTTTTCTATTAAAAAAAAATTGTTAAAAAATATATTGATTTAACTAAATATTTCAAATTTTTAATACAAACTATGGTGAAAGACAAAAAATTAAAGTTAAGAAACAAAAATTAAAATTGTTTTCAATCTAAATTCCAAGTTGTCTTACTGTATTTTCCGTTAAAAATCCCGGCCCCTTTTCCTTATATTTAAAATTGTTTCAAATCCACTAAAAACCATGTGATGCTCTTGAATTTTCTTTTGGCTTATTTTTAGTATAACAATTTTGCCTTGAAAATGTAAATCTAATTCTAAAAAAAAGTAACAAAGTTTAAATAAATTATGTAATGGTAAAACTTGATCTGTTAGTAAAACAGAGAACAGAATAAAAGACATTAGCAAGAAGAAGCAAATAAAATATGAAGGCTAAAGATTAAAAAAAATTCTTTATATGTGGCTGATATTGTTAATTTATAGTCATGCCTAGGTTAACAAACTGCATATTAGTTACAAAATTACAGACCCCACATGTTGCGAATAACCCAGATCCTAGGAAAAATTTAAAATAATGTAGCAAGTGATAAAAAAGGGTTAACTCAGTCTTTAGTCCCTCAGCTTCCGCATTAAGAAAACATCATAGTGCTTGTAAAAATATTGAACTCTATATTACAAATTTTAACAGAAAATATTCAGTTAAGAGCACACCAAATAAATTTCATTTGTTGCTACAGTGGTTGTAAGTATGGGAATAAGATATGGATAAGATATTTATTACCTCGACGAGGGTGACTGTTAACTGGTGGCCTTTTAAACAAACACAAGAAGTTCCAATCTATCGGCGTCGTCTGCAAAGTTTATAAAATGCGACATGGGCGCAATTTTTATAACCTTGTCCTTACCCTAATCTTCCTTTATACATTCCGCCTTTTCCGTATTCATTTTAGTAATACTCGTTTCAACTGCCAGACAAAGCTAACAGATGTCCGTAAAGTCAGCCCTTCGACATTAATGGTAAATAAACAAAAAACGCTTATCCAAAACCAATTTTTGTTACCAATTTTAAAGCATTCATACAACTTTGACAACTTAACATTTACAAATTTTTAAAGTTTTAAATACGTACTTACTAAATTATGCAATTAATTAAATCGTCATATCAATAAAATGGTATAATTTTAACATTGCTAACAGTTATTAAAAATGAATAAACATATTAACATATGTATTTACATAGCAAAGTAACATAAAAAAAAATTATTAGCTAGTTGTAATCATCTAACAAACAAAGCGTTTCTATAACAAGTTATAAATCAAAATTTTTGCATGTTTGATTTATTTTTAATGGAAAGCCTAACCCTTGTTTTCTAACCCTAATCAAACAGAAACCCTAACTCATTCGATTTTCGAAAAAAATTGCAAGATTTATGATATCACGATAATTAATCTAAGTTTTAAACGACTTTAAAGTAATATTATAACATTTCACTTAATTAAAGGCAACTAAGAACAAAAATGTAATAAAAATCACAGAAAAAAAATTAAAACTCGTAACTAGTAATTCAGCCTTTGAACCTATACAACTTAAAAACTATCAATACCTTCAGGTTGGCATATAACTTAATATTACTTTTTAAGTTTATGGTAGTTAATTGGTTTATAATTGAACATTTCTAGATGTATATTTTTGGACAGGTTCATCAGCAAGTAACTTTTCCAATCGTAATTTTTTTTGGTTTACATTGTATAGCTTTTAGTTTTGTAATTTATTTATCTTAACATTAAAACTATTGTAATTTTCCTCTATAACTTTTAAAAATTTATTTTAAACTTGCAAATAAATTATAGTCAAAAAATATTTTGTTTAGTTTTCTTAAGTTCCTATTCTCTAAAATCTAAAAAAGGACAACAATTTTTACTTTTGTTCTCATTTTTTAAGTTTTTGTTTTGCAAATGTTACTAAATATATAAATTAAGCAGTCCTTCAAAATTTTAAAACTGTAAAAGTAAAAAAAACAATAAGTATTAATTGAGTTCCATATAATAAAGGTAATGTAAAATTTAGTAAGAGATGTAAGGGTGAGTTCGTTTGAAAATTTAATAAAAACAAAAGATAGATAATTTTCTTTCAAATTTTGTTTATATGTGTATCATGACACAAAAACTTTAAAAACAAATTTGAAATTTTCTGTTTGTTAATTATACTTAAATAATTGTTATATAGTTTTATTTTTTTTTACAATTTATCTTTGATGTTGGAAGGTCGACTTCACGATCTAACATAACATTAATCACATTAATCACTCCGATCAAGTCTAGTTAGTCTGCAATCTTAGTTAGAAATTTTGTTCTTATAAAAACGCCAAATGACGTCACTCTAGTAGATTACGACGTAAAATTGAATATTGGGCCAGAATATTGGCATAATGTTTATTGATAGTTTTATTCATTATGGTTAGCATTTATAAAACAAATCAGGTATGTAAATTTTTATTTTAAAAGTTCTGTCTTAAACGTCTTTTCTATTTGAATTGCCAACCTGAAGGTATTGATAGTTTTTAAGTTGTATATGTTCAAAGGCTGAATCTACCAGTTACGTGTTAATTTTTTTTTCTGTGACTTCTTTTCACATTTTTGTTCTTAGTTGCTATTATTTAAATAAAATGTTATGAAATTGAATTTGAAGATAATTTATCGTGATTTCATAAATCTTGCAATTTTTTCTGAAAATCGAACGAGTTAGGGTTTCTGCTTGATTAGGGTTAGAAAACAAGGGTTAGGCTTTCCATTAAAAATAAATCAAACATGCAAAAATTTTGTAATAGAAACGCCTTGTTTGTTAGATGATTACAATTTAAACATTATCTTTAATAATAATTCATATTATGTCATTATGCTATGTAATTATATACGTTAATATGTTTATTCATTATTAATAACTGCTAACAATGTTAAAATTATATCATTTTATTGACATGACGATTTAATAATTTGTATAATTTAGTAAGTACGTATTGAAAACTTTAAAAAATTGTTAATGTCAAGTTGTAAAAGTTGAATGAGTGCTTAAAAATCGAGAACAAAAATTAGTTTTGGATAAGCGTTTTCTGTTAATTTACCATCAATGTTGAAGGGCTGACTTCAAGGATCTCTATTAACGTCGCCCGCCAGTTAAAACGAGTAGTACTATAATGAATGCGGAAAGAGCGATATGTACAAAAGAAGATTAAGGTAAGAGTATAAAATTCCGCCCATTTTGATTTTTATAAACTTGGCGGACGACGCTAATACAGCTTCCCAGATAGTTTTAAATATTTTTTTTAAACTATCAGGAGTCTAAAAACTTTTTAATCTGATCGACAATGTCTGAATGTTAAAAAACGTTTGGTTTTGTTTGGGGATTGAATGTCTAAGAAAGCTATGGTGAGGCTTTGCTGTACTTAAATAATAATGTTTGAAATACTATTTACATGTTGCACTTGAGACACAATGGTCTTATGTTTTAATAAGTAAATATGAAAATGATAATATTTTGTTTCTTATTTAACATGCATGTTAAAATAAAAAAGGGTTAGCTTTAAGCTACTTTTTATTGTAAGTGCCATATTTAACAAGGTTACTATAAATATGTTCAAATGTTAAGTCCATTTATATGAAAAACCAATTTATATTTTCCATTTATTTTAAATGTAATTTTACACTTAGTTCGACACCATTAGCCGCTTTTGTGCGTTTCTTTTTGTATCGCCTTATCGCCTAGTCATTTTAAGTTTTCTCTTGTTTTCCCAGCGTTCTTAGTCACGTGATTTGTGTTTCGCCTTTTTTGTCTTTTACTTTGTATCGTAACTTGGAATGATTTCGGAATTATATTTTTTTAGTACGTCATATATTTTAGAATACGATTCGCCCCATTCTAACAATTCATAAATGGTCTTTAGTTAGTTTTTGGTAAAAGTAATATCGATATGTAAGTGTTAAGCCAGTATTGTTTCTGTTAATTGTTTTTCTTGTGTATTAATTTTTAATACATTGTAAAAGTTTTTAATTGTTGTGCCAGTCGAGTTAGACAGTTGCAATTCTGTGCCCTTTATCAGCATTATTTTTATATTAACTGGGATCTATCTGTAATTAAGGGGCATATTTTATTATCCGATCAACCTAGTGGTGGTCACGAGGGGTAAGGTTAGATAAACCCTGCATTTTGATTTATGAATTGTATGACATTTGGATATAGCAGTATAGTTAGTTAGATTTGTATATTGTTTGACGTTAGGTTAAGTTTGGATTTATAAATTAGGATATATAATTTCAAAAGAAGTACCAGGGGTCAAGCTCGACATCGAAGTCCGTTAATGAACCAAGTGTCGATCTAAAGTTTGCCCGGAAAATTGCTTTGGCAAGTTTTACTCGAATTGAGAACCAGCTCCTCAAAGAAATAAATGCACAATAGGAGGTAAGGCTGGTCATTGGATGCGAAGCAGTTTTTGACACCGCCTACGATAAATGTTTAGCGGCGTGCAACGAATTTTTGGCTGTTCAAGCAGAAGATAAAAAGTCAAAGGCACTGGCTAAAAGTTATGAAGTTAAAAGCCGATATACGGCAATAAACGAAAGGTTTAAAAGTTTTCTTTCTGGATTTGTTACCTCTTTTCTACCAATACAAGGAGTCCTTTCAGTATCTGGGTCCCGCCAATTTATTTTCTCGCAAAGAAATAGAGGTAGCGTTGAGGCGCTCAATGTTTAAGCCAAATAAATACAAAAGGAAGCTGAATTGAGTTTACGTCAGTTTAAAATACAAAAGCAACAAGAAGAAGAAGATGCAGACAAAGAAGTCCGCAAAACTGAAGTCAAGGCTTGTGAGGCGGTAGCTAAGGTTCGCGAAAAAGCGCACTGCAGCCTTTAAAAGCATAGGTGCGCAAATTGAGCTGGAAAAAAAAGTTTCCGGGGCTCAGTCCAAAGTTCCTGAAGTCAAAGCCGAATTAGAAGGCATAAAATGGTGTCATACAATTCATAAATCGAAATGTAGGGTTTATCTAACCTTACCTCTCGTGACCAACACTAGGTTGATCGGAGAATAAAATACGCCCATTGATTACAGATAGATCCCAGTTAATATAAAAATAATGCCGATAATGGGCACAGAATTGCAACTGTCTAACTCGATTGACACAACAATTGAAAACTTTTACAATGTATTCAAAAATAGTACACAAGAAAAACAATTAATAAAACCAACACTGGCTTAAAACTTATAAATTGATAATACTTTTAACAAAAACTAACTAAAGACCATTTATGAATTGTTAAAACGGGGCGAATCGTATTCTAAATATATGACGTACTAAAAATATATAATTCCGAAATCATTCCAAGTTACGATACAAAGTAAAAGACAAAAAAGGCGTAACACAAATCACGTGACTAAGAACGCTGGGAAAAAAGAAGCAAGCTTGAAATGACCAGGCGATACAAAAAGAAACGCACAAAAGCAGCTAATGGTGTCCAACTGAGTGTAAATTTGCATTTAAAATTAATGAAAAATATAAATTGTTTTTTTATATGAATGGACTTACCATTTGGACATATTTATAGTAACCATGTTAAATATGGCACTTACAATAAAAGATAGTTTAAAACTACCCCAATTTTATTTTAAAGTGCATGTTAAATAAGAAATAAAATATTATCAATTACATATTTACCTATTAAAACATAAGACCAAAGTGTCTCAAATGCAACATGTAAATAGTATTCAAAACATTATTATGTTATTTAAGTAGAACAAAGCATCGACAGTTCTTACAAATTTGGGAGAGGGGGGGGGGGGGGAATCGTTGTAATTGTCACCACATCTCGTGCAAAATTTATTGTTGTTTTGACCTTAAAAATGGTTAAGTACTTATTTTTTGTTAAATAAACCTATACCTTTAAAATTGTTATTATACAAAATAATGTGACATTTTTTTAAAATATGTTAATACATTTTTTTTTTAATTATTAAGTTGTCAGAGTGTACTGAATAGTGATGCAAGACTAAAACTGTTAAGCAGTCATAATTTATTTATTAGAAATACATATTTTACCTTTTTTTGTACGTTTTTGCTTTGATTTGATACAAGATATTATTTTTATTATTATGTTGTTTATTTTGTTTTGTTTATCAAGAGTTGCTTTTCTACCAAGCAGTGCTTCTTTATCCAAATTTTTCTATTTAAAAAAAATTGTTAAAAAATATATTGATTTAACTAAATATTTCAAATTTTTAATACAAACTATGGTGAAAGACAAAAAATTGAAATTAAGAAACAAAAATTAAAATTGTTTTCAATCTAAATTCCAGGTTGTCTTACTGTATTTTCCGTTAAAAATCCCGGCCCCTTTTCCTTATATTTAAAATTGTTTCAAATCCACTAAAAACCATGTGATGCTCTTGAATTTTCTTTTGGCTTTTTTTTAGTATAACAATTTTGCCTTGAAAATGTAAATCTAATTCTAAAAAAAGTAACAAAGTTTAAATAAATTATGTAATGGTAAAACTTGATCTGTTAGTAAAACAAAAAAACAGAAGAAAAGACATTAGCAAGAAGAAGCAAATAAAATATGAAGGCTAAAGATTAAAAAAAATTCTTTATATGTGGCTGATATTGTTAATTTATAGTCATGCCTAGGTTAACAAACTGCATATTAGTTACAAAATTACAGACCTCACATGTTGCGAATAACCCAGACCATAGGGAAAATTTAAAATAATGTAGCAAGTGATAAAAAAGGGTTAACTCAGTCTTTAGTCCCCCAGCTTCCGCATTAACAAAACATCATAATGCTTATAAACACATTGAACTCTATATTACAAATTTTAACAGAAAATATCCAGTTAAGAGCACACCAAATAAGTTTTATTTGTTGCTACAGTGGTTGTAAGTATGGAAATACGATATGGATAAGATATTTATTACCTCGACGAGGGTGACTGATAACTGTTGTCCTTTTAAACAAACACAAACAGTTCCAATCTATTGGCGTCGTCTGCCAAGTTTATAAAATGCAACATGGGCGCAATTTTTATAACCTTGTCCTTACCCTAATCTTCCTTTATACATTCCGCCTTTTCCGCATTCATTTTAGTACTACTCGTTTCAACTGGCGGACGAGGCTAATAGATTTCCGTAAAGTCAGTCCTTCGACATTAATGGTAAATAGACAAAAAAACGCTTATCCAAAACCAATTTTTGTTATCAATTTTAAAGCGTTCATACAACTTTGACAACTTAACATTTACAAATTTTTAAAGTTTTAAATACGTACTTACTAAATTATGCAATTTATTAAATCGTCATATCAATAAAATGGATTAATTTTAACATTGCTAACAGTTATTAAAAATAAATAAACATATTCCCAAATATATTTACATAGCAAAGTAACATAAAAAAAATTTATTAGCTAGTTGTAATCATCTAACAAATAAAGCGTTTCTACAACAAATTATAAATCAAAATTTTTGCATGTTTGATTTATTTTTAATGGAAAGCCTAACCCTTGTTTTCTAACCCTAATTAAACAGAAACCCTAACTCATTCGATTTTCGAAAAAAAATTTCAAGATTTATGATATCACGATAATTAATCCAAGTTTTAAACGATTTTAAAGTAATATTATAACATTTCACTTAATTAAAGGCAACTAAGAACAAAAATGTAACAAAAATCACAGAAAAAAAAATTAGAACACGTAACTAGTAGATTCAGCCTTTGAACCTATACAACTTAAAAACTATCAATACCTTAAGGTTGGCATAGAAGTTAAGTTTACTTTTTAAGTTTATGGTAGTTAATTGGTTTATAATTTAACATTTCTAGATGTATAATTTTGTACAGGTTCACCAGCAAGTAACCTTTCCAATTGCAATTTTTTTGGTTTACATTGTATAGTTTTTAGTTTTGTAATTTATTTATCTTAAAATTAAAACTATTGTAATTTTCCCCTATAACTTTTAAAAATATATTTTAAACTTGCAAATAAATTATAGTCAGAAAAATATTTCGTTTAGTTTTTTTAAGTTTGTATTGTCTAAAACCTGAAAAATATATAAATTTAATATACTAAATATATAAATTTAATATATTATATGTACTATACGGTCCTTCAAAAATTTTAAATCTGTAAAAGTAAAACAAAACAATAAATATTATTTGAGTTACATCTAATAAAGATAATATAAAATTTACCAAGGAACGTAAAGGTTGTGAGTTCGTTTAAGGATTTAATAAAAATCAAAGATAGATAATTTGCTTTTAAATTTTGTTTATTTGTATATTATAGCATAAAAACTTTAAAAACGGGTTTAAACTTTTTTTGTTAATTGTACCTAAATAATTGTTAGCCTATATATTTTTATTTATTTGATTATAATTTATACTTGATCTTGGAAGGTCGACTTCACGATCTAACATAGGGTAACATTAATTACCCCGACCAAGTCTCGAGTTGCCTTAAGCAGTTTGAGATATAATATATTGTAATTGCCCCATAATTATAAGCTAACTGCTAATTAGGTGTTGGCGTAGCAGAAGTTCAGTAAATAATGTTTGCACCTTACCTAAAAGGCGCTACAATCTGAAGTCAATGAAAATTAAACCGTGGACCTCATACAGTAAATGTAACTGTTCTAACCACTACACCAGACTTCCGCTTATTATAACCAAAATAGCATTAAATTTTAAAATATTTTTATAAAGGATCCTACGAACCATATTTTATTTTTTTTTTAAATTTAGTTGATTTTATTCCCTCAAGTCAGAATTTTAACAGACGATAACTTCTGTTTTTTAAAATTAAAAGTTCTAAATATTCAGTATGTTAGTTATTATTTTAATGTGTCACCAACCTCCTATTTACGACATTTTATTATAATTACTAATAATATCATAATATATTATAATTACTAATAATACTAATTACTAATAATATCAAATCGCTGTCAAATATCGAATTTTTTGCTGTCCGTGTTAAGGTAAAAAATATTTGTAGAAAATATAAGTAAAATGTAAAAGGATAAGTAAAATATCTGTAAAATTTAATTTTTGTTTTTTAAATATATTTCAACACTTATTTATTAAATTATTTGTCATAATATTATGATTCTACTCGAAAACGGGTTGAAAATAAATTTTTGGTTGTTTAGAATAATTATTAATTGCTTGTTTTTTATTAAAAATCAAGTCAATATTTATTTTTTTATTTTTATTGAATAAATATCATGATACAAATTATATATTTTATTAAATCTCTATAATATTCTGCAAATAACGTTCATTTGATATTTATATGTTACTCGGTTTGTATTGTTCTGAGCTGTAAATTCCTGTGGGCGTCGTAAAAAATCTCTATCCCGTAGTTTGTGCTCCATTTGCGCTTACTTGATAAGTTTTCTCGTTTAAATCTATGTTATACTTATATTTTCTGAAATAGAAGTTTATTAAAAATGATTAAACGATATCGAACCATATTTTATTTATCAAATAAATCTAGTTACTGTTTTTTTTTGCAAAATTTATTTTAAACAATAGTCGTTCTATATAAAATGAAGCAAAATTGAATTGGATAACAAAAAAGTAGTAGAAGTGCACTATATCTTAATATACATATTTTTTACTGAAAGCAAGCGAATTAAATAACCAAAAAAGTCGTTAATTTTACCAAACACCTATCATTTAAAACAAGTGTCTAGTTTAAACAAGGCCGGCCACATATTTATTCTGCTTTAACGAACGATACGTTCAAGAACAAATATTTAAAAGTTTTAAAACAGTAAATAACAAGGAAAAGGTTGATGAAGAACTTAAAAAAAATAACTAGAAGCTCATCAAATATTTTTCCAAAAAAATAAATTTTTCCTAAGAAAGAATAATTTATCTATACCAACAGCACAATACACATTGCACTGTCTTTTAAACAGTGAGTAGAATAGAAATTACAATAAGTGGAGAAAGACAATTATTCTTTTTATTACAGGTTAAATAAACAATAGATTATTTCTTCTTTCACTTGTGTAAATAGAATGTAGATAGCAATGGAGTTGTTTTGTAGGCATCGGAAAGTATTCCACAGTGAGATGAATGAAAGTGATCAAACGACTTTTGTTGTTGATAAATTTGGTCAAACGATTTTTGCTTAGTCGCTGTCAATCATAATGACGTTGTCATTAGAAACGACAATATCGTGTGATGTTGAAGTCACGTGGTCAGATGGTTTAAGTACGACCGACAACTTTTTTAATTGAAATTTTTTGGGAACCGGTTCTTAAAAAATAAAAATAAGGACTAAAAATTTGTACGTTTGTCCTTAAACTTTTTTATTTACAGAGACAGAGGTTTTCGACGGCGTAAAGTGTTTAAGAACTAATTTCCAACTAGGCAATGTAATATTATTTAAAACTATTAAAAAAAAGTTAGGGACCCGACTGGCCTATATTATTTGACTGCAATGTTAGTATTTGTACAAAGAAATATTTTTAAATTTAAAAATATATAAAGTAATACCTGGAAGGTTGTTTTTTTCTTTTTCAGTAGTTGGTTTTTCTTTTGCCATCTCAGCAAATGAGTTTCTGGCAAATTCAGAGGCTTGGGCAAGATCAGCATTACTTTTCTATTGAAAAAAAAACAAAAATTATTAAATTTAATATCGAAAGCTTTATGTCCGCTAGTGTGGTATAGCAGTAATGGCTTCAAACCACGACCGAAAGGTTTCAGGTTTAAGACACACTTATGCAACATCATTCGCTCTTGAGTCCAAGATTTAAGCCTAAAAACCTGTTTAAATATAAAACCTATCACCTTAAAGTAATATGAAAAAAAATAAAAAATTATATATATTTAAAATAGATATATTGTATTTAGCACCTGTTCTTGTGTTTCACTTGATGTTTGTTCTTGTGTAGATGCAGACGTCGATGCCTGATCCTTAGACAAAGAACTTTCTCTGCAAGAGTCCAATAACGTTTGGTACTAAAAAGTCAAGTTTTTACATTATTTCAATTACTTATAATTTAAAATGCTATAGTAAAGACAATAGTAAATCCAGTATTTATACTGTAATTGCACTTGCACCTAATGTCAACTAAAGAATTGTGCCATTTACCATTAAGAAGTAAATACCTTTGATTGTAGCCAGTTAAATTCCATCTCGTGTTTTTTTATTTCCTTTTTTAAATTATTTTGCATCTGTTTTTGTTTTATTTGAAGATTAAAAAACACCAAATCAAAAGCTTGATCAGTCAAGTTTTTATAAATTGACATCGACTTTAATCCTCCGATTGTTCTCTCTTTGTCAAGAGGTTGAAGCAAGTTGTATTTTGCTCTGTGCTCAATTAATTTATGATTTGTCTAAAATGATTAAATCAAACTGTTGGTAATAGCAGTTTATAAAAATTTTATGGATTTTTGAAAATTAAACTGGAAACTTTTAAACGTTTTTCTTTTAAATGTAATTGGAAACTTTTAAACGTTTTAAGATGGTACTTTTTATACATAACATAGAAGATAAAAGTGAAAATTTTAATTCTTAAGAAAAGCAAGCTACTTTGATGAGATTAAACTAACGTCAATTTCTATAAAAAAAAAAAAGTTTTTGTTCTATTTTATTGACACTTATACCTTTATCATAAGAGTAAAAATTGATTTTGCAAGTTCTTGTTGTTCTGAAGGCAATTTGGACAAAGTTGATAAAAACTCGGCACCAGCTGGACTTCGTAAAACTTTCTGCAACTCCATTTGTTGTTGTTCTTCTTTAATTCGTGGTAACAACACCGGCGGTACTGGTACAGCACCGATAAATGGGTTGGCACCAATCATACCAGCACCAAAGGCACCTTGTGGTAGTACGTTGAATTGGCTATTATTTGCAACAGGAACATAAACCATTTGCTGCTTTCTGATGCCCTGTTATCAAAACAATCAATTTCAAAGGAAAATTAGAAAAATAAATACACAATCTTTTAAAAATTCGATCATTAAATATTTATTTAAAAGAGATTATAACAAAATTTAACCAAAGTTTATAAAAAAAATTTTAGACAATCTATTTTTCAATTTACCTTTTTCTCATTTTCATATTCGTCCCATGCAGCTTTTCGTTCTTCTTCAGTAAGCTCTTCTGCCTCCTGGTGGTCAAGTAGTGAGTCATGTTTGTGGTATGATGAAATATATTTCCCTATTGAGGATGTTTCACCAAGTATATCAGCTAACAAATCATCCTTGAAATTTTTAAATATTGAAAAGCAATATATTATAATTTTTTTTAAATGCCTACTTTTATTTTATGTATATATTTATTCCCAACATAAAAATTTCAACTTTCAGCCTAAACATAGAGGAACATTAGTCACCCAGAACCAGTCTCAAGCTGATATAGGATGTTATAGAATACAATTGCCCTATAATTAAACTGCTAATTGATTTTAGGCTCAGGAGTTCAAACCATTTATAGCGCCCGGAATTAAAGATGCTGCAAAAACGAAAGCAGAAGAGATAGAACCTAGCACAATTTTAAATAACAGAAAACCACTCGAAAAAGTTATTTCAAGAAAAAATATAACATTATTTACATCTGGAAGAATATGTTTTGATTTTTCCTCATCTTCTGTTGGAATTTTTGAAGGAGTAAATTGATATAATTCTTGTAAATCACTTGCTGTAAAATGTCGATTTATTTGTTGCTCGTCCACCACTCGAAATGCTAGAGATTGTTTGGTCACCTGCCGATCGTATATTTTTTCCTCCATTGTACCCTATAGTAAATATTTCATATTTAAATAAATTTTGAACAGATTTAACAAATTTATAAAAAAACAAATTGTGAAAAATAACTTAAAATAATAAGTTTGATATAATGAAAATTAACAATACCATCAAAAAAATAAATTATGATCGCAAAAAAAAAATAAAAGTTAAAAAAAGTGTAAAGAAAAACCTGGGCAACAAGTCTATAAATGTAACAACATTTAGTCTGCCCAAATCTATAAACTCGGAATATAGATTGGATATCATGAGAAGGATTCCAAGAGGCATCAAATATTACAACCCTGTTTGCTGCAACCAAATTAACTCCTAATGATCCTGCTTTAGTGGAGATAAGAAAAAGACGACCCCTGAAATAAGAAACAAATGTTAGGTTAGCCATGAGTCAAAAAAATATAAAATTTTATACTATATTGTCAATTAATTTATAATTTTACATAGACTTGGAAGAACTAAGATAATATCGCGCCAATGGACCTTAACGGCCATTTCCTTTTCTTATTTATTTATACAACAGTTTATAAATAATAAAATTTGAAAAAAAATGTGTCAGCTGCATATCATACATAATATTAAAATGTATTAAAAAATTCCTTAGGCACAATATATTTTATTTTCTGATCAAAATTACTGAATTCAGTAAAAAAAGTAAAGTTATAACTCTAAAATTTTAACCAACATTAGGTCTAACTAATCATAATCTGCATTTTTTGACTGTGATAATTTTATTTACATTTGACTGTGATAATTTATCTACATACCAGAAATAGCAAATTTTGTAAATTTGAAAACCTCTAAGACTTACATATACAAATTACAAGTATTGTCTGCTAAGGTCCATTAAAATCAAATCATTCATTTTATTAATACGAAAAAATTTGTTAAATTTAAAACACAAACTAAAAAAACCTTCGATCTTCTTCGTTGTTAAAATCATTGATGCTACGTTGTCTACTTTTACCACCAGATGAACCATCCATCCTATAATAATCTACATTTTTGTACCATTTCTCAAAATTATGGTTTATTTTACCAGCGCTTTCCTCTGATTCGGCTTTAATTGTTGATAATTTCAACATTTCTTCAATCAAGTCCAAGGAGAGAAGACTCTGGCTGAACACCAATCTAAAAATTAAATAAAATTTGTAGAAAATATTTTTGTTTTTATTTTATAGTTTAATAAAAAAAAAGTAAAGAATGGAAACGTAATTTAACTCTTGTTTTGTATTTTTTTTAGTTAAACACAAAGTTTGCTATTTTAAATTAAACACACATTTAAGTTAAACGAGAATGTGATATGAAAATCTAATACATTATTTTATAAAACAATTTTATTAGAATAATTATAAATTAGTGGTACTCTTTTTAAGACCTAACATATTTACATTTATATCGACTACAAAATTAGTGTAAAACTATAGTGTTAAGCAGATTTTAACAAACAAAAACCCAAGAGTTCATATTTTTATCACTAAAAAAGGGAAACTTAATCCAGGTATAAATAATTTAGCATAAAGGTAAAAATAATCACTACTTAACAAGGTAATACCATCCTAATAAGCTCAGGTTTACAACAACCAGATTGGTTATTCAAAAAAAGGATAAAAAACATTAGATTATGTGTTATTCAAAATAGCATTATAGTTAGTCAATAAATTTAATAGCTTTGTTAACATAATAACAATTGATTTGTAATAGAGTGTTATTTTAGTTTATTGAAGGCTTAAGCAATACGAAAACATACCCTAAAAACAACTTTTAAAAATTTTTGTTAGTTCAAATTTTGTTAGCATCTTACAATAATTATTTTAAATAGAATATTATGTTTGATGATTAGATAGAGAAAAATATGTAATCCACAAAAATTAATTAAACCTTTTCTTACTAATAAATATTTAATATATTCTGATGGCAATAAATTATAACTGGACGACATGTTAAATAATTAAATTATAACCTCAACCTACTATTTGATTGAAAATAGAAAAAAAATAAAATAGTCCTAAAATCTATAAATAATAAATTTGCATCTTTTATGTAAGTTAGAATAAACAAAATTATAAATAGAAAATTAATAGTTAAAGTTTTAACATGAGGGCTGAAATGACAGAACTCAGTTTAGAAGATTTACAAAATGAAATAAACATTATGAAAGACAACCAAAATCAAGTGTTTGTATTACTATGTGGTAAGTAACTTCAGCCATACTCTTAAATAAAAAATAATTTAATTAAAAAAAATGTCGCATTTAAAAGATTAGAACTAAAATAACACCAAAAAAGATTCCTAGTAAAAATAGCTAATCAATTTTTTTTTGCAATTCTTATCTTTATATTTTCGCATCAAATGCTAAACAAAGTTTCAAAACATGTAATCAAATTTTTATATTTCTTGAATAGGTGTATTTGTATTCTTAATGCAATCTGGATTCGCATTTTTAGAGGCAGGTTCAGTAAGAAGTAAAAACACAGTCAATATTTTGATTAAAAATATATTGGACATGTTCATCGGAGCGTTAGCTTTTTGGGCTTTTGGATATTCTTTTGCTTATGGCAGTCCTGGAAATTCATTTATTGGTCACAATTTATTCTTTTCAACATCGGTCAACATATATGAGGTAAAAAAGCAACCTCAAATATATCAATTAAAAAACTTTATGTTGAAATAAGTTAAATAATCTTTAGTTAAATTTTCTTAAACAATAGTCTAAAAAACTTTAATTATCTTAGTACTTCGTGTTTTATCTTTTTAAGCAATTCTGTAAACTAAGTATTTTTTTGATAACAATAATCAACATGAAAATTTAAACACATTTCTCTTCCAGTAATAAAACTATTTTTTTTTGTTTATTGTATAATTCAAGGAAACCAACAGTGAATATGTGTCATCCTCCAATTACTTTGCATCTTGGTTTTTTCAGTATGTTTTTGCAGCTACTTCTGCTACCATAGTATCAGGGGCAATGGCTGAAAGAGCGGACTTTTCATGTTATATTATTTACAGTTTTAGCATAACAGGTTAGACAAATTAAAACCTAACATTGTAACAAAATTATAAGCACCACTTGAATCAGATCTAAAAAGAATATAACCTAAAACTAATAAAATTAAACTGTTATTATGCAAAAAATATTTTACAATACACTAGTTGATAACCCGCTCTTCGGTCAACTTTTAATTTTTGTTTTATGGTCAGAATTCTAAACTAATATTTGGCTGAAATTAGGTTACCCAGGCACCTTTATTAACAAAAAAATATTGCAAAAATATTTACAACCCAATATTTCAGGATTTATCTACCCAGTAGCAGCTCACTGGGTGTGGGCAGATATAGGATGGTTATATACAGGGGGAGGAACTGGTGTGTTTATGCAAGACTTTGCTGGTGGTTCAGTGGTGCACTTATGTGGTGGTATGGCTGCACTAGTTGGAACCATTATACTTGGTCCGCGGATTGGGAGGTTAATTTATTAATATCAATCATAAAGTAGTAGTTAAGTAATTTTACAGTATTTTAGCAATTTTTCAGGTTTTTAATGTGATTAAAAGCGGTTTGTGCTTCTGTATATTAGTAAAGTTGTAAATTTGTGAAAAAAATTACTGTAACAATATTTTTAAGAATTACAAATTATTTACATTCGCTTTTAGGTTTTCTTTATCTGGCGAAATATTACCTATACCAGGCCACAGCGTTCCATTGGCAAGTTTGGGAGCTTTCTTACTTACTGTTGGATTCTTATGCTTTAATGGTGGATCATTGCAATCTGTATCAGGCAAGAATTGTTTTTAAAAAAGAAAAAAAAAATACACCTATATCTTATGGCCAGGCAAGGATAATAAAAAGACTGAATTATTTTTTTAGAGGAGGGAAATGGTTCCGAAATAGCTTTGGCAATGATGAACACCATTTTGGGTGGTTCGTCTGGTGGGTTAGTTGCCATGGTAACCAATCGACTTTATAACTCAGTAAAGGGATATGGAAAATATTGGTCTCTTCTCATGACAATCAATGGTGGTTTAGCAGGTATTGTTTCATTTTTAACCTTATCATTTTTTAACTATAGCAAACCAATCACGTAAGAAAAAACAACCAGCAATTTTTTAGAAAAACAAAACCTTTTTCAAACAACAAAAAAAAAGTTTAATAGTAAACTTTTTAAAAACATGTTGCAAAACAACATTTGGTCTTATATCAAAAATTAAAAATTTACAATCTCCGGTTCAAATGTTATATTTTGCAGGAATGGTGTCTATGAGTGCAGCATGTAATGATTTGGAACCATGGGCTGCTGTAGTAGTCGGTGCTCTTGCAGGCCTAGTATTTAAATTCATACAAGTTTTGGTGATAAAATTTCAAATCGATGACCCACTTGATGCTGTGGCTGTTCACATGGGTGGTGGTAAGTACTTTGTTTTCACAGAATTTAATAATTAAAAAATGCAGAAGACAAAATTTAACAAAACTGAAACAAAAGATTTCTCGGTCAAAAGACAGACAACAAAGCTGTTTTACTTTTAATGATTGTGATGTTAAAATCTAAATAGCAAAAACTGACAAACTTTGATGCATTATTCAACCATTTATAATTTACAGGATTTGTAGGTTGCATTACTGCACCAATATTTGCAATAAGAGGTCAATATCTAAATGGAAAACCAGTAGGTGGAATAATCTACAGTGGACATTCTTTAGCTTTTAAAAGCCTGGGATGGAACTTATTGGGAATTATCTCAATAATATTATGGTCAGGTAAGTGCATAGCAAATGTTGACTCAAAATTACACAAATAAGATACAAGAATATAATTTTTGAGATTTTTTACGCAACCTTTTACGCCAACCAGATTTTTTACACCCTCGTTTTTATTAAGGTTTATGCTGTTTTGTGCTGTTCTATACTTTAAAGATGATTGGTTTAATTAGAATAACAGAACAAGCAGAAAATGTTGGAATTGATCAGTTTAAACATGGGGAACAGGCTTACCCTGAAAATTGCAGTCTATTGTAAGTTGACTTATTTATTTTGCCAGAATATTTTTTTTGGATAAAAAACAACTTCTTATATATATGTGTGTGTGTAAGTCCAATTTATAGGCCTTCAAAATAAAATAAAACTGCTATTTGCCAGATGAAATTACATGTTGACATAATGACTTTAATTATCATACCAAAATTACCACAATATTTTTTATTATTAGGGATGAAAACCAGACTAAATATTCCATAGACAAAAAAAAACAATCTCTTAAAAAAATGCCATCAAGCAGGCCCTCCAGCAATGCAAGTAAAGTTGCTAAAGCAAGCATCTCATCCCTTGTAATAGAAAACAAAAATTCAGCATGGAACAACAACGAAATTCACTAAGTATGATGGAGTCGACACCCTCAAACTCCCATAAAAGAGAAAGTTCAGCTTCATTCGTCAATTAATTACATTGTTTTCTTTTTGGATTATTTGTATTTTACATATTTTAAATAAACTGTCATACTTTATGGTCCGTTTGTTAATTATTTTCAAACTGTATAGTCGTTTTAATTTTTGGTTGTTCTTTACAGCCAATTTACAAGGACCAAAAAGTATAAGTGACCCTCATTTTTTAATAAACTGATGTATAAAATTATTATTAATTTTTTTTCTTCAAAACATACTTTATAAATTATAACTAATGTCATTAGCTTTACCTATTGTTAACAAAAATTCTTAGAAAAAGGAATGTATTACACCAAACATTAATTTTTAATCTATTGAAATAAAAACTTCTTAACAAATTTTTTTTTTTTTTAATTTAAAATTTTGTTTAAAATTAGTTCTTTGGCTATTTTTTTCAAATAACCTTAGCTATAACAAGCCCATTAACTCCCTTAGAAAAAATAAAAATTAATTTAAGTTAAAGATTACAACTTACACTTTGTCGTCCCTTTCTTTGGCGAGTCTTAAAATTTCAAATAAAACAGCAACTTTTCCTCCTGATTCAACACTGTCAAAAGCACGGTGATCGGGAGGAATAATCGACGAAAACCACTCATCCGTAAATTCATCTTCATCTAAAAATACGAAATTAAGCTAAATTTTTCTAAATAATAATAGAATTAGGATTAAAATATTTAAATATTTTATAACCATATAGTAATAAAATTTATTTTTATTTCCCAAAAAATAAACATTTTTTGCTATTACATGGAATTATCTCCTCCTCCTCTTTGTCTTCCTTAATGCGGGTGCGATATCGATTGCTCCTAGATTTTGCCTTTTTTACAACTTCCAGCTCTTCTTCTTCTTCTACACTTGAAGATTGATCCTCTTCCTCTTCATCGGGTGAGCTTATTGCAGCTTCTTCCTCTTCAGAAGTTGTGGCATCATTGGATTGGCCTTCTTCCTCTTCTTCTGAAGAGCTCATTTGGATGCGGCGAGATCTTTTTCTTCCGCTTAATTTAAAATATAAAAAAATAAACATTAAAAATTTTAAATTGCAAAAATAACTTAAATTAGTTGAAAAGAAGAAACTCACGGTGAAAGTTTGGTGTCAGATTTTCCCTTTTCTTCGTCAGAACTCTCTATTAGAGTAACACTGTTGTTTAAAGTTTCTTGCATACTTGTCTCAGGTTTATTTTGGATAAGATTTATCCCATTCTCTGGTCTATAATTAAAATATACCAAGATTTAAAACATTCTTTATTTTTTTTAAATATTACAAATAACCTTTTTTAATAGTTTAAAAAAATAAGTATATTATTAAATTTTCCACTTTTTGTTTAATATCAAGATTTAGTTTGAATAAAAACTAGTGCAAATTATACTTTTACTGTTAAAATATTTTTTAATAGTAAAAATTTACTTAGGTTTTGTTGGACTATATTCATGATCTGTACTCATTGCTTCATCGGAGGAATCTTCATATTTTAAATTTGCTCGTTTTACCTAGTGTCAAAATATGTTTATTCATTTTTTAATTTATTTACAGGTTTTAAAAATATACCTTATATTTTGATAATAAAGATTTTTTTATTCTAACACAGTTTTACAAAAACTTGAATGTTCAATAGTAACTTTTTAAATAACAAAATTAAGCTTGAACCTAGAAAAAATTACCAATGTTTGTTGATGCATAATTGTATATAAAAACCATTTAAAATTTAATAATAGCAATAATAACAATCATTAGACTGAAAAGAAGTTCTTACATACATAAATTTGTTATGGTTTATCAAAAATTTACCTCTCTTATAGTGTGTAGTTGTAATATACGAGGGTGGGTCCAAATTCTCAATAAGTTTTGGTAATCAGCAAATAAACCAGTGTCCCTACTTCCTCTTTCAACCTTTTAAAATATAACAAATATTTAAAATTGTTATTTTATTAAATTTTATAGCTAATTTATTTATCGTCTTTTTACAAAATGGAAAACTTAAAACACATTAAATATAGTAACAAATAGTTTTTTATATAAATTTAAGAAAGAAAATTGTTAAAATTATATCGAATAAGATTATTTTATCATAAATTTGAGCTATGTGTTGGAGGGCCAACTTCAGGTAACATTTGCTACCCTGATCTAGTCACAAATTGTCAGTTTTTAGATTTTATTTAACTTATTGCCCACCTATTTACTTGTGAGTTAGCTTGACAGAAGTTGACACCATTTATAGCGCCTTATTTAAGAGCACTACAACATAAAAGCCGTAGGAATGCCAAAAAACACATGTTTTACAGAAATTTTTTTTATTTATATAAACTTACAGCATTGGGGTTTTCTCCTCTGTTAGTTTTAGTATTGAGAAAATGACGATATAGATCAATTTGTTCATCTGATAATCTCACTTTGAGGATAAATTCTTTTTTATCGCACAAATATTTAGCTAAGGCTGTGTAATCTTTACGCTGTATTAATAAAATTAAATTTTACTTTAAAATTATTAATTTAAAGTGTGCAGTATTATTTATGTTAAGCACAAATAATAAGTTTTAAAAAATTACAGGGGTCTTAGTTAAATTACTTACTACCGCTTTATCTTAAAATTTAAATATGTAACTAAAGGTGGTGTAAAAATAATTTACTTCAAAAAAATGTAGAAAAAATATTTTATTGCAAAAACACAAAAAAGCAATACCTGAACAAACCCATGTAACATTTCATGCAAAATGTGACATCTTTTTTTCATTAGTTTAACGTCATAAACTGTTGAATCAGAATGTTGACCATTTAATATTGGATTAACAAATCTGTTTCGAAACTCTTTTAAGGAACCAAGTAGGTTGGGTTTGACAAAGTTAACCATGCATTGATCTGGAAACAAAGTAAAATGTAAAAGTGTAATAAAAAACTTGACCTAAACAAAAAAAATTTAATAAAATTCCTTAAACGTCTTTTTACAAAATGGAAAACTTAAAACACATTAAATATAGTAACAAATAGTTTTTTATATAAATTTAAGAAAGAAAATTGTTAAAATTATATCGAATAAGATTATTTTATCATAAATTTGAGCTACACAATTATAACACTGTTAAAGGATTAAAAAAATCACATTTATTTAATAATTTAATAAAAAAATCCTACTAAAAATAAACAACAAAAATATATTATTCATATAATAATTTAAAAATTTACATTCAATCAAGTTGTTTTGTAGTGGGGTACCAGTCAATACTAATCTTCTTTTGGTTTTTATTTTGTTCATGACAATCGAGATATTTGCTTCAGAATTCTTTAACTTGTGACCCTCATCACAAATTACCAAATCTGGACCTAAAAAAATAAACATAAAATATCTTGTTATGGACAGGCGTCTCTAAAATGCAAATTTTAACCTTTTTTATTACTAATTGCACTATTACCACTATTTCTACTCTATCGCCAGCAAACCTTTTTTTGCATTAAGTTGCGCAACTTCATAAATATAACATACATTATTTCAGTCTTTACTATATTACCCTCCCCTAACTCTGGTAACAGTATTATTAGTGGAAATAGTAAAGTGGTGATAGTAAAATAGCTTTAATTGTGGCAATAGCAATATTATGAATTTTTGATTTACTGATTTTAAATAGTATGTGACTAAAACAAATACCAGCAGTGTTGTGTAGTAGTCAGAACCCCTTGGTTCACAACATAAGGTCCTGAGTTCAATTCCCACTGCTTGCATGCTGTAGTGCTCTAAGTAAGGCGCTAAATGGTATCAACTCCTGCTGAACCAATACTTAATCAACAGTTCAGGTATTAGGCAATTATAGTCTACAATACCCTGCTTAAGACAATTGGGACTGGGTCAAGGTAACTGATATTGCCTTATGTTAATGTTTTGTAAAGTCAACCTTTCAACATCAAGAATAAGTAAATATAAAAAAATGTTTTACCATTTTTTTCCCACAATTTAAAATACATACCAGGGTCCAACAATAGTTGTTGAAAAGCAACTTTCCAGGGTTTGTATTTGATTCCAACTCCAGTTGCTAGTAACCGGAACATGTCGTATCCCATAATTAACACACCACCAAGCCTTTTCCATTCTTTTAACATGTTTAAACGAGCACGACGCAATGAATTTTCACTTAAATTGTAAACCTGTTAACCCATAAAATAAAAAAATATTAACAATTTCAATTATATAAAATAAATTAAAAATTTTAAATGATAATAATCTTAAAACATTAAAAAATCTATTTTATAAAATAAGTTATCTTCTTATAATATTAAAAATCATTTGACTTTATAAGCATTTTTCCCCCAAAAAAATAATTTCTGTGAACAACATTTTACTGAAATTCAGGTCAACATTTTTTTTAGGAAAGGGTAAAGTGTGAGTTGAAGTTAATAGAAACAGTCTTATTATAAGTAAAATAAGGTTTCAGGTGCATGGTTTTCAGTCTAAATTTTATTTAAAAATTTGTTTTCTTTTTATTTAAAAATTTTGTCCTATTCAGTCTTATAAGCCATGAAACGATGAACAGTAATTAGTTTTAACAAAAAAAAACAATTTTTTTTTTAAAGTTTAAGCATAAATATAACACCAACATTGTGTTTCTTACTCTAATTGTTTTGTTGTCTGGGCACCATTTATGAAATTCATCAACCCAGTTCAGTAAAGTGTTTAAGGGAGCTACCACCAAAGCAGTAGTTATTGATAATTCCTTGCAATGAAAAATGGTGTGTATAGATGTTATAGTCTGTAAAAAATAAAAAGCAGCATAACATTTTTTCAACAGAAGGCCTTAAGATATCTACTTAAACCATAAAAAGAACCGTGATTTTTTAAAAATACTTTTAATAAACAAGTGATAACAATTTGCAAACTTATAAATAAAGTCGAATTTATAGGCATTAAAAATTAAAAACGATCACTTATGATATTCAGCTAAGTAACTGTATACAAATATCTGTTGCAATTGAAATTAAACATTGCAGTAAAATGCAGCTTAGTAGACAGGAAATTGACTAGTTCAACTAATTAAAAAAAACAAAAACAATTTTTTTTCTACCTGTAAAGTTTTGCCTAAACCCATGCAGTGCGCTAGTATACAACCCCCTCCATTTTCCTGTTTGGCTCTGGTCGTGTTTTCCACTAAATTGTCCCAAATAAATTGAATTCCTTCAACTTGATGAGGTTTCAAATGCACTGTTATTTCAGGATGAACCTGTGTTAGTGCACAAACAATAAAAATTTTGATTAATATAAAAAAAATTAAAATATGTAAAAATAAAATAATTTTTATAGTTTTTAGTCCTTCAAATATTTGAGACTGCAAAGTACAAGCAAAAATCGGCAAGAACTGTGAGTTAAAATAGTTTGTTTAAGGACAGTAATATAAAAATGTTGCACAATGATAATTGGGATTGTTAAATAAGCAAAACAAAATCTAATCATTATTTTCTAATAAAAACAAAGTTAGAAGAAACCAACCTCAACAAGAGGTTCTTTTTGCAAAACCAATCTTTTAGTAACAGAAATTGGTTCGATTAAAGGAATAGAGTCATCCAGACTGACTTCAACCAGTTTTTCACTGCCTCTCTCCTTTAACCTTTTTCTTCTTTCCTCTTCTTCCAACTCTGCATTCTGTTAGTAACAAATAGCTTAAAATTTTTTTTTAGATCTGCGTAATCTAATTGTAAGCCATTCATTCAAACTGTAACTTCCACAAATAAATTATTTACACAAAAATTTAATTAAAACTCTTAATTGTTAAATTATTACTATTTTAACAACAGACTATATTTTGCACAAATAACTTATTCTTAAAACACAACATAAATAACATTAAAACTAATTTAAAACCTTCGTTTCTTCGTTTAGGGCATCTTCAGTTAATATTTTCTTGATTGACCTCCTTCCAACATGCTTCTCATTTCTGCTTTTTCTTTTCTTCTTTTTCTATAAGTTTACAATACATCATACAATAGTTTTTATGTAACTTTTTAAAGTATATTGTGAAATTACAAAACTTACATTTTTTACTATCTTTCGTTTGTACTTCTCCTTTTTGTTTGGTTTCTGTGAATTAAACACAAATAAAAGGTTAACACAAATACATAGCCTATATTAAAATAACCCAGTTAAAAATAAAATTAACAAACCATAAAGTAGGCTATTTTACAGAATAAGGCAAATATATATACCCTTAAAATCCAGAACAGTATTAATTTTATTCTTGCACAAGCAACACAAGACATTATCCTTAGTTCTCGAAGTCAAATTAAACATATACATATATAAATGTATAGAATCTAGTCTTATATCAACACAAAAATTTTATAACAAGCTCGCAGTTACAACCTTCCAAAATATATATAAATAATCAACACAAAAATTTTATAACAAGCTTTTAGTTACAACCTTCTCCTCTGAATCCGAATTTTCATTTTCCTGACTCTGATCTTCTGACACATCTTCTGTGTCCTCTGAGCTTGACTTTGGACTCAATTTTCTTTTCTTCTTTGATCGAGTGTCACGAGTTTTCTCTTCTTGAAAATCAGAAAGATCGGAAGACTCTGGTTCACTTATAAACTGTTCAGATTTTTTAACTTGACATTAAAAATTTTTTTTTTAAATATGCAAGTATATACTAGTTTTTGTTTCACTTTTTTTTAATTTATGAGTTTTTGAAAAAGGTTTAGACCAAAAATTTTCCAAAAAAGAATAAGTTATACAAGATAAACCCAAGTTAATGCAAACAAATATGAATACATAATTTAAAATACAAAAACAGTTCCATATAAAAATGTGTTACCTTTATTTTTTTAGTTTCAACTTTTTTTGTGTTCCGATTGTTTCTTGTTCTTAATGTTCTACTTGATTGTTCTGAAGTAGTTGCCAAATCCAAATCAGAATAAGTTTCTGATTCACTTGAAGAAGGTAAGTGACGAACCATAATTAACTAATTAACTATTCCTTTTACTTTATACACTTGTAAAAATAATCATCTAAAAAAATAGTTAGATTTTACATCTATCCATAAACTCTTTATTTTATAAATACATCAAGAAAAAATACAGATAGTCAAATATCTTAAGTAATAATAATTACTGTAACTAAAAGTAATAATTAAAAAAAAAATATATATATATATTTTAAAAATCACAGTTCTACGGCAGTAGATAGTGGAAGTTAAAAAACATAAATTTAATATTTTGAGTTAGGATTTTCCTTATACAAAAAATATATGTTAACAATCCCATGATCAGTTTTAACTTCCTCAGTTGTTGAAACTAAAAACCAAGCAACCAACCCATAAGCAAGGCATGGTATACCTAGGTTTACAATTTTAATAACTCGAAAAAATTTATTGTCAAGACTTAAGTCCTCAAAGGGTTTTTTAGTGCAATGATATTTAATAAAAGGCCAGCAACCAGTGCGCAAAATGTGATAATTTGTGTTTTTAATGCTCCAGTTAAAATGTGACAATCCTCTTTGGTCGTCAATGACGTCAGAATATTTTACAAAATAGGAAGTCCAATGAGGATAGTTTCTCTGAGTGAGATGGTTACTTAATATTGTTGATGCTTTCGGGAAGACTGATGTAGATTTAAACATGTTATGAAGAAATGTAACATGGTGTTGATGTAACAACCGACTTGAAATTGGTGAATTTAAAAACATGTTTTTTACAAAAAGTTTTTTTATTTATATTTTTGTAATTATGATCTTTATCTGTGGTAATTATTACATATCAACACTAAAAAAATGTTTATTTATTTAAACTCATTAAATTTGTTTATTTGCAAAACAGAAACTTGGTAATAATAAAATAGCCAAAGTAAAATTCTAAACAAAATTGTTTTTTTATAACAAGGAACTGATGGACATGCCCATTTTTTATAAGGGTTGCAATTTTTTTTACAAAATTCTTTTTAACAATATAATCGAAGTAACTGTTTTTTTTGGTTTATTATTAATTTTGGCATCTATAAAATCACCAAGTACAACAAATTAAAAACTTTTAGTTATAATAAAACCGTTTCTAGTACAAAATAAAAACTTGTTTAAATTTATTCAACCTTTAATAAAAAATGGTTGTCACCGTATGACGTCACTATTAAGATTGCGTAATTTTTTTACAAAAAGTAACAAAAGTCTTATTTTATTGTAACATTGGTTAACTTAACACTCGATTAATGTTTTTTAAAATACTATTTCTGCACAAAAACAAACCATTTAATTTTTGGCGGTAACTTCGCTAAAGCACAGTGGGCAACAAAATCACGCAAGGACGACTACAACAAAATTCAACCATAGATATCGTATAAATAATTAAAACTTTCGTGAAGAGAAAGTTGCATTTATAGGAAAAAAAGCTTATCAATTGTAACTAGTTAACACAAAAGTAAGAATAAATATGTGGTAATTTTTTATTATTTATGAACATTTGCTTTATTTAAAATAAAATAGTTACAAAAACTTTGTCATGTCGGCATCAATAAATATTTACATTTTCTGATACTAAATGTTTGCCTTGTCATTAAAAAATGCAAGCGAGCATAAAATACACGATGGTCAGACAGAGCAGGGTTTAACTGTATGCAGATATTAGTTATATCTAAATGATTATATTGTAATTTACCGTAGAAACTAAATACAAAAGGCTATGTTATAGGTTTTAAATAATTTGAATTGTAAAATAGGCTATACCTACAGTTTAAGCGTTTATTAAAAAATTTATAAATTTATTGAAATAACCTAATTTAAATAAAATAATATAGGTTAAATAATATTTTTTACACAATAATATTTACTTTACACACTTAACAAAACAGCAACATTGTTATTAAAATAAAAACATTTTTTAACAAATGCATAAAGTACGGGTCATAAAATATAACCCAAACTAAAGAGTTAACTACCAAAATAAAATGTTTTAAGTTTATATTTGTTACAGAACTTTAGCAATGACAACTTTTACGAAGCAAGAATTTAAGGGAAATTTTAAAGGCAAGACTGTAAATTTGTTTACTTTAAAGTCCAGTCAAGTTGAAGTTGGAATTATTGACTATGGAGCTACAATAGTCTTTTTAAAAGTTCCCGATAAAAATGGACTCAAAAGCGATGTTGTAACTGGTTTTTCTGACATGCAGGGTAAATTTTATAGTTTACTATTGCTATGTTTCAAGTATCATATAGTAAACTACATTAATACAACACCGAGCCTTAAAAAATGCAGTTTTTTAAATATATAGTCTACCTTTTTCATTAAACGTTTTACATATAGGTTACCAAGGTTATAATCCTTATTTTGGAGCGGTAATAGGTAGGGTTGCCAATCGTATTTCAAACGGAAAGTTTGTAATTGACAACAAGGATTATTCTCTACCAATTAATAACGGTCCAAATTCTATTCATGGAGGCAAATGCGGATTTGATAAAGTACTCTATTGTAGCTTTAGACGTATGTTTAATACATAAATTTAGAACTAATCGTCTAAATGTTGTTTATTTAGAAAATGTGGAACCCGAAAGTTTATGAAAAGTCTTTAATCTTAAAGTAAATAATTTTTCATTTAAGTTACTGTTAATAACACACTAGTCAATCGAAAGTCATTTTTAGCTGTAACATGATTTTTGTAAGATTAACAAGCGAAGACGGTGAAGAAGGATATCCCGGCGAGTTGAGAGTGGTGGTGACATATACATTAGAGAACGATGTCTTGTCCATCCGATATGTTGCAAATACAACAAAGCCGACGCCCATAAACCTGACCAATCACAGTTATTTTAATTTGGGTGGACATGTACGTGACTTTTAAAACATAACATAATAATAAATACCATTAATTTAAAACGTTTATACCATTCACATACATTTCAGTTTTCAAGTAATTTGCCGTTTTTAAATAGGATAACTGGTCAAACTTAAGTGATCATAAAGTCATGATTCCCTCAACCAGATATTTGCCCACGGATGAGAATTGTCTTGTAACAGGTTAGTATTTTTAATCGGGTAAACATTTAATAAAATAACTTTACAAATTAATAATAGCATCAATGCAAAAAATGTAAAAAGAAAATTGATCATGGCAGAACTTAACTAACTTAGTATGGATTTAACTTATTGACATTTATACCGTTTAATGAGTAATATAGTATTTTTTCAACTAGCTAGGCACATGCATTTTGTAAGCAAACTGGTTTAAGACTATACTTTATTAAATGCAGGCAAAATAAACGAAGTTGAAGATACGTTGTTCGATATTAGGCAAGAAACTTTTCTGACTGAAGAACTTCTAAACAAACTACCTGGTGGTGGGTTCGACCACAATTATTGCCTGCCAGAAGATAAGAAGAAAAATCTTGCAGCTATGTTAGTTTTACATCATGCTAACTTCTGACTGTATTGAATAACATACATAAAAATCGATCTTTTTTAAACGTAAATGTATGTAAGTGGCTTTGCTACGTAAGCTCCTAGGTTTGATTTAACCGCTTTTATCCTGTAGCGCCCTTCAGTGAGACATTATAAACAGTGCGAACACCTGCCGAGCTAAAAACTAGTCGGCAGTATAATTATTAAAAAATTATAATTAATAATTTTCCTAAACTGCTAAAGTCAACTTAAGACTGGGTTGGGGCAACAAATTTAAGTCCATGAATAGGCAATAAAGTTGATTTTCAACTACGAGGATAAATATATACAAAAAACGCATTAATAAAAATAAACTTACATACAATGTGATAAGACATTTTTTTATTTAGTTTAACTATTAGCTTAATTTAATTTATTATTCTAGTGTCAAGCATGCCACAAATGGACGTACGTTAAAAGTTGAAACAACGCAGCCGGGAATTCAACTTTATACGGGAAACTTCTTAAACGGAGTTGTGGGGAAAACCAACGTAACATACAACAAGCACTCTACGTTTTGCTTAGAAACACAAAATTGGCCAAATGCAGTTAATGTGGTAAAATATTATTTTTACTAAATTACTTAAAAAAAACAGTTAATCTTTTTTAACATTTTTTTAAAATAATGTTAGTTTTTTTTAAATTTGTTTTAAATGGCCGTACAATAATTGATACATTTGTAGGCAAGGGGATTTCCAGAGATGATTCTAATGCCAACCGAAACTTACGATCACACCACCTGGTTTACATTTAGCTCTGAATAAACAACAGCGAAATCTATACTACAAATAATAATAGCAATTCAAATGGACTAATGTGTATTACACGGCAAGCTGTCGAATTAAACCTAGATATTTTTCATTTCGTAATAACCACTATTTCAACAAGTGTATTTGCTCTATGGTATTTGTGTAATACTAGCTGAGTTTGTTAATGTTGATTAACCACGCGTGACGAGATACCTAAAACAAACAATACATTCCAGCCTAATTTTTCAAAATATTTTTTACGACTAGACAAATTTACAAAAGAATCTGTAAAAAATACCCTAGTAGGCTATCAGTAAATGGATTAAATAGGTAAAGTCAATAAAAATGGGTTAATTCAATTTACATATTAAAAATGTGCCAAATCAATTTTAACTATCCATCGTAAGCTAAGCGTAAGATTCGCAATAGAATTTTCACAGTTATCAAAAATATAATTTAATTTAATGTGAAAAGACTGTTTAACATAAAAGAAAATTTATTTTAGTCATAAGTATATTAAGTGTACTATGTATAGGTAAAATAAGTTGTTGAACTTCAAAACATTTGAAATAACGAAAAATTTATAAAAGAAATTGGCCAGGTTTAGCCAGTTGCTCTTTTAAGTTTTTTTTCAGGGTAATTTACATATTTCAAAAATACCATTATACCAAAATAGTTTTTCCGTACCCAAGAGTTGTTTTTTTACAGTTTAAAAAATCTAATAAAGACTTGAAACACGGAATACCTTATTTGCCTTCTGTTCTCGCTTTCTTTTGCGGTTAGTGTAGCTAAAAATGGATTGAGTGTAGTTGCGAAGTCAAAGATTTGATTCAACTGTTCAATCAAGCGCTAAGTTTCGAATTTACTGAAATCCGTACAACATTCAACCTCTAAAAAGAGCCTAACCTAGCTTACTATGTTGGTGATTATTTGGACACACGCCTTAAATGTATGCCTTCGGCAATGCGAAATGTAATAATTAATTTCGAAATTCATTTATTAGCTTGCCTGTTAGAGGTGTCATCAATTCAGTTTTATTTATTTGAAAAAAAAATTAGAAAGTCAAAAAGGAAATGAAAAAATTTAACAAATTAATTTTGTTTAAATTTCATAGTTTGCTTTTGCATGTTGCTTAAATTTATTATTAAGTAGAAAGCTAGTTATCGAAAAGTATATGTTCGTATATAACAAAAGAGATTAACATTTCTTTTGTTAGGCAGCGGTACGTTCGTTTAGTTCGACCAAAGAAATGTAAATTGTAAGGCGCTGAAATTCTATTCGAGTAACGCTATTCGGTTTATTGTTGATAATAAAGTAATGTTATTTACATAATATTCTTATCTTTTAGTCAGTAATCTTAAGTGCTAAAAAATTACGAGAAAAGAATTTTAACAGAAAGCAAGAATATTAAAATAAGATAACATAAAATTATATAAATCTATTTACATATTATTGTTTTTATTTTAGAAATATTTAAGAATACACAAATTGTTTAACTTGTTTACGTTATAGTCAGTACTCAAACAATCTCAATTGAATTATTATGAGTTCATGTGATGGGGGTATTATAGCCGCTGCTGTTATAGTTCCTTTGGTTATAACCCACCCAATTGCTATTTTCCTTACCTGGTATTTGACGAAAAAACGCTTAACACCGGCACCGCCGCCTATTGAAGATGACCACACTAATCCACGATTCAGCGTACCACAAAATTCAGGCTTTAACGGTAACCCTAACGCAGGGTTTGAACACCCAAGTGAGTCTGAATTTGATGATGATGATCATGATATTTACGATCAAGTTCCGGATGAAACAATCAAGCATGAACATGCGAAAGACCAAAAAAACTTTGCACGTTCGGTAGAGAATTTGTCTAAAACAGTATGTTCTTTTTGCAGTATTTAACTTTTTATAATTGGTACTTAGAATTTTTGTTTATTTTACGATTGCTTTCTAAAACAGACACAATACTTTTCTACTGTAACTTTGTTTATAAACAAATTTACTAGATAGGAAATGGAGGTTGTTATATGTTTACTCGATGAGAAATAAGCCAATTTAAATTAATTTTATATTCCAGGGTGTTAAAAACGGACCGTATGTAACAATGCACTCCGCAGAATCAACTTACGAAAAATACTTCCCAGACGAACCGAAAAACTTACCCTCACCAGTCGAAAGCCAGTCCAAAGTTGTAACGACGACTTCACCAGGCATTATAGCACAAAATAGTGTAGAAAATGAGGGCGGTGACGAAGGAATTTACGAGGAATATGACGTCACAAATGAAGCTGACGTCTCTAAAACTCGTAAACCGACGTTAAAGCCGAAGCCTAAACGATACATGGACGGCAATTGATGCAAACTGTATTTAAAACTGCCGGTAAACTTACCCCCTTCTAACGTGAAATAAAGCATTGCTTAAATGCTTAAAGTAAAGCAATCTTCCAAGAGTAACTTCACTAACAGACCCTAACGAAACGGATAGCACACATGACGTTAAATGTTCGACTAAGCAGATTAATTTATTTATATAATATTTAATACTATATACTAATTATTTACAGATAGCCAATTGCATGTTAAAACTTTCGTGTAAATACCCTTTGTTGGTAAATACACATTAAAATAATTGACTACATCTGATATTATAAAACCAAAGTCAATTGCTATTTTTAATAAACAATTTTATTACATAATTCGACTATCACTAGAATAATAGGGCACAGAAAAATAAACAAACAACTAAAGAAAATTGGTTTCTGAAGAAAATAATAAAGAACTATTGTACACAATTTAAATAGTATGTTCTTTAAGCATAGGTATATATATATTTACTACATATTTGAAGAAAGCTTGCTGAAGAAATAAAATATTTATACTTTGGTGAAGTGCATAAAAATTTGCTCAGAGTTTTCACATTTTACAAAATAATTTGATTTTTTGAACTGTGTGTTATTGATTTGTTGGGCAAAACGATGCTGTTTAAAACAATTATCTCAGAAGCTACATGTACCTTCCGTCCTGAAAAAGTGAACCATAAAAATTTTAAGTTTTATCATCATTATAAAAGTTTTATTGCAAAAAATTGTAGTCTTTATTTAAACGTTTTCTATTGAAGTGTAATAAACAATTTTTATTTTGCAAAATAATTTACTATATTTGTATTAAAGAAACAGCTGGTATATTAAAATTTGTATATGGTGATATATTAAACACCAATACAACATGGCGCTGGTTTTGCAAAATGCTAATAATGTTAATACCTGCAAAGGCTCAACTTATAAATGGCAGATTGCTTATCAATTAACATACCAACACTAGTTCAAGGGAAAACTAATAACAGCCAAGTCAAATCAAAATTGCACTAAGGCACTACTAATTTTGTATCAAACCAATGCAAATAAACCTTATTTTAAAAATACTAAGATAAAAAAACCTACCCAATACTGTAATTGATGGGTTTAGCCTTCCATCACTGTTAAACAAACCCCCACTTACAATCTTGGCAAAGGGGGCATTAGGGTTGGGTTGGTGGGCGGTACCCTTCAAATGGGTCCACTGCCCCAACTCTGAGTCCCAACCAATAATTGAGTTTAAAATACAACAATGATCCTGTTGATAAAAAAATAAAATTTCATAAAATTTAGCTAATTATCGTAAAAAAATGTTTTTTTTTGGTAAAAACAATAAATGAACTTATTTTGCCGCTTTTTATGCTGTTTTTTCTCTATTTTATTAAAAAATTGTTTTAAAGCAAACTTACCCCAATTACAGCCCCTGGCAAAACAATTGCATTACTAATTCTTACCCCAGCCCCAACTACAACACTAGGCCCTATTGTCACATTGGGACCAAGCGATGCAGTGGGGTGAACTTTAGCATTGGGGTGAATAAAAACATCCCCTAATAATATTTAAATTTAAGTGTAATGAATTTAAAATAATAATTGTATTTTATTTATTAATAATTATTTATTTTAATTTATTACCTCGAATTTCAGGTCCATTTACTGAATTTTTTGATAACCTTTTGGGGCTGTTTTGTCCATGTAAAGATAAATATAATTTGTTTGCATGTATTGCAGATCTAAAACAACATGTTATTTATAAATGATAATTATCATAAATTGTTATGGTGTTAGTTAAAATGCATATAAATAAAAGTTAAGTACCTATCTACAAATTCTAACTGTCTTTAGAACGAAATAGCTGATTTTTGAAATACATTTTTTTATATATTTAATTCTTACGCTGCAGATTTAATTTGTCCCCAAATACAATTCTCCATGTTGTAAACAAACATTTTTCCTGTTCCTGCATATTCATATAAAATATCCTTCTCCAGCGACATTTTATCAAGTAAACGCTGGTCTCCAGAGTTATTTAACCTTAAAAATTTTAAAAAGTAATAAAGGGGAAGGTCAATTTATAACACTGTGGCATCAATTTATTTAAAACATAATGTTGCCATGGTGTTAAAGACGAATGGATAATTTTTTTGAAATATATGAATATATATATATATATACTTCAACCCTATATTCTATTCCCAATGTTACAACTATTTAATAATTGTGATAACTAATACATAAAGGTTATTATACTTTTTTGTAAATGTATTCTTTTACTTTTACGATTTTAAGCTTTTTTTAGGACCGAAAACTACACAATCCTAAAAATGATTAAAAAACTTTACCTTTCTTCTTGGTTTCGGCGAAAAATGTTTTTCATAAAATTGAGAACTTTGGGTGAAAAAACATAGGCCCCACTGTTGATTAAGGGACTTACAAAGGTATCAGGTTTTTCCACATAGTGGGTTGCTTCGTGTGTTGTTTTATCTTCAACCACACAACCATAACTTAATGATTCCTGAGTTGTTGCCTACAAATTAATAAAATAATAAAATTAATCAATATAATAAAAAGGCAAAAATCCTGGAACATTTTAAAACTATACAAATATTAAAGTGTAATAAACTCCTTAATAAACTGAACCTTTAGCTTTAAAATATTATTATTATTTATTGTATAATAATACAATATGATAAAAAAACTTTTAAAAAATCTTTTTTTTTGTTTTTTAACTTAGAAACCACATTTAAAGCAGGGATGGGCAGAAAGCCAAATTTTTCGGATTAGATAAGCCCGAGTTATTTGTCACGATACTCGGCCGAGTTCGAGTATTGGGTTATGATGTCATTTAAACTTCAAATTGACAAATAAGAAAAAATTTGTTATTGTGAAATGATAGCATTTTTTATGAAGTAGTAATATAATTAGAAGTAATTTCTAATTTACTAAAAAAAGCAAATCTCGCGTTTTTTTTAAGTTTAGTAAATTGCATACGTTCCTAAATTGCAAATTATTACTTGATGTCCAAGTACCATAAAATGCTTTACCCGGACTTTAATTCGATTGGCCCATCCCAAATTAAAGCATAGTGACACAAAACTAAAATTAAAGCAAAATTTAAAAGTGATATCAACAGTGAATTTAAAATATTTACTTTAGTTGCAGCAATAGTTATCCCATCACTTGCATGTTCCTGATGAAATTTCATGATTTTACTCAAAGGAAAATTGCAGCAAACATCAGAGTTTATAACTAAGAAAGCTACAGAATCACTTAAGTGATCACGAAAATGATACAAACCACCAGCAGTACCTAGTGGTTTATACTCGGGCAGATAGCTACAAAAAAATTTATAAAAGGATTTTATTTGTCATGAACTTTTTTTTTCTAAAAACTTTTTTATCTAAAAACTAAGTTAATAATATGCAGTTAATTAAACTTATAGTATTGGTTTATAATAATAAAATGTTTGTAAGTGCCACAGGACATAAAAATATGAACCTTATTTTAACATCTAATTCTTGTTCTCTGAACATTTTTTCCATTTCTCGAATAAATGCAGTTAACTCATCCATTGGATAAAAACCAATCAAAAATATTTCTTTAATTTCTGGAATCTAGGACATAAAATTACAGCTTTAATTTATTTGTGAGATTTACCATACGTATAACAACTAAAAAAAGCAAATTATGAAACATTTACTTACTAAAAACTTAACATAGTCTTTAATAAATTAAAAAAAACAATAGCTGTAAAAAATAATAACATTAGCACAAACTAAGATATAATAATATATGATGAAAACAACTTTGTACCATCAAACTGCTGTTTTTATTTATACTTTATAAAACTAAAATATAAATAATTTTCAAACCTTAATACAAGCTTCTATATGATGTTGTACCATGGGCAAGCCAGCTATAGGAAATAGTGGTTTTGGTACATCCAAGGATAAAGGCCGAAATCGGGTGCCTATATAAATATAACAACTGGTAGTTAGAAAACAAATCAAAAATGGTTACTAACTAGACTAAAATTTAAAACTAAAACTAAGCAGATAAAAAAGCCTGCAGAGTTAAATGGTTGAAATTTAACACTCCGCATTAAATATCAAATTGGTTCTATGAAGGCAATATGAAATGTTTAGTAGATTTTAAGAATTTTTATTAACATACACTGGCATATTATTAATACATCTACATTCAAAACATGTAAGTAAAATTAATACCTTTATCTGGACCACCAATTAATATCACTGCCTTCCATGCCATTTTAATCTTCATCAGGATGCAGTTTATATAAGATATAATCTACTTAAACAATCTATTATATGAAAGGGGATAATTTTTAATTGATCATTGTGATTTATATATTTTTTATTAGTAATAGGATTACTGTCTATGTAACATGCACAAACAAGTTTGTAATCGATAAATAAATAAAGATACCTAAATAGGAATATATAGTGCTAATTTAACTACATTATTTACAAAAACATTACATCACAAAAATATAGTATAAAAAATCAATAAAAAAATAAATTATTTTATAATAACAAACTTTTGCTTCAAAAAATTAGTAATTCAGAAATTTATTAAATGCTTTCAGAGTCACTAAACTCCAAAATATCACACTCTGCATCTGTAGACTGCTGGTGAAGCAAAGTCAGCCCAGTCAAATCTTCCAAATAACTATGAGTAGAGTTAAACACTTCCAACAAAAAATCAAAACCTCGATTTTTGTAAGCTTCAATAACTGTATCAGAGCAACCGGTACACTTACTAAAAGCATTAGTTGTCGGATAGATCATTTGATTGTTTGATAGAAAACCACGAATTTGGTGAGGTACACGACCCAAGCACGAATCCGAGGATGAGGGTAAGGATGCAGCTCCAAATGGATGCTGAAGAACAGATGCTAAAAGCTCAACAGCAAGAGCTGCTGCTATCATAGAAACGCCAGGTCTCGAGACAGTGCATTGTTGATCGAGTGACCTATCTCTAGTTGAATTACCTGGTGCAACAACATCATTACAATAATAGCATCCCAATTTTGAATCCCCACTCACACCATGTCTCATAACTAAGTATGAATCAAATCCGAGAGCTGAATTGATCACTAACTTGTTCTTTGCAGCTGATAACAAAGTGGGTAGCCATCTACTTTCTCTTGTGTCCATTAATAAAAACACCACATCATGGGAATCAATTAAATTCTCTAGCATCAAAACATCGCTTTTAACTTTTTGAACTAAAGAGTCGTTGCTGTACATTGGGTGACCTGGCATTGGAATAGAAAGCTCAATTCCTTTAGAATTAACACCAGGAAAAATTTTCTGAAGTCTCTCAGCTGCAGCGATGGATTTGGGACGACCTCCAGAAATACTGCAATCTGAAAATTCAAATAAAGTTTGTCTGACCGGATTCGAGAAAGAAACAGTGCCATTATCAACCAACGTTATATTTCTTACCCCCCAACCCAACAAACCACGAGCAATATTACAACCCAGTGTGCCAGAGCCTAATAGAAGACATTTACACGATGCAATTTTATCGAGATCTAGTGCTGGCATTAATCTCCATTTCATTAGTTTTAGGTTTAAATCGACAGATGATTCCGCTAGTTTTTTGGGGTCCATGCTGTCTGTTAAATCAACACTTTTTGGCATTAATTTATTTTTTTTATTTTTCTCCCAACCCACAACATTGGTTGGTTTATTTTTAATAGAATTAAGGTTTACATTCAAATAAATGGAGTGTGAAATAGTTCTTTTTCCAAGATGGGTGCGGTCCCTTAAACAAAGAATATCAATGTTTTCGTTTAAACTTTCTGCCCAATGATATGCTATTAAAGTTAAATAATTTCTAAGAGGCCAGCCACAGTATTCCATGGTTGAAGGGTCACAAAAGCCGAAAACTAATTTGTTTTTCCCATTATTTATTAAGGAAAAATCTTTAAGGGGGTGTAATTTTACTTGTTGATTAAACTTAATGTCACCAGCGTATGTAATTAAAAAAAATCCAGGCAAGATTTCATCATTTGAAATTCGAAAATTATCCACAGCCTTTTGCAAATTAGGCAAGCAATTTTTATCGCAATATAATTCCTTTAATGAAGTGCATGAAGTAATTTGAATTGGAATGCTATGAATAAATGAGGGAAAACTAAACCAATAATAAAACTTATATTTTTTTAAATCAGAAAAACTGAGCAGAATAAATCTAACAAGAAGACTTGGGTCTTTAATAGCATCACCACTTTTAATAGCATCCCATATTAAGTTACTTTCAACTGACAAAAGGCGTTTCTTATCCTCAGATTTAAAATCTTCTATTGTGTTTTTATTATACAAATTTCCATGTGTCATACAACATAGTGGAGATGCTTTTTTAAATTCCAGAAAAGCATCATACTCAACAGTATGTCGACATGGCAACCCATCTGTATCAGAGTTGGTGTAAAATCCTTGAATCTTGCGCCTAGAGTCGTCCAATTTGTAAAAGTTTAATTTGTTTTCAGCCAGTTTTGTCCAAAACCCATTCTCTACGCAACTGACAAATGGAACAAACTTTAAAAGTGTTTCAGACATTTTAAAAATAGCTTATATATTTTAAGAAAAATAACCTAAAAATTTTAAAGTAAATTTTGGTACAAAAATTAAAATAATTCACTTACAGGTGTTATAAAACAATTAAAATATTAAAATAAACTAATGTTTAATTACGAATATTTTCGGGAACAATTAAATAACTTGGGCAATTTTTGCCATTTCTTTCCAAGTTTTTAGCAATTGCTTCTTGGTATTTTTATCAACAAATGCATAATCCATAGCCTTTTTAGACAAGTCTAAAGTTTGCTTGTCTGACAAATTTAATGCATCCTTTACAATTTGATATTCCTTGGATAGAGTCGTGTTAAATACACCCTTGTCATCAGTGCAAATTGCAATAGGGTGTGATTTCTCATGCCAAAATGAAATGTGATGATTTTTATAATCCATGGGTGAGGTAGCAGTGCTGAAATTAGATGTAACACAAATTTCCAAGGGAATTTTATTTGAAACAACATCCTTAGTCAACTCAGGGTAATCACAAATATATGTTCCATGACCGATTCTGTCAGGAAGCAATGACAAAAATTGCTTAGTTTCTTCTCTCCTATCCTTAATTTCAGAAATATGAGCTGCAATTTTAAGTCCTGCTTTTTTTGCATAAGTCAATACAGGAATAAACTCGCAGCCATTTTCAGTAGTCGGGTTGCCGCTAAAATCTACTCCAGCAATAGCATCACAAGAATTTGAAAACTCCTCTGCAAGCTTTATAGTTTCATATGCTGTTGATAAGGACCTGCCTCTGTCTATGGACGGTAGATATTTTACAATAACTTGATCAGACTTTGGATGCTCTTTAATTGCATGTAAAATAGTTTCAATGTAAACTTTTTTTGTTAAACCAGTATTTTCGATATCTTTTGGTGTACTTCGTAATTCCAAATAAATGACATTTTCAGCTGCAAACTCGGAAATAATGTCTGTTGTAGCAAGGCTTATAGCTTCTGCATTATCCATTAGTTTATGTATGTTACTAAAAATTTGGAAAACACCCTTAATAGTTTGTCGACCATCTATTTTGTACATCAAATTTTCTTTTTCTGGGTTTAATTTCAGTAGTTTTGCATAACATTTATTGCTTATTGAACCATTTAAATGTGCATGTAATTCAATTTTGGGAATTTTTTTACAAAATTCCGAAAGACAGCCGTCCATTTTTTTACTAACGTAAATTATTTATATTTAAATTTTTTGTTGTTTCGCGTATATGCCTACCGCCTACAGACCTACCTACACAGAACAAACAGATAAAACGATTTAAAAAATTAAGTAAAACATATTTGCACACAAACTGTTGAGTTAGCTTTCCATTGTCTTTACGCAAGTAAACAGTTTAATTGCCTTTCCCTAGCCATCTTAAGATCTTATACATTAAGTATAAATTTTATTTTTAATTACGTAAACATTTAAAAACACGTAGTATTGACATAAAAATCTTATAAAATATAAATAAAAAAATAGTTTTTACATATTTATTTTTTTTGAATATATATATATAAATATTTTTGCAAAAATTTAATGTAAATAAAAATGCAATATATCTTATAAAATTAGCAAAAAACAGGAAACAAAACATAAAAAATCATGTAGTTGTTTTTAAAAGTACTGCCTATGACGTAATAGTTGAGACTGGGATTAACGTCATTATTTGCATAATGAGTTTGGGGTTTATGTCTTTAGTCAGTTAATGTAACCGCTGTAAACTGCCAAGTTGGCTTTTTTCATCGTACTATTTACAGTGTTTCGCAATCAATAAGCGCATTATATTTTTATTATCGTGTGATTATCTCATGACCTTTAGAGTCAAAATTAAATGTAAATGTTTATACGATTATGAAACGTTTGACAACTAGCGAGGAATCATTTTCATTAGAAAACACTTTTACTGCCAGTGTAAATAGTAACATGGGAGATCATATAGACAGTAACAGTGTCCATGAACCACCGATTTTGGAAGAACCAGAAGATATCCAAAGACCAATAGTAGCAACTTACTTTGAAGAAAAAATACAGATTCCCCATCAAAATGAAGAAAAAGATCTGGACTGTACTTGTGGGCCATGTTATAAATCAGACATGCCTCCATTTCGCTGGAAAAAGCTCTGGGCTTTTACAGGGCCTGGATTTTTGATGAGCATTGCCTATTTAGATCCCGGTAATATAGAGTCTGATTTGCAGTCTGGAGCAGTTGCTGGTTATCAATTGTTATGGGTATTGCTTATGGCAACCATTATGGGTCTACTAATGCAAAGGCTTGCTGCTCGCTTAGGTGTTGTAACTGGGCTTCACTTGGCTGAAGTATGCAACAGGCAATATAAAAAACCACCAAGAATTGCCTTATGGATAATGATAGAAATAGCAATTGTTGGTTCTGATATGCAAGAGGTAATTGGATCTGCCATTGCATTGTCTTTACTTTCTGGAGGTGCAATTCCATTGTATGCAGGCGTCCTAATTACAGCATGTGATGCATTTGTCTTTTTGCTTCTTGACAAGTATGGTTTACGAAAACTGGAAGCCTTCTTTGCATTTTTAATAACAATTATGGCAGTATCGTTTGGATATGAATATGGAACTGTAAAACCAGATCAAGGTGAAGTAATATTTGGCACTTTAGTTCCACATTGCAACGATTGTGGTCCCAAGCAATTACTTCAAGCTGTTGGAATTATTGGTGCTGTGATAATGCCTCATAACATGTATCTCCACTCAGCATTGGTGAAATCAAGAGATGTAAACCGGGCGAAAAAACGAGACGTTCGTGAAGCCAACATGTACTTTTTTATTGAATCAACAGTAGCTTTAGCTGTCTCGTTTGTTATAAATTTGTTTGTGGTGTCAGTGTTTGCTAAGGGATTTTACAATGTTACAAACGAACAGCTCAACGCTACTTGTAACAGCAGCATTGGCATTATTCCAGACATTGCTGGCAAATTTCCATATACGGAAGCAAATGCAAACTCAACAGACATCAAGGTCGACCTATACAAAGGTGGGCTGCTTCTTGGCTGTTTCTTCGGTCCTGCAGCCTACTACATTTGGGGCGTCGGGATTCTTGCTGCTGGTCAAAGCTCCACTATGACAGGGACTTATTCTGGTCAGTTTGTTATGGAGGGCTTTCTTGATTTGCGATGGACTAGAGCAAAGAGAATTCTTCTTACACGTTCTATTGCAATATGCCCGACACTTCTTCTTGCCATTTTTTCTGATATACAGCATTTAACCGGGCTAAATGACCTCTTAAATGTACTACAAAGTCTTCAACTGCCATTCGCTTTAATTCCTGTTCTTCAATTTACAAGCATGTATAGTCTGATGGGTGAATTTACAAATAATCTTACCTGGAAAATAGTGGGCGGACTTATTTCTGGACTTGTCGTTGGCATAAACCTGTATTTTGTTGTGACTTATATTGGCCAAATAACACAGGTATGGCTTGTGGTAATTGCCTCGCTCGTGTCTGTTGCTTACCTTGTTTTTGTTGGCTACCTTGCTTGGATAATGATAAAAGTGGTTGTCCCAAATTTAAATTGTACAGGAAATGATCAAAACTATGCTCTGCAAGAAAATGAAAGTGTAAGTAATATAGATGGTGCTACTATAAATAGTAATGAACAGCCACAGTACATCCAAGGCCTTCCATTTAACAATACTAGTGATGCTTAAAAGCTTAATACAATTACCTGGTGTATATAGCCACAATAATGTTTCTTTTTATGCTTATTAGTAAATTGTTGTCTTATTTAATTTTATTACCAAGATTTGATCATAATTTAGCTGTGTTCTTCCTTGTAAGTATTGATATTTGTTTTAATAATTGTGCCATAGTTTTAACTCTTTAACTTTTTTTTGCTATTTTTAAATTAACTATATTGAATAAGTTTGTAGTAGTAACTAACTTCAACAGTTTATTTATTTTTTATCTACTATGTAACGCAAAAAAAGTTTCCTTATATTTGAAATTTCCCACTGTGATATAGATCAAAAATTATCTTTTGACAAAATTTCACAATAGTGACCGTATAAATAAGTTTATATATTAACTTCATCTTTTATACTACCATAAACTCTCATTGTGTGAAATATTTTGCAATCATTTTACAACAACAAAATTTTATTAACCGGACCTCACTTTTTGTCAAAATTATAAATTTTTATTATAAGGATATTATGTGCATTACAACATTCATATTTGTTTATTTAATAACAATTTAAATAAATTGCCTTTTAATTTTGATATTTAAAATATGTAATAGTGCCTGTGTGATTAAAAAAATGTTTTGTTTATTAGAGAAGTTAAAAAATAATACCGTATATTTCTTCAGGGTATAATTGTCATAGTTACAAATAGCCTATAAATTAAAACTACTTTACTACTTTATTGAAAAATGAAATGCTATTTAAAAACCGTATATACTTTAAATATTTTTGCTATGCTAAATATTATAAAAGTTGAAGTTATTTTTTTTAATAAACTGATTATATATTAAATAACTGTGCATATTATAAATCATAGAAATTAGTAAAATTTCCACACTAGGCAATGTTAAATGGAATTTTTTTATTGGATGACTTGGCGGAATTGATTTTGCAAAAACAATTTTTGTTTTCGCAATACAAATGGGACATCAGCTGGTTTTCAAAACAGCTAAAAGCAAATTCTGAAAACTTACCAGTCAACATATTTCATGAAAACCTTTATTATGTTCACATTAAGAGAGATTGCATTTATATGGTTGCTGTTAGTGACAATGGGTATATGTCAAGTTACACCATGTTGGACTATTTAGAAGGGCTTACAACCTTGCTGAGAGATTTTCTAGGGTTGTTAAACTCAGAAGTGCTTGTTTATAACATTGGACTTGTTTACGAGATTCTTAATGAATCGACAAGTGCGGGATTTCCCAAAATTCCTGACACAGCAAAACTAAAACCAGTTCTATGTAACGCAGTAAAACAACACCGACCTGAGCCAGATGGACTGCTGAGTTATATTCCTGACAACCTTTTTGGTGTTACCAAGGAAAGTGAATCTCGCATGACCAAAAGTGAATCTTCAAAAAAACCACTTGAGACAAAAAAGGCAAACCCGAATAATGAAATATTCGTGGATTTAATTGAAACATTAAATGTGATTATTGATTCCACTGGAAATCTTATGTTCTGCAACATAGAGGGTAAACTTGATATCAAAAGTTATTTAAACAAGGATGTTGCTATGACAATTTTGTTTCCTTTGAAGTCAGAAAATCAAAATATTTTAAAAAACTCAGTGTTTAATCGTTCAATATCTCAAAAGGACTTGCCAAACTGCATTAAAGCAACTGTATCACCTGGCCATTTAGGATGTTTAGCCTACAGCACAGACCAGCTTGGCGAAAATTCAGCTCTTCCATTCACTTTATTCACAAACATAAATCCATGTAAGCAGGACAAGCTGTTAACTGTTCACATGCAACTTCATTGTAGTTTGCCCGTACGCAATCCTGCTGTTAAACTAACAGGGACAATTGGGCTACCAGCTGCTGTTTTAAATGTCAGTGGTATTTCTAGTTTGGCAAATGTAACATTTGAACACAATAAACAACCAAATGATTACATTTTTTCGAGTCCTATTTTTCCAGGGGAATCAGAACACACAATAACCATCAAGATTATGGTATCAGAGTGGAGTCCAGCTATTGTGTTTGAAATCTCGAGGCTAACTCTTCAGTTTGAGGTACCAATGTTATGCTTGTCTGACATGAGAATAGCAGGACTTAAAATAAACGAAGCAAGTGGCTCAAGTACCCATTTGAAAGTTAACAAATGGGTCAGGTATATTACTCACTCTAGTTCCTATGAATTTTATTTTAAAGATGATTGGTTTTAATTAATTATTTTTTAACTAAAAATATTTTGTGTTTTGTATCTCTCTATTTAGGTGTATTATACATTTTTATTTCTATAAGCATTAATATACCTTGAATAAAAAAAATTAATAATATATATGGGGGTAATAAAAAAATTTTATTAAGCATTTTAACCGTTCATAGTTGTTTTAATTTATCACAGGAAATATTCAACAAACATTTAAGTTTCAATTGGCCATATTAAACATTACTTTTTCTGGCATTCATTTGAATACAGTTCTAAGTAGTATACTCACTTTGTGTCTGTAAACACGTATACACCCGTTCATGATTAAAAAACTTAAATAAACCTGTACTGGTAAATACAGTACCTTAAAATTATGGTCCAATTCTCACAATAAAATCTAAAAATTTGTAACAATAGGGGTTATCGCTTTTTGGAAGATCCAAACCCACCAAAGCCCATAAGAGCAGAAATGTCACTATCTCCTTCATCTTCAACTACTGCCTTTCTTTTTCTTTCTTTTCTCTTTTCTCTTCGGTGCGCTTTTAATCTCTCCTCCTGATAAAAGTAAGAGAGATTTAATGGTTATTATTTTGAAGTCACTAAATAATATAAAATTATAATATATTAAAGCCATTTAAATAATAAATATATAATGTTTTTCAAATGTAGAACCATTTATCCTACATCTTCTTTTAATTCTTTTAGTCTTTCTTCAAAGTCATATTGCTTCTTTTGTTCTTCCTTTTTCTTTTTGTTCATTTCAAATCTTTTTTGTACTTGATCGAGAGTTGACCTTTCAACTTTCATTGACATTCCCATGTTACGTTGATCTAAAAAAATATTTTATCAGTTATTTTATCTTATAAAAACCATTTAACTTAATGGCATACCCCTGAATTAACCTTTTTTTACCTTGATCTAGTATTGAATTTACATTGTAAATTTTGAGTATAATTAAGCCATCTGCCAAGATATTAACCTGACAATCAATTTTGGGCTTTGCGAGTGTTTGTACCTTTTATAATGTCCAGACATAAAATTAGTGGGGCCGAACCAATTAGAAGTTATGTATATTATTATAAACTTTTTCTAATTATAACTCCTCTGATTGGATATGTAAAAATTTTTACATTAAATAATTGCTTAAGAAATAGTAAAAACAGATTCCCATATATTTTATATATAACAACATGATAGCTATTGTTTTTTATCATTTTATCTACACCAAGGCATTTAAAATTGCACTACTTATTAACAATGCAATAATGACCAAGATGTGCCAATATAAAAAAAATGGTAAATAACAATAGCCTATCATATTTAACAAAAATTATATATATATATACAATTAAATATTTTTTTGCAAACCTATACTCACGTTTTTTTCCATTAATATGATCCAAGAAGTTAATGGAATCTTTAACAACACAATCACAAACATTACAGTAATATCCTCCACTATCTGCTCCCGAGGTAGTTTTACTTATTACAACGGATTTGCCAAGTTGGGAATCCAAGTCAATTTTATATGACCTCGCTTTTAACAATTCTCTTTTTACTGGTTTATCATCGGAACCTAAAATGTGTAATATGTAAAATATTTTATAAAATTGGCATAACCTAATATTAAAGTTTAAAGTTTGCAAGTTTTGTAATTGCCTAAAGTAAATATCTTACGAAGTTTAATTTATTTATAATGGTATATATGTATTTGTTAGTAAGTTATTGTTTAAGTGCTGTTTTAAAAGTTTCAAAACCTTCTTTATAAATCCAAATTATTTCAGTCGGTGGAGAAAATAAATAAATAACAGAAAATAAAATAACAAAAATTGTGAACTAAGCAAAGAAAAGTCTATAGTTTTGTTTAATAAATAACTTTATATATAACAAAAAGTATATATAAAAATATATATAATATAATATGTAAGTATTTACGGTCTTCTGTCTTTTCACATTCCTCCTTTAAGCGATCATTTGCAATCTTTTGGTACTCATCTTTGTCCCATTTTCGCCTGTGATCTTCATACTAAAAAACATTTTGTAAATAAATCTATAGAAATTTTACAACTTATAAACAAAATGGTAATTTTAAAATTTTAGCATTTTATTTTATTGTTTTAATATTTTATTGGGTCGAGGGAATGGAAATTGAAGGAACAGAAAATGAAGGAATGGAAAATGAAGGAACCGGAAAATGAAGGAACGGAAAATGAAGGAACTGGAAAATGAAGGAATGGAAAATGAAGGAACCGGAAAATGAAGGAACGGAAAATGAAGGAAACGGAAAATGAAGGAACCGGAAAATGAAGGAAAGCAAAAAAGGAGAGGGCGGAATCTTAAATACTAAAACGCGGAAATACCGTTGACTGTTTATTTAGGATTACTGTCATTTATTCGAGAACTGAAGAGCGATAATGAGTTAATTTTTATTACCCCAGCATACCCTAACTCTCTTCTATAAAATGCCCGTTTATTTCTAAAATAATATTGACTTAAATACAAATCAACAGTCAACGGAATTTCCGCGTTTTATTTTTTTAAGATTCCGCCTCTCCTTTTTTCACTTTCCTTCAATTTCCGTTCCTTCATTTTCCGGTTCCTTCATTTTCCGTTCCTTCATTTTCCGGTTCCTTCATTTTCCGTTCCTTCATTTTCCGGTTCCTTCATTTTCCGTTCCTTCATTTTCCGGTTCCTTCATTTTCCGTTCCTTCAATTTCCGTTCCTTCATTTTCCATTCCCTCAAATTCTGCGTCCCCATTTTATTTAGGTCATGCATTTTTTTTATATATCTTTATGTAGAAAGGTCGTATACACGACCTAAACATAGTCTGTCAGATACTCCAACCCAGTCTTGAGTTGCCTTTAGCAGTTTGGGATATTATGGAGATTATAATTGCCCGGTAATTATGTTGCATATCAAGTGTTGGCTTACCTGTTAGGAGGAGTTCATACCGTTTATAGCGCCTTACTCAAGGACGCTACAGCATGAGCAGATAAGAGCAATGAGAATTGAACCCACGACCTCATAATCATTGAATTAATTACAAATCAATTACCACTACACCACGCTGCCGGTTACCAATATTTAATTGTTTTCTATATTATTAACATATTTATAATTAAAACAGTACAAACCGTTGATGCTGGTGTAGACATTTTAAAATATAAATATTCTATTTTCAGTTTATTTAACAATTTTTACGGTTATCTGTCTATTTAGTAACTTTAATAACAACAGAGAATGTCACATAAAAGTGGCAAATACCGGAAATCTTAGTAATTAAAGAATATTAACTTTATGGGACTTCATTAAAATGCAACCCTTATATTTTATTAAAAAAATATACTTTTAGATAAAATTTTACTAGAAACCGTCTTAAAAAATGTGTGTCAACTTTTTAATTTTGAATACAAGCATTAAAATTGTTGATGGCATGGACGTCGTCACTATACAGTAATGATTGTTGTTTATTTTTGTAATTAATTGCAGTATCAAAACAAAAAAACCTTTGATAGTAACAAGAATATGCTTCATAGTTTTAAGAAGACGTGGTAGCATTTATATTATATACACGATAAACGAACTTTATTTTATTTATTTAGAAAAAAAAGAATCTAAGAATGGAAATGAGACATGCAGTTAAAAGACTTTATAAAACGGTAAATTTGTTTACATTTTGGCATTTGCAGAGTTAAAATTGAAATTTTTTTTTAGAATTGTTGTGTACCTTTATTTGGTTTTTCTTGGTGTTCTCTTTAAATTACTAACAATATTTATTTAACCCTGCAGCTAATTTTTATTGGACGAGATTATCCGAAGGGTGGCATTTACTTTCGCGACCGCTGCCACCAAGTTTTTATAAAAAATAAAGATATTCAGGATCCAAAAGAAATTCAACAACTGGTCAACCGCGGCGAGTTTGTTGTAAAAGAATTAGAAGCATTGTACAGATTACGAAAATACAGAACACTTCGAAAACGATATTACGAAAATGAAACTTTTGAAGAAACCATTTTAAAAAATATCAAGCAATTTGAATAGTTTTAATTCAAATACTTTGTTCCCTTATTATTACTTTTTTTGTTATATTTTAAGTACATATGCATAACTGTGGTGTTTTATGTTGTGTTGTGGCTTTGTTTTTTATAATTTAATTTTTGTGTTGTTTAAACTCAGATTTATTTAAAAAAATTTTAATTTTTTATTTTTAAAAGCTTATGTGGTTAGTATTGAAATAAATTATATTTATTTTTAAAAACTAATTTCAATTTTATTATTATTTAATTTTAATAAATGCTGTTTAATAAATTGTTAGTCATAATATATAAACAAGTGTGAATATCTGATAACCTCTTTTGTATTTGACAGTGTTATCATGCTAGATGCATTTACCAGGCTAGCTAGGGATACATATTATTCATTTAAACAAATGGACGGGTATAATAATTATATATGTAGCAGCTATGTTTATGTTTTTATAATATATTAGAGAGCAGTAATTAATGTTTAAAATCAAAAAACATTTTTAAATGTAGCATAAATGAAGCAAGTCCGCTCTGTCAATCAACCGAATTGGCTAAGTTTTTGGCTTACGACCTTTTTCCGATATGACGTTAATTCTTTTTGACCTTACGACCTTAGGGCATAGAAAGGTTTCAAATAGGCACACTCGTGCATTCGGGCATCGACGAAAAACAGCTAAATGACTCTTGACTTAAGAGCTTTGGACAAGGGTAAAAGTAAAAAGTTGATTAGCGAATTTGCTTCTTTGAGGTTGTAACGTGCCCATTGGTTATTCCGCGACCCTTAACGCCATACTTGAGAAGCCTAATCGCGAAAATTTGATCAAAAGCTGTAAACGTAAAATAACAAAATTCAAGTGCGGTGCGTTTTTCTTAACCGCGTAAGCCCACACTTTTACAAAAAATGTAAACCATTAGCACAAACTTACTGCCTTCGCTGCAACGAAAATTCTACGAAGTATCAACAGCTCGATAGGCATATGTCTAAGTTGGGAAAATCAGTTACTAGCGCTAGGACAGAGTCGATTGTCAGCACTTTTGATTGTGACGACATAAGCGTAGAACAGGTCGACATCCTAAAAAAGCCTCGGCTAGGTTTAGGCTCCACTTCAAACGAAAACATTGCGCTTAGACGAAATTACAGGGAATTGGAGCAGTTGTGGAGAAAACAAAAGATGTTGGGCAACGAAAAAGTCTGGGTTCTTAAGTTAATTGACCTTTATGAGAAAAGCGTACAGGTAATATATACTTTTGTAATATTTTACTGCATGAATTTTTTTACAACGCTAACAAGTTTTGATTGGGTATTCCTGGTTTTTACTACTTGTTTATTTTTAGTTAAACTATAGACGCCTCACAAAACGGGTAAGTCGCATTCACTCCTACTTGACAGAAGAAGAAATTATCGAGTTGGAAAATAATGTTCAGAAAAGAGAATTTGCGGATAAATACAGAAAGCTTCTTAGAAATCGGGTATATATTTTAATTAAAAAATTAGCTTTTTTATATAAATATTGTTGGTGGGCCTAATAAAGGCTAAAAACGTACATGCTTAGCCTAAAATGTGATAAAATAATCAGGTAATGTACGTTTGCAATTTGTTATTATTTTAAGGTGAATTACACATAAAGACTCTTTCTATTAATAAATATTCACAAACAAAACTTATTAATAAATATTCACAAACAAAACTTTATTTTTACTATATAACAGAATTCGCCAGAAGAACCTGCTGAGGAAAAACTTATACCAATGCCTAAAGATGATGTTACAACAACAAGTAAGGAAAAAACAAAGACATTTTCGTTAGACGTTATTGAAGAAGGGACGATCTTAAATCAAGTGCCAACAGCTACAAAATCCAACAGGTAATAGTTTTAGATTTTTTGGGTAGAAGTTGTTACCTAAAACATTATTCTTAATATCCCAAGTGTAATAAATTGAATTTTTTTGCAGTAAGAACGTCATTCGAAGTCAAACTACACAAAACAGACGAAGGTCGTCGCATATTAGTAATTCCAGCAGGAGACCGGAAACAAGCCCTTTTCCAGGTGGATCAAAATATAAACCAGGTAAATAATGTTTTTTTTGTGATAAGAGATAATACCTAATTGTTTTAATTTGATTAAAATACGGCTTTGTTTTATTAGAGTATAGATTAAATGTAAACAGTTTTGTTTTTTGCAGACGAAAGTGAGTTTGCAATAAATGAAATAATCCCAAGTTTGGAAGAACTGCTAGACCAGATCCACAACATTAAACCTCAACAATTTTACGACAATCAACGTAAACTGAAATTATACGACATAAAATTACAAGAAGAAGAGTTCGATGTTAAAAAAGAAGATTTCTTTAAAACTATTGATAATATTATAAACTGGTAACAAAATAAATATTTAAAATTATTTAGATTTTGTAAAATTGTGTTTACATAAACTGTCGACTGGTTAATTTAAGCAAAAAAAAACCTTAACCTTAGAGAACTCAAACCAAAAACAATTTTTCATTAAAGTTAAGTTTATTAAAACAAACAAACAAAAATGGGGGTGCTATTACGTTGGTTGTTCTAAAAAAGATTTCTTCTGCTTTTGGTTGTCTCATAGTTAAACTGTCATTCGACTGATTAACCAAATGTTATTCTAAACTTATTTATATTTAATACAGCAAAACAGTCATTTTACAGGAAGTGAATATTGAAATTTTTAACGATGCTATGAAATTTGCTTGTTCAACGTCAGGTTAATAAGCCTAAAAACAACTTTGGCTTATTTCATTTCCATTTAGGGACAAAAAACCTGAGGAAGAGACTGAAGAAGAAAAAAGAAAAAGGGAAGAAGACAAGAAGCCGAAACGAAAAACGTCGTTTATGCGGTCAGTGTTGCGGAACTTTTCTATGGAGTTAATGATGAAAACAATGCAATATGGATGGACTGATTTGGGTCAATGTCGTTACTTAAGAACCAGGGGCGGAGAAGAAGCTGACTCGTCGGGAGCAAATACCATAGCCAAAGACACAATGAAAGTAAGTTATACTAAAAAAAATTAAGTCATTTTTGTGAAAAATGCCAAACCTTAAAAATAAATCATTGTAATGAAAATTAGGATTATGTAATTTAACACAAAATAGGCAAACAAATCCAGGTTTTAAAAATGCCAATAAAATCCTTCAATCCTTTTTATATTGTTCACTTAAGATAAGCTTGACGCATGACATGGACAACGTAGAAAACAAACCGTCAGAGGGCGCGTCGCAGCCACCTCGCCGAGACCCAGGTTTTGACGAAAATGGAAAATTTATTCGAACAGCTGATTTGTTGGGTTTAAAAAGTTACGACGATTAAACAATTTCTTTTTTATTAATTTAAATTTTCTTTTTTTTTATAAGAAATTGAAAATATCTAGAAATAATGTACCTCGTATATTTTTACAAACATGTTCAAATATACACATGTATTGTAAATAATAGTTTTACTTAAGTAAAAATAATAAAATTACCTTTTTTTTAAATAAATAATTTAGATTATTTAGTAACCTGATGATTATTCGGACTAACAGAAATATAAAAACTCTCATAAAATGTTATATAAAAATATCGATACAATATATTAAAATATATAACGCTGTTTAGTTTTTAAATAAAATTTGGTTCGAATTTAAAAAAAATTTTGAAACAATAATTTTTTTTCCTAGTCAGTTAATGCAAAATTTATCACAAGAAAATATCTGATCAAAAATTATGAAACATTAATAATACGGCCCCGCACAATCCAAATTTATTCTCAACAGAAATAAAACCTCGCAAAATTTCTATATTTTTAAATTAAGTCAGTAATGAATCGAAATGCGATGTGAGAATACGGCACTACCTTTGCATCGATTATCTCATCAAGAAAATGTCACATCTTAAATTCGTGTATTACGTTGATTTAAAACTCTCGGCGGCATGATTAGACTGTCACATTTCTAAAATGTAACTCTGGTAAAAGTATGGCGCTTTTTTGCACTAGTTTATAAAGTGAAGCAATAAATTAATAACATATAAATTATAAAACCTCTGCTAAACACAATTTTGTTATATTTATCTAAACTTTATTTTATATTTTTAAATATTGGGCAGACGGGTTTGCATTAGGTAAAGTAAAAAAATTTTTTTACAAAGCCTAAAAAAAAATTAGATTGTTTTGTTTAAATTTGATCTTTAATTTAACCATACAATATTGTTACAGAAAGTGAAACAATTAACAACACTATTTTAACAAAAAAAAGAAATTTTATGGCAAATTTGGTATTTGAACATTTTATTTCCAACTCTTATAATTAAATATAGCCAATTTTTTTACATATACTCCGCTGCAAAAAGTATTGGTAACCATTTACAGAAATTCGTTCTCAAAGTTGCGACAAAAACGCGAGAAAATCGTCGCTAATTAAGCCTCTTGGTGGTTCGTGACATCACTGCCTTCTCGCTTCGTTGGGTCGCACTATTACCGCCTCTGATGTCACAATAGCATATGTCGACTCGTTTGTTACGTCACACAGCGAAAGAAAATGTTGTTTTTGTCGAAAAAGGGGGGCCTCGATGTTTTTTTTTGAACGAGAAATTTTCGAAATTTATTTTTTAATAATTATAGAAAGTCAGCACAATATACAGTTTTATAGCAAAAAAATATTTCTACAGTTTTTAGTAAAAAATAAATGTTTGAGTATTATATTAAATTAAATCGTACCCTATTTCTATGTTAATGAACTAATTTTATTTTTGCATTCATAAATTTAATTTTATTTCAAATTCTCCCCTAAATATGGCGCGGACGAACGGATGTTGTTCATAAAAAAAAATTTACGATTATAGCAATATTAGTTGTCGATAGCTTTGAGAAAAATGGAGATTTGAATTTCGCAAGCCAAAGAATTACGACCTAAAGTCCCAATAGTTTTTTGCAAATCAAAAAAGCGGAAATCGAATTTTCATTAGTCAAATTTTAGTAAGCAAAAGCAAGTAATGTTGAATTTTAAGGCAGTGCATTTTTATGTTAAAATTATTTAAAATTTAAACAAAAAAATTAAAAATGGCAAAAAACGTTTTTTTTTCGAATAGTTAGTTGTAGACAAAGTTTACTACACAAAATTAATAGATGGAGTAATGCATATAAAAACATTATTAAAACATTATTTTTATTAGATTAAACTAATAACTTGAAAGACAAACTTAGAACTTTTTTATAAATATAATGCATACGTTTGCATTCCAAGCTCCGATCAACACGGAGAAACCCTTCAACACATGTAGTCAGCCTCAACAGCAGCAAGAAAATGCCAGAGAAAAATTATATAACGACGAAGATCAAAATTTCGACCAAAACTGGAAAACGAAAATTTCGGAGACGATTCATTTTTCGTACAACAGGACAGTTGAGCCTTATGTAAATGAAAAACAACAACAGCAGTACGGGTATGAGAACCAATACAATTGGAATCAAGGTATTTTGAATAAACAAGGTATTGGAAACGAAGAATATTCATTCGACCCATCTGAGTATAAAGGTTACAACATGGGTTATATTGGCCATAGTTTAGAACCAAGTTTAGTCCAAAGTGAACCCCTTTTGTCCAGTTTTGTAAATGAGGAAGAACGAAAAAACTTTATGCAAAAAGTTGTTGAAAACTGCGATAAAGAAGTTGTCATAAGAAAAGAAAGCGAATCAATGAAACAAGTTCAAAAAGGTAAACTAGCCGCCAAAGTTTTAAAAAGTGGCAACCAACCCACAAAGGAAAAAATTATCTCCAAGAACACGATAGTCGAAAAACAACAAAAATCCCCCAAATTCTTAAACAAGGATCTCGTAAATCCGCCAAGCGACGAAAGCTCTGGGAAAATCGACAAAAACAACGACAAAACAAAGCGACACAGAACCAGGTTTGCGCCTGCGCAGTTAAATGAATTGGAGCGTAGTTTTTCGACTTCACATTACCCCGATATTTTCATGAGAGAGGAATTGGCATTAAGAATCGGCCTAACCGAATCAAGAGTTCAGGTATATACAAAATCTATTTACAAAATTATTTTTAAAAATTAAATTTTTAAATAGGTAATTAAAATTTTCCATATCATCCGCAAATAATGGGACAACAATTCTGCTATTTACTCCATCATAGAACCTGACAACGTCATTTAAATATAATCCTAGAATAAAATAATAATGCCTGCGTCTAAACAAAATTAATTTAAATCAAATAATATCGCAGTTTTATGTTCAATAGCGTTGACAATTAAATATTAATGATTAGAATTGTGTGGCTATAAACACAGATTAGCTTTTAATATGTCGATTGATTTTTGTTTTGTATTTTTCTTTGAAACAAGTACGACTTTCACCATAAGCAGGTCGATTTACTGTGATAGATAATTAGAGCAATTTAATTCGCCAAAATAAAGTGTGTTTTATTAGCTTACGATGCATAAATCGGCTAATTTTAAGATTTAATACTAAGTTTTTAAAAGTGCATATACGTCAGTAGGTTAAAAATAAGGAAAACTGGCTTAATACCAAATAATTTATAAAATAATTTACTTAGTTGTTAACTTTTGATCTTATACAGGTTTGGTTTCAGAACCGACGCGCAAAATGGAAGAAACTAAAATCAACAACCAATATTTCAAACGTCTGGCCATTTCAGCAAGCCACCGCCCCGACTGCGTTCCCGTTTTCCGGCCAAATTTATCCTAGCCTTCCGGGCTCGGTTTTCTCAAGCGAAATGTTTTATCCGAGCGGAAATAATGGCGACCAACAGGACTGGATAAAAAACGTATCTGCCGGTATGTTTTTGTTTTTAATTTCTACTTAAAAAATAAACAAAATATGTTTATATTAAAATTTATTAAGAAAATATTGCTGTACACTATTATATTTTACAAATAATTAGTTTTATTTTTTAAAATGGACAGGTTTTAATAAAGAGGCTCCTGCAAATATAAACGACCAAACAAACTTATGTATGACGTCATTAGGTTCACAAAGTCAAGATTTTATGTCCCGACATCAAGTGATCGGCCATACACCAGCAGTCGAAAATCACAACCAGCAATTAAATGAAGTAAAAAAAATAAAGAAAAAAAAATGATAATTTAGTTTAAAAACAGCATTCAGTTTTTTAAATTAAACTTTTTGAAATATTTTTTTTAGTTATCTTTTCCGAATTTTCCTGGGCCGTATACCTATCCTTACCACAAAAGTTTAACCAACTCTCCTGACCACGTGATTCCTTATGAAAGTTGTCATCAAGATGTTCCAACAGTGAGTTGATAAAAGTAAAATCAGCAAAGATAATTGTACAAAACCTAATAAATGTGATTTAAAATTGTAATTTTTAAAGTATTAAAATGTTTATTTTTTCAGGTTCCTATTTCAATGTATGAAGCTGAATATTGCGGTTAACAAATATACATATGACGTCATTACATTGTTTTCGTGTTATTACATTTTCGTTGTGCGTATTTCGTTGTAGAGTATAAAACAAAATTCCAAAGGAAAAATGCATACCAAGCTGTTATTAATCAATAAAAGTACATCATTATAAAAAAAATTGTTTTGCAAATATTATAAATGTTTACTAATTGTAAATATGCAAAAGCACAAGGTTGTATATCAAAATGTAGAAGTATAGTAGTATATAAAACGCTGCCCGAAAACCATTTGACCAAAGGCACATTTCCCCGAAAACCTAAATCTTAAAAACGCCATTTTACCGAAATTTGGATCATATTTAGTTTTTTTGGAAACTAAAAAAGATGTTTTTAGGAAGGAGTAAGGGTAAAAAGTGTTAATGAAAAATGACCCATTGATGGTAAGATAGCTTTTTGCGCATATGGCTTCATTCAACTTTCGATTCTATATACCGATTAGTTTAACCAACGTTTTAAATTCGGGTTGTTACATCAAAGAATAATTAATCATTACAAACAAAAAAATTAATTTCAAAAACCAAAGGTAAATTGTTCGTGTCAAAATGCGCAAGTTTTCGAATTAGGTTAACGATTTTCACGCGTAATTTTCCAATTTGTTAAACTTCATTCGACATGTCCAACCGCGTCAACTTCGCGCAGCATAATCCTTAATACCTAGTGACGTCATAATGCTGGCATTGTTTAAATTAAAATCTAATCATCGTTAAAACTATAGCACCTGTCTTCCTCAACACGACTATATATCGTTTTAATGAAAAAATCTTCAAATATTTCTAAAAAAATAATTATGTTCGAAAGAAAGAAGTTTTTAAAAAAATAGTATTTTTTTAAAAATTTTTTGACAATAATTACATATATTAAAAAGTGGGCTATACAAGATAGTAATTCTGTAATAAATTGGTTTCGCAAATTATGCTTTACTCATACTTCATTTAAATAACAAAGCAAGCAAGGATGCTGTCACTTGTACTTAACGAATCGTGACGTCACACACATGTGTGTGCACTCGTGTGCAACGGAACATGTGACGTCACGCTATGGAAATTAAACGATCATTCACAGCTATCGTAGTTTAAAATTAATTTGGCACGTTAGTAACGAATAATTAAAATTATAACGTCGTTTTCTTCACGAGATGAATTTATTCAAGGTTAGTAAAGAGCCCGATAAAATTATCCATTCAGCTAGAAAATAAAAAATAAACAAATTCTTATGTTTACTAAGGCTTGTGTTATCGCCAACAGTTTTTTGTATTTACCTAACAACATTTTTGTTCACTTACTTCCAAAAAATGTCAAAAATTCAATATTCGCATTTTCTTTGTTGTTATTTTGTGTTTTTTAATCTACTTTTACGAATTTACAAAATAATTAATTTTAAAACAAGCACGGAAGTTTTATAAAATAAAAACACCGTAGGAACAGTTTTCAGCATTTTTGCTTAAGTAAAAAATATTGCAAATTATATACAAATAATACTCATAATCACAAAAAAGATTGCATATGCATAGATTCATAATTATTTTTTCCAAACTGTTTTTTTTTAAACCTATTTTTTGATTCAAGATAATAAAATTAATTAAAAAAATAAATAAATAAATAATTTATTCTCTAAGCTCCATTTTAGCAAGTGACATTAAATGAACTTCGTCCGGACCGTCAGCAATGCGTAAAACACGTGACCAAGCAAAAAATTCGGCCAATGGGAAATCACCCGACAACCCTAAATTAAAAAAAAAAAAAACTTAATAAAATGGCAAAATTTATCCACCGTGAGCTAACAACTCTACTCACCAGCGCCACCAAACGATTGTATAGCACGATCAATAATGCCAGAAACTGTTCGAGGAACAATAATTTTCATCATTGCAATTTCTTTAGCTGCAACCTAAAAAATTTAAACAAAACAACTTGTTAAATAAAAAGCAATTTTTGTTTTACATTTGTATTTAAAAACAATTTTACCTTATTACCATACGTGTCCATGATATGAGCCCCTTTAAGAACCAACAACCTGCACTGTTCTATTTCTATTCTAGAAGTCGCTATATCTCGTAATATACCGTCGTGTTCCACTAGTAACTTACCAAATGCCTTGCGCGATTTAACCTTAAAAAACAGACAAGCATTATTCGGGGTTTCGTCTTTTTAATTGATTGTTATAATTAAACACTTACCCTCTCTTTCATAAGCTGTAGAGATCTTTCTGCGGACCCAATTAACCTCATACAATGATGTATCCTACCTGGCCCTAAGCGAGCCTGGTAAAAAAAATTAAAAATTAAGTTTTTAGATGCAATAAAATTTTCAAAAAATAACACTTAATTAAAACAAAAACAAATGGGTTAAGAAAAAAAAAAACTATTGTAAGTTGTGTATATTATTATTCAAAAACACTTTTTTTATAAGTTAAACACAATCTAAAGTTTTGTTTAGATACACAAATAAAGTGCAACCAGTAAACCTAAAGTCATAAACCCTATAGGCATTTGTTTAATTTTTACCATTACCAGATCGTGAACATTTCAGTAAAAACTTAAATGCATTTATTCAAAAAAAATTATTTATAGTAAAAAACACAAACAGTATCACCTATTTAAGTAACCCACATACAAAGAACACAAAAGTAAAAAATTTTAATATGATAAGTTATCAAATAAATAACACTTGAAAGGTATTCAATGCGGCAAAAAAGCATATAAGCCACTTACCTGGGCTATTTTAAAACCTTTCCCTTCACCAAGAATTAAATTTGCCTTTGGAACTCTTACATCTTTGAATATAACTTCAGCATGGCCTACTGGTGCATCATCAAAGCCTAAAACTGTTAAGGGTCTGACAATTTCAATTCCCGGTGCATCAGATGGCACTATTATCATGGACTGCTGTTTATGTTTTGGTCCTATGAATAGTAACAATATTTTTGTACTTTCCATTTTTACACTTTTACGAAAATTATTCTTCAAAGCCTCCTTTCTTTTTAAAAAAAAATTGCAATTAAAAAATTAGAATTTTTTGTTTTTAAAGGATTTTATTTTATTTTAATTTTAAACTTACCGCTTGGATCTGTTTTTCCCATAAAGATAATCATCTTCATTCTGGAATCCATAGCACCTGAAGTCCACCATTTTCTTCCATTCAACACATAATGATCTCCATCTTCAATTATGGAGGATTGAATGTTAGTTGCATCTGATGATGCTACCTATTGTTTAGACATAGCTTATTTTTTACAGTTGGAACTTTAATCTTATAATAATAATAATCATTATAAAATTTTTATATAAAAAAATTTCTATGTATTTTAAATTTAACAAAAATGCTAACTTCTGGTTCTGTCATCGCAAAACAACTTCGAATTTTTGCATCAAGCAAAGGCTGCAGCCAATCTTTCTTCTGCTGTGGAGTTCCAAATAAAGATAGGACCTCCATGTTACCTGTATCAGGGGCTGAGCAATTAAATATCTAAAAAAAAATTAAAAAGTTTATTTTAGTTTACCTTTTTTTAGAATATTAAAAAGAAATTGAAAATATTCACTTCAGGAGCATATGTACATCTTCCCATTATTTCACACAGAAAAGCATATTCAACGTTAGTCAACCCAGCTCCATATTCTACTTTGGTATCATTTTCTATTGGAAGAAACAAGTTCCAAAGGCCAAGCTCCCTTGCTTCTTTCTGATAAAGTAGTTGAAAAGTATTTAAATTATAAATAACGAAAATAAGGTTAAATATATTTTAATTTAAATAAATATTTTTCGTTTAAAAACCAAACATTTAATTAAATATTTTAGAAGTTTGTTTTCATTTTGTCAAAATTCTTTTACATATTAAAGCAAGCGACAATACTCTTTAGATACTGAACAATTTTAATTGTATTTATAAGTATTTCACAATAAATCTAATACAAATAATGTAAAGTAATAAACCTTTAATGTTTCTAAATCTGGATGTGGAAACCATTTGTCTTTTGATTCATAGAAACTTTTAAAAGTTGATTCAATTGGGTAAACTTTTTCATCCATAAATGAAATAAGTTTTTTATGTAGATCTTGAACCTCTGGTCTTAATGATGTGATATCAATTGGCAAGTGCATAGCTAAAATTTTACAAATTAAAATTTAATAAATTAAAAAAACTTGATTTCAATAGAATTATAAAAAATGATTGCAAATTGTAATTTTTTAAATTTTATTGGCAAAAAATGCATACCATAACAAGCTAGTACAAAATATTAGAAAAGAAATATTATTTACTTTAAATAATTGCTTTATTTAGAAAAACGTAAATGAATTACGTAAATAAGTTTTAATTCAATTTTTACTAATCTTATTTGCATCACCATTAATTTATATTACAAAGCACTAAAAAAAAAAATAAAAAAAAAATTTTACAGATATTTTAAAAAATCGTATGTAAAATTCGTATTAAAAAGAATATAAGTTAACTTAAAACATAATAATTTTAGGCAAAACTCTTATGTTGAGCACAAATTTAAAAACGTACATTTAGTATGAGTACTATAACTTCTTGTTTGGTTAACCCCAGTATTACTTGATGGCGATATTCCGCGATTAAATACCCTGAAGCCTTCCTTGGATGCAAAAGACCAACTTATATCTGCCATGCTTTCAGCTAACTTGCCAGCTGATTTGGCTTGTTCTGAGCTAGCTTGGCCTGTGTGATAAATAAAATAATAAAGTTATATTTCTAAATAGTCAACTTTTTAATTTACAAAATTGAAAAAAAAGTGGTAGTTAGGTTTTAATTTTAAATGGTTTATACTATGAAAAAGGAATATTATAAAAAACGTTAACTAATAAATAAAATACAAATGTTTTAGAGAATTAATTAATTTAAAAATACAGTAAATTTAAAATTAAAATCTTATTTAAAAATGTCTATTATTTTACTATTGGCAATTTTAATATTAACAAAACTAAAAACTAATAATTGTAAAAATAAATAAACCTTTGTTTTAAAAAAAAATTAAAAAAATAAATTAATTGTACAATTTAAGCCTATTTGTTATAAGCACCAATGTTAATATTACATACATATTTAAAAACAATTAATAACAATATGTTTTAATGACATAGCTATAATTAAATTTAAAGTCAGTAAAGTTTATTGATACAAATACACAAAACAAAAAACAATGTAATAAATAAACCAACCAAATATTATGTTATTTAAAAATATGACAACTGTGGCTTAAATTGCCAATATCACACATTTATAACTACAACTTTACCTTGAATAGATCTTTTGTAAACTCCTTGCAAAATGGCTGCCACCCTGAAAAAGGAAAAGGCCATGTAAAAATCAAAATTTTCTATTTTCTCGATTCCCATTTTCAAGCAATATCTTTCAACTAATTCCTCATGTGAAGGAATCCCAAGTTTTTCAAGATTTTCACCTTTCAATCCTAACAAATATAAACTTAGAAATTTAAAAGTAATACTAAAGAGCAACCTAAGTATAACATATAACCACAATCAATAGAATGTTGAATGGTAGCGTGGTGTAGGAGTTGGTATTATTATCATTTAAATACAATCTTACTAAAAACCAACTAAAATATTGTTTTATAAAGATTTTATTTAACTCAATATTGAATTGAATACTAGTTTAAAATTTTTTATTTGCTGTCGCCTTAAATAAAACCATATTAAATATTTTTAAAAACTTTTACCGACTAAGCACAGGTTATGAGAATCATGTTTCAACCCGCAGTTTATAGTGTTAATCATATTTTTAATATTTATTTTTTAAATTATATGTCGTTTTAATACAACCACAAGAAAAATAATTTTTTGAAGTAAAAATATTTTTTATTAAATTTATTGAAATAAGACACAAACTAAAACTACCACTTTTATCACAAGACTTGATTACCTGGTAGAATTGGAAAATTGCGAGGAAGAAAATAAGGCAAACACGAATAAGCAACATCAGAAAGGGGATCCCCCAGGGTTGATAATTCCCAATCCAGTATTCCGATTATTTCTGGAACATCTCGGCGAAATATTAGGTTATCTAACCTAAAAAAATATTGATCTTGCTGAAGCCTTTTAGATAAAAAAAAGTGATATTATCCCGGTAGGCCACTGGTTTATAAATTAACATTAGATTAACAGTCGAAGCCTGCTTAAATATTGGTTATAAGGTTTAAGGAGAATAATTAATAACACCAGTTAGGACTGTAAAAGACAAGAGAATATTAGCTAGGACCATGAAATATGGCAAAAAATAAGCTAGAAAGTATGAGAAAGATTAGGTAGAACTCTAAAATACAAGAGAAGATGAGGTAAGGTCGTAAGTTACCTTAAAAACAAACCAAAGATAGCAAATTACAACAGAGAATTGGCTAGGACTGTGAAGTACGAGAATTTTTTTGAATTCTGTGAAGTACAAGTAATCCAATGAATCAATGAAATTATTACACACAAGTGACAACTTTACCATGTAAATGTAAGGCTAAACTTAAACTCTTTTAAACAATATTCTTGACCATTCTGTTAAATATAAATGTGCCAGACTTTAATGAATTACAGTGTAACTTGGCCATGTTGGAGGTAGGCTACCAAAATGCAGTCATATATATTTACCTGTAGTCACCATGAACCACAGTAGTGTTTTCGTTTGCAGGAAGGTGCTTTGGCAACCACTCCATTAATCTATCCATAGCTGGTATTTCATGAGTTTTGCTGGCAAGAAATTGCTTGCTCCATGTTTTGACTTGTCTTCCCACGTAATTACCTACAAAAAATAAATTATTTATGAACTTTAGTAAATTGGGTTTACTAACCACGTTCATTAAGTCATAAAAAATTATTTTGTGATTATTTTCTATGATTGTCAATTGTATACTAGCACATTCAAATTTATTTATTCCTATACTGACATGTTTATAAGGTTAATTGGGTCAACAAGCAAATTCCTTTAATATTTATATCATTTTTTTAATGTTGTCAAAATTTTTTTAAACAGTACTTTTTATTGTAAGTAAAAAATTTTACAAAAACCAGTTCTTAGTTGTTTTTTTAAGTAAAACATATCATTTTTTCCTGTCGTTTTTTTTTTCCCATCGCATTGTTGTAATATTAATTGTATATCGTATTTAATATTTAGTTTTATCAATGTGCGAAAAACCCAAAAAAAAAAAAAAATAATAATAAACTAGGCTAAATGAATCTAACCATGTTTTCCAAAATCTTTTAAACCACATTGATTTATGTCAACTTTGTGAATTTCACACAAATTATCAATCATAGCATTATAAACTTGTGTTCTCATTTCTGGAGATTTTCCGGGCAATACTGGTTTCTAGTCAGGAAAAATTTAAATTTGAAAAACTTTTAGTTTTTTTTTCATTTTTACGATAAAGACACAGATAAGAAATTTTAATTATTTACAATCAAAAAGCACATTTAGCACATTTTTTGATAAGAAAATACAAAATATTAATAGTATAAAAAAAGACAAAAAAAACAAACCAATTTGAGAAATAAAGCAATTTTAGGAATGTAAAGGAATATATTTACAATTAAAAACAAGGTACACCAAAAGGTTAATTTAAACGACAATAGAACATTACCTGGTATATATTTCCTTCTACTAACTCCATTATATAAAAAGGAGTAGCAATAACATCAGAATCTTCGCACAACGTAATCAGTTTGGGAACTTTAACACCTTGGCTTCCAACAGCCTTCATTATTCTACAAAAGTGATTTGTCAAATTATCCCCTGACAGGTGAATTGGTGATAAAAATTGATTTAAATGCCAATCAATTATTAATTAGCACTTATATGTATTAAGTAAAATGAAGCTCTAAACAATAAATGAAGTCAATATTTTTTGCTTAAAAAAATTTATTTATAAAAAAATACAAATTATTATAAGATTTTTTTTTTAACATAAAAAACATCAACGCTGTATAACATTATAAATGTCAACTAGTTAAAAAACGTAAATGAAAGTGACACATTATCATTTTACGTTAAGTCAATATGCACAAGAAAGTAAGTAGGTTTACAAATAACAGTTAAATAAGATTTCCTGTTAAACAAATCACGCACCTGTGCTCTCTCTCTACTGCGTGAGCAGATGGCAACAACTTTCCTGGTGGCTTTTTGCGCAAGACCATTTTTTTCGTATTCGGACCATAATCTATTAAATAAGTTGGGTTGGATTGTCCATGACTGAACTCATATACTTCAGGGTCATGAGTTAAATTCATAGCACAATTTTCCTGCAAAATTTTAACCAGTTAAACAAGAAAACTAAAGTTACCCACCAAAAATAAATTACATTCATTTAAAGAAATTACAAATTGTTTTAAAAGTTTAAAAAAAAATGATTAATTACATTAAGATATTTTGTTAAATTTGCAGCATTTATTTCCATCCCCTTTCTAACTGGTCTCGTTCCTTTCTTTGCACTTGTTACAGGAATTTTTAAACAATTTTCTAGTTCAGCTAAAGCAGCATGAATATCAGATACCTAAAAAATTAAAACATTATTAAAAAAATCTTTACTTTAAGAAACTAATTTAAATTCAATTTTAAATAAAAATGTAGTCTACTTATTTTGCATTAAAATAAAACACTTTATTAAAAGTTAATTTTGTTAAAGTACAGATATATTTTATGCTTATGCATGTTTAAGCAATAACTGAGCCCACTTTGTATTTGAGTTTCTTTTGTACCAGTTTTAAATGTAATATTGTTGCAGCTTTGGATGGTCATTTTTCCTTTAAAGAAATTTAACACGAAAACCATGCCGAAGTATTTATATATACAACAAATTTAAAAAAAATGTAAATTGCTTTATGTATAAGGAAAAACATTAAGTATGCATGGTTAATACACAAAATAAAGAAACTTTGCATAATCTAGGCTTTTATAGCTATATTGTATATTCATATACCCAATCTATGTTATAACTATTTACCTACATGAATAGTATGAATGCCAGCAGCCTTAGCAGCTTTAATGTTAGGTGACATATCATCCAAAAATACAGTTTCATCAGGTTTAACACTGAGAGAGTTTAAGCAAAGTTTGTAAATAGCAGGTTTCGGTTTGTTAATTCCTTCCACTGCTGACTCGATAATCTAATCAGCATTCAGAAAACAATTTTTGGAAAATAAAAAGGACAATTTAATAAAACAAATAGTTACCCTATTTATTCTATTGATTATAAAATCAATTCATAAGAAATTTAGAAATCAATGAGATAATTAATTTAAAAATTAATAAATCCATATATACAAACTCAATATTTTACATTCACTATTAGAAAAAATAAACCCCAAAAAACTCATAAATTCTAAATCATAAAAACAAAGTATAAAAACTTAAACAAATAATTTTTTTAAAAGCTTACCACATCAAATAAACTTCTGTCAAATGGTAACACAGTAATACCATCATCCATTTTCCAGTTATTAGTTAGTAAAGCAGTTTTTATTCCCTGCTCACGAAGACATGATATTGCCTCCAGCACTTCAGGTACCGGTTCCTTAATTCCATTTACTAGATAGGGTAAGAAATCACTTAGATCTATAGGCCGACCAGCCTAAGATTTTAAAATTTAAATATTAAATTTTTTTTTGTATACAATTATCCCGGGTAACATTTGTTACCTTAACCCAGTTTCGAATTATATTTATCAGTTTTGGAAATTATTAAGCAAATTAAAAAATATTTAACCTGCCTTTCTCTTAACATTGATTGAGCCATAAATTATTAAATTTTATTTGCTTACCACTTTGCTGGCTTCCTCGCTAAAAATCTCACCAAATTCTTTTGAGTCAATTTCCCCGATTTCAAGTTTTGGCCATGCTCCCTTTGCCCCATATTCTTCAATAGTTCGAAATACTATTCGTTCGGGATAATTTTTCAGTCTTGTGTATTCTAAAATTTTTTAAGTAGTTAAACTATTTTTATAGCAAAAAATTCTAATTTTATTAAAATTAGTACAACAAATGTAGTTTTTATAAAAACTAGTTACTTTTAGAAGAGTAACTTATTTATTAGGTCAATAGCAAAAGTATAATAACATTATAAATTTGGCAAATAATGTGTTGAAGTATTTTTTTCAAAAAGGGGTACTCAAGAATGTATTTACCATTTCGTTGGCAATTACATTTAATAAAATTCATAGTTTATAAAAAAAGAACTGTTTGCAAAGAATATTAAAACGAAGTGTACCTGTTGTAACTGGAAAAGGACTTGGCAAAATTACACCTCCCATATCAAAAACCACCGCTCTGTATTTATTTCTTACATTTTGAAGACTTGATTTCAATAAAATTTGATTCACAAGAAAGCTACTTTTCTTGACATTTAAAAGGTTGGGTAACCTATACATCTTAACCCTTAAGGTTTAAACTGTTATAACAACATCTAAATTGACAATAAAATGGTTAATATAGTTTTAATACAAGAGATTCGTTGGTCTTGAGAGAAACAGGACGGCAAATCAAAATTTACAATAAAAAAAAACATCAAAAACAATAACTTATAAAATGTATAACATGAATTATAAATAAAGACTGAATATTTAATTTTACAATGAAATAATATTATAATAATTAATGTAATAATGAATTAGGGTCATTACTATTTTAAGTAGTATTAATATTGATCTTTTAATTTCACTTATTTATTAATCTATAAATCCTTAAGTAGTTACTCAATTTTTATTTTCTAATAAAACATTCTACAATTACAAATATTACAATGGTGCTATAAAGTATTGGGTATAAAATGTCTTGGAATCAAATAAAAATGAATAAATCTTGGGTACACTAACCTTTGTAGACGGTGTAATGGTGATATGAAAACTTTAATTAGGCAATCTTATAATGTTAAAAGGATATACTTTTCAAAAATTTAAAAATTGAAATTGAAAACAGGAAACATGACATTTAAAATTTTAATGAAGTTTAAATTTGTTATGCACGCATTGTCCATTTATCAAGTAATCAGAAGATAAAAATGATATATACAAACACAATAAACAATTGCACAATAAATAAGTGAAGCATCCGCATTCAAATAGCAACAAAATTCCAAAATTTTAAAATTTCATGTGTTTAGTAATTATTTGATTGAATCGCGATAATCTTAAATATATAGCACTTTACAACTACAAAGACATTTAAAGTTATTTAAATAAGTGAAAAAATAGTTTTCACAATAAAACTAGAAACTAAGAGTATGACACCAAAGCCGTAACACATATTTGCTAACTTGCACCAATAAAATAAAAAATCATTATCAAACAAGCTGTAAAATTTATTAAATTTTGGTATTTATATTAACTACTATTTTCTCTCCCAGTAAGTGGTGCATGATATATCCAGTTTTGACAATCATCTTCATAAAAAAGCCTAGGCTTGTAAACTATTTCATTCTCAAGGCGATACTTGGCATCTTTTCGTTGCTTATCCTCCAACGCTCTTTTCCCTTCTGTAGCTTCGTCTATGTTATTTGCTTTTAGATTAATTGTCACTTTATCCCAAAGTTTTCTGGACTCGGTTGGCTCCTGACTTTCCAATTTTCGCACTTTTTTGGCTATTTTTTTCTTCTTTTTGGTGTCAATAAAATTTTTATCTTTTCCAGATGTAAAATGTGCCCACATAACATCATTCCATTCCCCGTCGATTGTGCAGAATGGCTTTTTTACATTTGGTGCAAAAATTTCGACTGAAATTCGGTGAGGCTTTCCACCGTAGAATGGTTTAGTCTGAAACTTAACAAAAGCATTGTAGCCTGTTTTTTCACAGGTTATTGTACAGTCTCCACCCAGTTCAACCCAGGGTATTGTCAAAATCGACCTTCCATATCCATTTGGAAAATTCACAATGTATTCTTCACCATAATCAAGAAGTGTCACACAGCCCTGACCAATATTGTGAACACCAATGGAAAGACCTAGAAACTTTGATTTTGTCCAAATGTGCCCATTGAATTGAATTCGTTTGCCTTTGTGTTCGGCGTAAAATGCTGAAATAGGTGGGTGGTGGGAAACCTGTTCAGCAACAAAAGCAAGCTCGTTAGTTGTCGCCCATGCTACTGGACCATCAGAAACCACCTCAGGTTTAGAATTCTTGTTCTTATTGTCACCTGAGTCAACATTCCAAAGGCATTGAAAAGTTTCTCCTAAAATGGGATTGTAAGGCTTTTTTGCAACCGAGCTGTTTCGACCTGCAGCAAAAGTGCTGAGATAAAACCTTACACACTCAACCATTCTTTCCTCGGGTGTTTTTTGATCCACAATATTTAAAAACAAATCTGCATGAGCAAAGAAATCTGCATACATTTCAAGTAGCGAACGACGTTCCAGTATAAAGGTTGGTAAAACAACCTTGGTTAGATCCATACCGAGTTTCACTTGAGATAACAAATGCATGATGACACTTTTATGTTCCTCCACTGATTCACCTTCCTTGTTTGAATTTACATCCTCTTCTTGCATGTATAAATCATTCTCTTTAACAGGTTCTGAAATAGGTGTGATTTCCTTAGTTACATTTTGTACAACAGGACAGACCTCTTTCTCATTATTATCACAATTAGATTGAGATACTTCAGGTTTTTTGTTTTTCACGGGTGAAATTGGTGGTGACATCACAGATTTGTCTAACGATGCTCGGCTCCTACGACTTGAAAGTGATTTCATGTCTTCTGCATCATAAAACTCGTCTTCATCTTCCTCTTCACTACTTGAATATGAAGTAGGAGGGATCAACGATACATCAGATACAGGAAGAATTTCTTTGGGGGATGTTTCATGATCGTCAGGTGATGTTTGTTCCACAGAATTATTTGAAATTGAGTCCACAGAAGGTTCTTGTGTAACGCTACTTGTTTCATTTGCAACATCTAGCTCAACCTGTGAACCTTCTGACTGAGAAGCTACCGTCGATATCAAAACAGATTCAACTGATGCTATACCATTGGAACTGGGTAAAGATTGTACTGTCTGTACAACATGGTGATTCTTTTGGTTTGAGTTTATTGCATTTTTAGCTAATTGCAACAACACAATTGATTTTTTTACAGCCTCCACCATTTCTTGGGCTGAAAGAATAATACTTTCCATGTTTAGTTTTTCAGTATGGTTTTCAATTGCTTTAATTTTGTGCTCGAGCTCTTTAATGTTTTTAATCAACAACTGAAGATAGGCATCAGCCTCAGCAAGTTGATTGTCAAAATCAACAAAAGTTGGCTCAGACAACATTGGCTCAAATTGCCTTTGGCTATGTCTTAAAATGGTATCCTCCAATGCACTAGCCCACTGCTTTCTCTCCTCATAATCTCTTGCTTGAAAATGAAAAATCTTCAAGTCAACTGTGATTGTAAATGTTGAATCATCTTCATCATCTATGCCAATAATCGCATTGCTAAGTCGAACACACCCTCGTCGTGAGCCCCTGATCATTTTATCACGAGAAGTGTAATAAGAGAGAAGACCAGCATTGTCGTCAAGCACAAACCATCGATACTGCCAACCCTTCATGACATTCGTCCATTTACTTAAAGGTCCTTCCAGGTAAGCAGATCCCATGTTTATTTTTTTGTTAAATTTAAATTATTCCAAAGTTTATATATTTTAGTAAATAATATACAACAATTAATAAAATAAACAGCTACTAAAAAACAAAAAAATTATTATTACATTAGTGTGTATAAATCAATTTTATATTATCGGTAAGGAAAAATCCCCATACTCTGATATAACGATTCTTTAAATTTTACCTCAAAGGACAAAAAATACTTGAATATTCAACCTTAAAACCTTACCGTTTGCTTTATTTTTAGCTTATAATAAATTTAAATATACATACCTACATAAATTTACATTTTATATAAAACTTACACTACCTCCGTGTAACGCTTATAACTTTCAGATTTTTTAAAAACCAAACTAAAAAATATACAGACCTCTTTTATATATTGAAATGACGTCATAAGTCCAACTTGCAACTGCAAGCGAGAGTGGTAACTCATGCGAGTTCATATTAAAAGCCATGGCACAAACGATAAAAAAACTGCACCACTGACGAGTATTCGCTCATATTATTAATTCTTTTAAATGAATAAAAACTTCCAAAAACTAAAATTTTAAAAACAACACATTACCTGAATTTAAGTTAATATTGTTAGAAATAAGTACCGGCAGCGTGGTGTAGTGGTAAGAACACGGGTTCAATCCCCATTGTCCACTGACCTTTGCTGTAGCGCCCTTGAGTAAGGCACTATAAACGATACGAACTTCTGCTGAGCCAGCATTTAATCAGCAGCATAATTTTGGGAATTATATTCTATAATATCCCAAACTATATTCTATAATATCCTAAACTGCCACAGGCAACTTGATCGAGACTAGGTCGGAGTAACTGATGTTACTCTATGTTTAAGTCGTGCATTTGACTTTTCCACGTCGAGGATAAAGATATATACAAAAAAAATTAGTAGATTTTTTAGGGAAGAAATAAAACGAAATAGTTTTAATAAAAAAAAACTCTTTTCGTTAGCGTTTTCGCAAATTTTTTTTTGGCTAAAGCGCTTATTTCTAGTCAAATGGTATTCGGTAATATAACATTTCACACAGACGTACATAAAGAACTTTAATATATTTGTTTAAAAACTAAATTTTTTAACTATAATTATTGCTAAAATATCACTTTGTTTGATAATTGTGCAGATAAAAATGTAAGATAATGAAAAAATAAAAAAATGAAAAAATTAAATTTACTAAATTCTTTAAATAACCAGTCTTTTAAATGCAACGTTATAATTTATCATTTGTTTTGGTATTGGGTTGTTTAAAGTCGATTTATGCATACAACGTTATAATAATTATAAGCTATTGTATCATAATGTTAAGTTTTTTATTTATTTATACACAATTTTACAGTTGATAATTAAATACAAAAAGAGTTTACTGTAGCCTATAAGTTGATTTGCAAAAAGCTACAACGAGCAAGACTAAAAAGGGAAAGTAAGGAAAAGTCCAAAAAAAAAAACTCTAAAAGCGCAGAGGGTGGGATGAAGAGTCTCGAGAAAAAAATGTTGTGTGATCGTTTTTAGTAAGTAGCAGAACTTTACACGTTTTTTCGCCCTTCCTCCTTTTGGTGCTTGCCTTCGTCCTGGTCATTTCTTTACTCCCCTATTTTAGTAATACCCGGCTACAACTGTAGTCTAACCAGTTTTATTAAAACGATCGTTTAATGTGGTAAACGTTGAATGTCTGTGTAGTGGGAACAGTGTGCTAGAAATTGATGGAAAGAGACAAATAAAAAGATAAATGAAACGAAAACTAATAGGAAGAAAACAAATGATAGAGTGCATTATTAGAAATTTGTAAGTAATAAAAACAATTTAATTTTTTTTCGTTATTTGCTTCAAAACTATTTTTAGGAGTGATTTACTAAATTTAAATCAATTAAAGTCAATTCAAGGAAATGGCCGAATTCATTTCTATACTTCACAATCTCAATTTTACAGCAAATAAAATAAAGTGTAGTATGCCAATTGAAAATTTCTATACCTTTTAAATTTGTTTTGAATTTTCTATACCTTTTGAATTTGATTTGAATTTGTTGACATGTTTATAATACATGCTAATACGAAAAAAACGTTTATTAAAATTTTTATAAACCAAAATGTTTTTGAATAATTTTGTTAGTGCATACATATATTCAGGTAATTGTTTTATGATACTTTTTTTAAATAAATTATTTTTTTACATAATAATTCTACAACAAACTGATATTCCCACTCTTATTTCGATACACATCATCGCAAAAATGGTTATTTAAAAACCGATTTTGAAATTCTATTAAAAAGGATTAAATAGTTTTTGGGTAGTGATTTCTCAGTTAGAAATACCGAAGTCAGCAAATTTAGTATATATAACAAATCATTCAACTAAAATTATAAGAGTACCTTTTTCTATGCCCGTTTTAAACAAGCATTTATAAACAAGTGTTTTTTGCTGAAATAGCATAAAAATAAAAATGAAGTGCTAGCATAAAATATAATATCAATGTTAATTTATTTACACAAAAAGTTAAACTATTTAAGATGTCACCGGGGTTGTATTTAAAATTATAGCCTATTTAAAAAGTTTCATCTATTTTAATATTTTTAAGTAAACTTTTAAATAAAGGTTTTCTTAGCATTTGATAACTACAAACTACGAATAATTGTTTTTTAAACCAATATATGTTTATATTGAATTAAACAAACTAGTTTAAGCATAAACAGTTTAACTTAGAAGTTGTAAAAATGAGTTTTAAAATACTTTTAATTTTGTGTTTTTGTACATGGTTCGCTGCATCCCAAAACAATCAAGTTTGTTTTACGGTGACCCCCAATAGCCCCGCTTTTATGGGGCTTCAAACTATGCAAGGAACTCCTGGAAAGATGGGGCCAGCTGGACAGAAGGGTACGCGGGGACTGAGGGGTGAGATTGGACCAATAGGAAGTCCTGGCCCAAAAGGTGAGCAGGGACGAGGTGAGATAGGACCTATGGGTCCGAAAGGATCTATCGGACCAATAGGCAAGTGTTCTTGCGATGGAGGAGTAGTGTCGGAGTTAGAAAAAATGCTTCCAGATTTGAAAGGTATTTCGGTAACCATTTTATTTAGTGTGTTCAAATATTGTATTTATAAAGTATTTAACAATCCGAGTAAATATATTTTACTGCCCTTTATTTTTAAGGCTTTTTATATATAAAGCCTGTTAAGCAATGTTACTAGTTCAGGATTTCTTACGTTATGCTTTTGTATATAGCACCGTTTTACGAACGATACAACTTAAATTTTTTTTTCGGGCCGAGTGCCAGGGCCCGTACTCGAGTACAAACCTAGGCCTTTTTAAAAGCTCGGTTTTTGCCGATCTTTCACGTTAAATTATCCGAGCATTTTTAACTAAAATAAAAGTTTATTTATTTTTCGGTAAATTGTAATGCAACTTAAACGCCGTGCAGTGCTATAACTTTTTAAATGCAGTAGTGTTATAATTCACACTGCGAAATTTTGTCGTTTTACCCATAAATATACTAATATATACATGTCAGTATCTCTATGGTTTTAACGTATTACGCGAGATATGACGTTGCTATTCAATTGTTGTCATGTCCGCCAACAAGTGCTTTATCTGAAAGACTTTTTAGTACAGTGGGTTCTATTGCTAGCCCGATTCGTAACCGGGTAAGTCCTGTACATGTCGAAATGCTTACATTTCTTCATGTGAATTTACGTAAGTTTAAATAAAAAAAAACGTAAGTTTAAGATTTTGCATAATTCTTTTGATAAATAAACATTCTAATGTTTAAATTGACTTTTATTTTAATACAAAATTCACTACTAACTCAAGTTCAGTCTATTTCAATATTCTCAAAACCAGTAAATTTTTTTTTGACCTTTCACTGCACGTTTTAACGATTGCGATCTTTAAATAAAGGTTCTTAAAATAAATAAATACAATCTTAAACTATTTATCTATAGTAAGCTTGCAGCGGTATAACATTTAAATAAAATATTTAAAAAAAAGAAATAGTGTCCACAATAAAAATTTACGCATTTTTTCCGGGCATACGTTTTGCGTTACGTATCGAAAGATCACTTAGGTATTTATTTTCTTTATTAAAAAGCTCGTATTGCTTGGCAAAGCTTTTTTAAAATTGAGATGCACGTACGAGCCGAGCTTTTTACGATTTAGCACATTCTTATTGTTTATATTGATTACAATTGTCCATCGACGCTAATACCTTTTATATCTTAAAGTTTGTTTTTTAATAATAGAGACACATACTCTAGATACTCTTAAAAACTTTTTTTGTACCTTTTTATATAAAAGCACTTATAAGTGGTTCGTGTGAGCTTGGATTAATAGATGGAAAAATACCAAACAGCGACATCACAGCTAGTTCTTTCAGATACGATCACTCACCACAAAAGGCAAGGTTGAATGCTAACACTTACGGTTGGGGACCTAGCCAAAGTGAGTTGCTAAAAGTTTTTACTTTCTGTTTATCTATTAATATATTTTTAAAACTTCAGTAAGTAGTAACATTTAGAATTAAAAAAGCAATGGTATAATGGTAAAATACCAATTTATTTTACACAAGGGGTGTCTTTGGTTCTAATTTAAAAAAAAATTATATGAGCTTTCGTGTTTGACATATTATTGGTTACATGTAATGATACCGGATCAAATAAATTGCATAAGTTGAATTGAAAAAAATAATCAGATAAATGGTATAATTCAAACCCTAGCTCCCCCCAACCTATTGAAACCCATTCGAAACTGCATACTTTAAAAGTACTATTAAAAACTCGTATATCGGAATGTGTTTGTTTTAAGCAAAATAAACGAAGTTGTTTTCTTCAGAAGTTATAATAAAAATAATAACTAACACAAGCTATTAAAGCTGTATTATTTTTTTATAAGACAATGTTGAACAATGGATTCAGGTAAAATTCCCAGAGTCAACTAAAGTGACAGGAGTTGTGACACAAGGTAACAACCATTATCCTCAATGGGTCAGAAGCTTTAAAATATCCTATGGGCCCAATACATCGAATCTTCAGTTCATTCAACAAAATGGACATGATATGGTAAGTTCCAAAAAGTCTAAACACTCTAAACCGTTAAATTCGCTACCTTTTTACTTTTTTTAGATTATATTTTGGTTAAAATAGGATTGGCCAGAAACTTGACCAGATTTTTTAATTCAAGGATTGGCCAGAAACTTGACCTGGTTTTTTAAATTGCGGAAAGTACTTGTTTCATTGTCCCAAATACAAAAATTAATTATAGACAGTGTTTTAATAGCATTTTAATAAAGGTAATTTTTTTTTGTTTTTTGATAATCAGACCTTAAGCCTAAATCAGTCAAAATTTATTTGATCCACACGATTCATTTGACTTACTTGATCTTGTATATTTTATAAGTACCGCAAATAAAGAAAACGGGGTTTTGTTGGCATATTAAATTAAAGCATATCTAACCTTCCCTTTGCATTAGATATTCAGTGGTGGTTCAACAAATGGTCTTCAATACAACTACTTCCCTCGACCTGTAAGAGCTTCCTATGTTAGATTGTATCCATTAACCTGGGAAAGTCATATCCGGCTAAGAATGGAACTATTAGGTTGCTAATAACTGTAAAGTGTTGACGTTTCTACCAATCCCATTTGTACATATTTCATAACCAAAACTATAGTTTTAAACATTATAAAAGAGTTTTTTTTTATAAATTAGTTTATCAATGTTATAGTAGATAAAAAATAATTTAATTAGGAAAACTTGATATATTTACAAACTAAACATTTGGTTATAGACAAAAACAAATATGAATTTGTAAACATGTTTTTACTGCCTTTAATCTTATATATTTAATCATTATAAATAAAAAAAATTCATTTTAAACATTTTTTCACTTTTTTTGATAAAAGAAGTTGAAAATTTAATGATGATCATTTATTATTTAAATAATAAGCATTAAAATAAGATAAACAAAAATTTAATTTTAACCCATTTTTTTTCTTATTGACATAAATGATTAACAATAGCCCAACATTTAATTTTTACTAAACTTGTAACCGTTTACTTTGATAAGGCCACTTTTGCTTGGTTTAAAATTTTAATAAGGTTTCGGCTTCGGGCTAAAACCAGTGTGGTTTTTTTGGTTTAATAATTGTCAGTAAATTTTTGTTATATTTTATGTAGGCTAGTTTTTAACATATGACAACTATAAACAATTTGATTCTAATATTTTGTAATCGTAAATGCAATTTGTACAACTGCAAAAAACAACCTTGCTTCATAGATATTACATTACAATGTAATATCTATGCTTACTTAGTGTTAAATGTTTAAAAATCTATGCTTTAGTGTTAAATGTTTAAAAAAATATACTAACAGCTTGAAATAAATAGAACTTTCCTTAACAACAACCACAGCCACTGTTGTGATACGCATTCTAATAAAATTAAGGCAAAATCTTAAATTATTTGCTTTAAAGTAATAAAAATGGCAACTACAAAAATAACTTATGCATTGCCACCCAATATTGATGCAACACAGTCTCCATTGGCTTTTGGTAGCAGAGCATTGCCTAAATTAAACCGCGAGTTAAACGATAAAGAGCTGATTACGAGACAGCGAGCTCTTATGACATTATGTGATCTTGTTCACGACCCAGAAAAAATATACGAAGCAATTGGAGTTGGTAATAAATTACGCAAAATTTTATAAATTTTTAAAGTAAATTCATCAATTTTTTATGTTTCTTGTGGATTTGAAAGCCCTCGTACCTACATTTCTGAATTGTCGTTTAATTACATTTTAAATTTTAAACTGCTTTTTTAGGCTGCATTGAAAGTTTAAAGAATCTATTAACAGACAAAGACAGCACTGTTAGACATAAAGCAACCGAGGTTTTATTTATCATGGCTACTCATAACGTTGGGAGAGATGCCTTTCTTAGGTTTAAAGCCATTGTGCCAGTTGCAAAGGTTAACTAAAAAAGTTGCTTGAACAATTAAACTGACTTATCTTAAGTTTGTGTCATATTATGTTTAAATTATTTTTCTAAATCTCCACATGGAAATCTGATCCAAATCCTTCAAGGAACTCTTATTACAAAGTTGTTCGGTTAATAAACTCAGTGTCTATTATTAAAGTCAGAAAATCTAATTTTTAGGAATGTCTTTGTCTAACTTTAGTATCTACCAACAACAATAAAATAATTAAACCTATAAATGTAAACAATTATGTGCTAGTTAACATTAATATAATCTAGAAGCCTTTAAATTAAGTATTATGTAAAAATGATACCAAATCATATTCAACATTTTTTTAAAGTTATTTGATGATGAGGTGGAAATAGTGAGAAAAAATGCACATAAAGCCATCAAGATGTTGTCAGAAATTCCTTCAGGTAACAACACAAAAAATAAAAAAAATGGTAATCTTAAAATTAAGGCATGGCAACTTAGCTATTACAAAATATATGCACAAAATTATAAATAAAAGGTTTTTAAATTAGTTTATATATATGCACAAAATTTTAAATAAAAGGTTTTTAAATTAGTTTCTGTTTCTACAAATCACCCGATCAATTTAAATTTACATTTTTTACAGGGGCACTTGGAATTGTTGCCGCCCAACTAATACCCAAACTTGTGTTAAAATTAAAAATTGATATTGATGAAATTAAGGTTTTAATTCTTGACACACTTCATTTCTGCATGCGAGTTGACGCAGAAAGTGCTCTACAAGCTGGAATAATGCCAGCTTTAAAGGTAAATATCTCAACTGGTTATTTACATGAAGTGGTATATGGTTGTCATCTATGTAAATTTACAAGCTATTATCAACTTAGTTAAACCTATTTAAAAAAATTTTAGCAATTGTTGAACCATGACATTGCCTCAATCAGGGGATCTGCGGCACGGAACATGATGGATGTAAGTGTGCCACTTAGTGGTAAAGATGCTGCATGCAAGGATGAAAATATTATTCCGGCCCTAGTCAACCTTCTTGGTGATGTGGACACCGAAGTGAAAGCGAATGCTGCAGGTGCTCTAATGACTATCACCATAACAACAAAAGGTGTGTAAAAAATGCTAGGTAAATGCACAAAAATCTATTTAAAAATAGGCAGTAATATGTTATGCTTTTCTAATTGGATTTTCTGTTTTTTTTAATAAGTGTTGTTAGGTTTTTTGTTCAAACCTAATAAAATTAGTAATTTTGTTACTCTAGGCAAGTATGCAGCTATTAAAGCAGGAGCAATTAACCCTTTGTTCCGCCTTGTCAACTCGTCAAACTCAGAAACACGTCTGTACGCCATAAAGGCTTTAACAATGCTCTCTGAAGCACCAGAAGGAAGAAAAATGATGGAAAGTTTAGTTGAAGACATAAAGGATAGAACGGATGATCCTGACAGCATGGCTGTGGCAAGAGCAGCTCAGATTGCGATGAAAGTGATAACATGGAAGCCTTAGATTTCCCTTGTATTTTTTTAATTTTATTTTTCATTTAACCTAACTGATTCAAATTTGTTTTTCTTTAATTGAAGTATGTTTCAACTAAAAAGTTTTATTTTTACAGTTTAATATGATGTTATAATTACAGAGACTTTAAAATTCATAAATAAAAAATATATTCAAGTCATTAAAACAAATTTTTATCATATTAATTGCCATGTTTATCTATTTTACCACTGCTTGTACTGGCAATGCCCCCGTGTTTCCAGTTAACCCACTAATATTTTCAAGAATTTTAATCTAAATGTTAAAATTTCTAATTTATATCACAGAATAAATTTTAAGCTTGGTTTTGTCATTTTAATTACCTGAATAAGAGTTGGTAGGTGGCTTAGAAACAGAAATTTTGAAAGGGGGCCAATTGTGTACTGATTTTGGGGAGTTTGAGAAAACAAAGCATGCTCATAAGCCTCAATGACCTTACTTGGATTATTACTAACCATAGATGGATTGTTGTAAACATTTTTGGACTGTTTTATCTCTAAAAATTTTACAAAAAAGTAAAATATTAACTTATTTTAAAAAAAAGGAAACCGCTCTGTAATTAAACTTTAAAATATTGGAATATTATTAATTTTCAAATACTTAGTTTGTAAAATTGCTCTTCATATATTTCTTTTAAATCAGGTGAAAGGTTGTCAAATCTTTTTTTATATTTCTCTTCAACATTATCAATTTTAGTTAAATTGGTTTGGAAAAATGAAGGCTCAATTGTATGTATGGATATATTGAACGGTTTCAAATCATTACTAAAATTAATTTACAAGTAACTAAAGGGGCTTTAATTATAGATTGACCAACATAATTTTCATCACAAATTTGTTAATATAAATGGTTATTAAAAAAAGAAAGGTTATTTTAATTAAATACCGGCACCTTGGTGTAGTGGTAGGAACACTTGCTACACCACATGAAGTCGTGGGTTCAATCCCCACTGCTCTCCTGCTGTAGCCGCCCTTGAGTAAGGCGCAATAAATTATATGAACTTCTGCTAAGCCAGCACCTAATTAGCAGCTTAATTATTAGGTCGAGGTAACAGTTGTTACACTATGTTTAGGTTGCGCATTCGACTTTCCCAAATCTAGGATAAAGATATATACAAAAAAAAATATTATTAAATTTAAATGAAAAACCTGAGTCCATCAGAAAAAGCTTGTACTGCAAATTTAGAAAGATTATAACCATTTGTTGTTATGGAAATTCTTCCTGCAATGCTGCTCATATTTACAAATGTCCTAAATAAAATAATAAATTTAAACCTTTTTTCACAAATCAGGTTTCAGGATTTATTTTATTAACATTCTATAGCCACAAGTAAATTTTATGCAAAAACCTTAAATAAATATTAAATATTACTGACTAGGTTAAACAGATAAAACACTTGAATATAAATTCCTTTTTTGTATATAATTTTTTTTTTATTAGCAAAGATTAATGGAATATTAAAATAAAATAATGCATACACTGGTGATTTGTGTGTTTTTATTTACAAATGATATACTTTACTAATAACTAACCTTCACTTCCTCTTCTAATTAATGGGAGAAATTGCAAAGTGACATTTGCCATCCCAATAACATTAACTTCTAAGACTTTTTGGAATTCATATCTGTCATACCAGTCAAATGGAACAGGGAAGGATCCAATTCCAGCATTGTTAACAATACCCCATAATGCTTTGTACTAAATAAACATAATTTATTACAAAAAAAATAAACACAAATTCAAAGACAATCAATATGTTAGTGATGCTTGATAAAGATAGGCTATACATTTTAATTTAAGAGCATGCCAAATGTTAATTTAATTTTTTACAAAAAAAGATCCTTGTATATATATAAAAGGGGTTAGTGGACAATATTTATATATATATAAATTTGTAGTTCTAAAAAAATAAAACTGCTGTTTGTGTTGCAAAGGTAAATTATCGCAGAAAAAATATTCAAGGCAAGTTGCAACCTTATTTTAACAAGTATATATACTACGTTTTAAATAATAATGTAAAATTTAATATTAACTTAAATAAAAACAGTTTTACAAACCTTTTTCATTTAGATCATCCTGGACAAATTTTGCTGCATTTTTATACTATTAGTATCTCTTACATCAAGGAGTACTGCTTTTAATTTTGCAGATGAAAACTTATCAAACTTTTGCACAGATTCCTCTTTTAGGAAACCAGCATAAACATAAACACCCTTTTAATAATGTTTTATTACTTTACATTTAAAATAAAATATTTTACCATAAAAAAAGCATTACTTATTTGTGAAAATTAGGGTTTAAAAAATATTTACATAAATTATATACATAAATATATATATTTTATTTTGAAAAACATGAACAATTTATCATACATTTGAATCTAGTTTTTCTGCAAGAAGTTTTCTAAATCCAGAATCACATCCTTAAACAACATATAATATTTGTTAAAAATTATCAGAAAAACTAAAGTTAACCAAACTACAAGAGAACTGTATATGTAAAAAATAAATTTTTACCTGTAATAAAAACTCTTCGATTAGTTATGTCCGAAACGGTTTTATTTTCATGGCCTCTAAAAAACCAGACTCCAATTAAAATAATAAATATTAAAATGATAATATACATAATTTATTAACTCCTTAAAAATTGTAATAACAGATTATTTTAAAATAATTGTTAGCCTTATGCAGCCAATGTTAATAATTAAGTATTTTTAACCCACAATTTCGGAGTAAAAGGATCATGCATCATTTTATCATTATTAACAATGTTGAAATTTCGATTTTTCTTTTTCTTGTACAACATAGTAATCGAGGACAAATTTAAAGAAAGTTATTCAACCATATTAAGAACAACCATATTAAGAAAAGGTTTTGTTATTGTACTGCTTGGCGTTAACACGTGTTTACGTTTGTTTTATCAAACTTCGGCATAGTTTAACAATAATATTGCAATTTTAATTTGGTGTTTATAATGAAATGTCGATTTTTTTTTAAATAAAGTGGGTCTATTATTGTTGACTTGCAATAACTGTATAACGTAAAGGTTTTTTTAAAAGCTAACAGTTAAAACCTCCTTTAATTTATCATTTTATTTTAAGGTTTACGTTAAAATGAGTGATTATACTGTGCACCGATGTAGACTGTTTAACTACCTACCGAGTGCCATACAATGCATGGCTTATAACAAGGAAAGTAAAGAACTAGCAGTTTCTAGAAGTACCGGTAGTATTGAAATTTGGGAAACAAAAAATATCTGGTTCCAGAAAATCGTAAGTGTTATATATGTATATTTATGTTTTTTTGTTATATTATCTCATTTTTTGTTGTTATAACTTTTAGGTTAAAATTATATATCTTTTTAAGATCAGCAATTAATAAATCAATTTAATTTATTTTTAAAGGTGATACCAGGAAGTGAAGAAAGCAATGTTCAAACTTTAATATGGGTTGGAATGAATTTATTTTCAGGAGGACTTCACGGAAATATTCTTCAATATGATCTCACTAAGGCCTCAGTTAAAGTAAACTAATTTTCTAATTCCTAATGTCAAGTACATACAATATTAATGTCGAGTACATACAATATTACAGTGATCCAAGGGTTACTTGGTATGTGTCTTTAAAGTATTTTTTTTTTCTCCACATTTTCTAATCAAATTTTAAAAATAATCTAACTCATTATTTAAACATTTTTTTTATTATGTTTAGACATCCACTGATAGTTGTGGTGGCGCTGTTTGGTCATTGGCTTCATCACCAAAGCAAGACAAATTAGTTGTAAGAAAAAAATATTCGAACAATTTATTATTTTAAAATATATTTTGTTAACACTTAATTGTTGTTATTTAAGAACTAAATAAATTTAAATTTGGTTTGTTACTAGGCAGGTTGTGAGGATGGCAGCCTTAAACTTTTTGAACTTAAAAATAAAAAAGTGGTTTTCAAGAAAGCTTTTTCTAAACAAGAAGGTAACAACAAGATTTCTTATCTGTTATTTGATTTGGTATTATTTTAACAAAAATTAAGCAGATTTTAAGTAATTTTAGACTTTGAAATATTTCGTGACATTTTGTTGGCAAGTTTACATTTACAGTGTAAATTAAAACAGGAATTCAACATGTTTTTCATTTTTTTAATAAACAATTCTATTTCCTAAATTTTTTATCTTTAGGTCGAATTTTATGTGTAGCATGGCATCAAGATGATGACATCATAGTGAGTGGGTCATGTGACCTTATAAGAATATGGAGTGTTAAAACTGGTGGGTTATTTTTTAGACTATTCTTATCATAAAATTTTTTATTTAAATGCAATGTTAGTGCTGTTTTTATGGTTAGTCCATAGTTAAAAATTGACAATGCAAGTTAACATTGTTTATTACAGGCCATGCAGTTCAAAGAATCACGCTTGAAAGACTTTGCAAGAAAATTGAAACTATCGTTTGGTCGGTTACTATATTAGCGTAAGTTGAATAGTTTTGATATTACTAACTTGTTTATTAAATAAGGATGAGCTAAGAAGCAACATTAAATATTAAACTTTATCCTCACTTATGGATGGTGACAAAATGTTCTCAAGGCAGAGTATAAAGTAATATCTACTAATGTGGTTTTATTTATCCTAAGTTTAAATATTTTTAGTGATTACACAGTTGTGAGTGGAGATTCTTCCGGGAGAATTCAGTTCTTTAATGGAAAAAATGCAACTTTAAACCAGGTTTATTAACAAAGTTATTTAAAAAAGTCAAATTTTTTAACAAAAAAATAAGGTTTATTTAAACTAATACTTTGTATAGCTCATTTGTTTTACTTTAAACTCAATTGTTGAATTAGGCAAAACTTTTTTGTTATTTTTTAAGAGATTCGATTTTTTTAGTCGTTCCAAGTGCATCGTGCTGACGTTTTATGCATAAAATCAAGTGAAGATGAAAAATCAATATATGCAGCTGGCGTGGATCCTCAAGTAATTGAGTTTAAGTTGTTGTCAAACCCAAATAATGAAGATTTACCCAGAAACTGGGTAAAGGGGCGTATGCTACAAAAACACACCCACGATGTGAGATCAATCTCCATTGTAGAAAATTCTGTTGTTTCTGGAGGTGAACAATTTTTAATGAATTTTACTTTCCTACTTTGTGTTTCTAAGTCTCTGTAATTTTAATTTTAATACCTTGCAATTTTACTAAGCTGAAATGGCTATCAGTGTTATATTAACTAAGACTTGAGGTTAAGGGTATGCTTATTCTGCTGCCATGTTTAAGTTAGCCTTCTAACACTTACTTGAATAATATCTATCTAAAGGTTTTTTTATTTCCTGAAACCAAATTTGAAGCTTTTAACGTTGTCTTTAAAAAACAAAACACTATTTAAAAGATTTACATATTTACAAAAAATTTTAGGTGTTGATACCAATATACTGCTTAGATCAATGGGTGTCAAAAAAAGTAATTTTAAAAGAATTCATTCATTTTCTATGGTTAGTATTGTGGAAAAATTTTTCTAATATAAATTTTTTTGTAACCCAGCTTAAGCTTAAATTCAAGTTTAAGATAATCATAGTCGGTTTGTTAATGTATGGATATTATAAGGTGTTATAGATGTTGTTTTTTAAGTTTATTCCTAATTTGCTCTGCAAAACCAAATTTAAAATTAGAAGTTTCTTTTTAGACCCCACTTGTTTCCTGTACTAAGGATTTAAACTTTTTCGTTTTCCAGTATTCCAACTATCTTGACATATGGAGTTTAAGTAACTTAAGTCAACTTACAGGTTGATATTTTTACTTGTTAATAGTGTTTCGAAAGTACTAAATTACTGATTAACCGTTTTTTAATCAAGTTTTTTTTAGAGATAGTATTAATAACTACAAAAGGTCGTACAAAACCTAAATATTTACAGACATTAAAAACATTTAACTTTCCCCCAATAAACATATAATACTCAGGCAGTTACTAATAGAATTGTTTGTTATGAATTTAATATTTTTTTATTTTAACAGAAAATGTAGATTACATTGAAGAAAAGCCAGTTAAATTGCTACAAATTAAAGCACCCCAAGTAAATATTCAATAATTTAAACATAGTTATTATATTTTTTTTTATTTAAGGTGTTCCACTTTTAAAATTAATCAAAAATTAGTTTTTTCGTAAGTTAAAATTTTTATTTGAGCAGAATAACAGCCAAATAGTTTGTTCGAATATTTCAAATTGTGGAAATTGGATTGTTTATTCTACTATGACATCATCAAGATTATATAAACTTAATCACAACAACCTAGAATGTTCCGTAGAACGGGTAACAAAGTTAAATTTTTCATATATGATCTTTTAAGAGTACCCTTATTGTGTAGCTTTATCTTTCTTAAGTTATGATATTTTTAGTGCAACATTTGGTTGTTAAGCGGGTTACTTTGTTAGAGTCAGCGACAAAATTTGTTTTATTTTTTCATAAGACAAAGTTATAATCCTACAAGATAAACATTTATATATGACTTGCATGCTTACCACTTGTAAATCTCCTAAGCATAATGGCACAAATATAACTCAATAAAAATGTTTTATTTTTAAACAATATGAATTTTGAGAGGTGACAAATTGTTTTAGAAATACTTTATTATAAATTTATTTTTTAGGTAAATTGTGTTGGTTTATTGTCAGCACATAAGATTGTGTTCAGTCCAGATTCAAAGTTGTTAATTGCTTCATTGCGAAATCATAAAATTATTGTTGTTCAACTAAACCCAACTTCTAATGAAGCAACTTTAATGCATCTTGTACCTGTTACATGTAAGTATTTTTCTTTGTTGTAGATTATGCAAAAAAGTCTATACCTGTGCAAAATAAATATTGGAATAGTTTTATGATATAATGAATATTTTTATTGTTTTTATTTAATTCAGGAAAGTTACATAATGTTATATTGGTCTACCTTTGTGCAAAGAGGTTGTGTTGTTTTTAAAAAATTCTAAAACAAAAAGGTTTCTAAAAAATAAATTTGAATTGTGATAGAAATTTAAACTTTTTTATTCACAGCAGCTGATTGTATTACTCATCTTTTATCAGTATCTACTGATTCAAGGTTTATTGCAACTGGAAATATTAACGGGAAGATTCAAGTTTATGATCTTCCTACTATGACGGTATAACAAAAATTTAATGTAATGAATTAGCATAAACTAATGCACCTTTTTAAATTTTAGTACAACTCTAGTGTCTTTTAAATAATAATAAAATGCCATACCTAATATATGATTTTAATATAAATATTCATATTTTAACATTATTAAATTATGACCATATCATTTTTTAAAGAATATCGAATTACAGGATAATTAATTTGTAATATATATTAGAATGTAAATGACTTAAATTAATTTAACTTTTTTTATTCTAGCATTACCACACTCTGCCTCTTTACCCACAAACCCCAACTTCACTTGCTTTTAACCCCCCAACAAACGACCTTGTGATCGTGTATGGTGACCTTCAGGTATTGTTAAATTAATTTTTAAATAAAATGTTTTGGAGATTTTAATTGTTTAATGTTGTTTTCTAATGTATTGTTAATGTCACAATAATATTTAATTACCTTTTTTTGTAATTACAAATTTACATGCCATCAGTGGGAATCGCCTTTAAAATTTATGTAGCAATCTTGCTTTGACTATGCTAACATTTAGATATTTATTAAGGTTTTCGAGTTTAGTTTGTTACACAAACAATACACCGATTGGACTAAGAACATACACACATCAAATACTTCATTATTAGCTTTAAATAAGGCTGCTCCAAGTAAAAATCGGTGTAACATAGCTGCTGTTACCGATATCTTGTTTAATGTTAAAGACAATTTGATGTTACTTGTTTCAAGAGAAGGAATTTACACTTTTCCCAAGGTGACATGAGAGAAAATGTTGTTATATTTTTTAATAAAATATATTATTCTATTCTCTTTTTTTAATTTGTTTTTATTTTAAATTGCATTAGTTTGATCACCAAATCTTTATGTGTTATTTTGCCTGGGAATTTTGATAAAAAAAATAATAATTCTACAAAGAAAACTAAAATAAGCAAACTTTGTTTTTAAGGATAATAAATGGACGGGACAAAATAATGTGCCAAGATTTTTCAGAAAATTTGAGGTAAGTTTTTTTTCAAGTTTTTTGCACTTACGTGATTTTAAAAATATGAACAGTGTAATATTGTATAAAAAATAACATTATATTTTATGGGTTAATTTATGTTATAGCCATTGCTTTTTAAATATTTTATAAATAACATTCTAAAACGTGGTCGTGGGTTCAATCCCCCCTGATCTCATGCTGTAGCGCCTTTGAGTAAGGCGCTATAAACGGTATGTCCTCCTGCTGATCCTGCTGAGCAGCATAATTACCGGGCAATTATAGTCTCTATAATATCCCAAACTGCCACAGGCAACTCGAGACTGGGTCGGAGTAACTTATGCTACTCTATGTCTAAGTCGCGCATTCGACTTTCCCACATCGAGGATAAAGATATATACAAAAAAAAAAAAAAAATAAATTATATTAAGTAACAAAAACATATATTTATCAAGAAAACTTTGCTCTAATACTAAAACATAATGTCTTTTAATTTAAAATACTTTGTTTAGCCCCTTTTATATTGCAAACTGGTTCAAGAAAACTCATTATTTGTGGTCGAGCGCCCTTTACAGGATATTTGGAGTACTTTTCCCCCAACTCTTTATCAAAAAAAATTTGGAACATAATAAAATTAACTTTCAAAATAATCTGTGTGCTTTTATGTTAGCGTTAAATTTAGGAATTATAACTAAATTTGTTAAATGTTTAAATACTACTGCGATATATATATTTATATCTTGTAATTTGTAATATTAATATTTTTAAACGAGTATCAGTCAAAAAAATAAAACCAGTTTTGTTTACTATACAGCGATTAAATACAGAACTGTTTAACTCGGCCAACTTATCTTATTAAAATGTTTACGCAGAATTAAACCTAATATATTTGATTTACTCTCGTATAATAATACAAGAAAACCCATGGGAAGTAATGAGTGACGTCATCCCAGTAACCGAAATGAGCTACTTTCTAAATATATATGTTTTATCTCATATTGCCTTTCTACTTTAATGAACATCTGTTTTGTGTCATTTACTGTCACAGTCATGTTTAAATGAAAAGAATCTGATAAGGTTTATATATATTAAAACTCTACGTTAGGCTAACTTACACTTTGTTATCAAATATTGCATAAAAATAGGAAAGTGAATGTTTCAGCCCAGGTATAAGCCTAGAATGTACGAAGAAGAAAGGTCGGTAGCCAGTGGTGATTTTCTTAACCGAAACCGAAATCGCAGAGTGGTTTGCTTGCCCGGTCATTCTGGTTGTGATCTGTTGATTGACCCGTCAACCCCAGTTCGTCAGTGCACAAGGCGGTAAGGGGTATTATACACTAGTATGTAAAAGGCTGTATAGTAAATAACAAAAACTTTTATGGTTTTAGTGTTATAGATTTTTTTAAATGGGCTAAATTGGCGTTAAGTCAAAATTTCTGTTTTCTAAACTGCGTCGGTAGAAAAAAAACGAAATAAAAACAAAAAAAGTAAAAAAAGTTGTCAAATATGTATCGCTAATTCGATGAACAAGTTATGGTTGGAAGAAGCGTTGTACTTGTTCAAATAAACTTTTATAAAACTTAAAGTAAACTTTTATTTTAATAATATTTTAAGTCATTGCAAGCCTATAGTCGTATATTACTTCGCTTTTTGTAACTATTAGGCAAACAACTGTTTTTGCCATTTGTTTTTTTACATTTATCCTAGCCAAGCACATTCAGGTATAATGTATTATGTTACGATTTTTAGACGTTTTCGGCCATGGAGGAGGCACTACTCGGTTTTGCACACGAAGGAGCATACGCGGAACTCGTTGAGGTATTAGAGAGCAAAGTCGTCGGCGTGGATGCATGCGACGCCGTAAGCAAAACTTTTACGTTTTGAATAAACTGTAGAGCCTAAAGCATATCTAGTTAAAAGTTTTTTTTTTTGCTTAGCAGCAGTTCTTATCCTTTAATCTTGTTTTATATAAGGGCGCTTCAGCTGTAAAGCAGTGTGGGTCAAACCCAGGACCTCATGTAGTGAAGCCAAGCATTATACACATAGATGTTTCATTAAAATGACCTTTAACGCTAATTGCAATAACCCATAAGTGAGGTTTATTGACTAAACCATTGATATTTTGTTGACGTATTAATTTAAATTTACTTTATTTTGTGACGCACAGGAATTGACAACTGCTCTAATGCTTGCATGTATTGAAGGTCACATTAAATGTGCTGCTACCTTGATTGATTACGGATCTTTTATAGACAACAGACGACAGGTTAATTTACATTTAATTGCCGTTGGGAAAAAAAACAAAAAATACGACATAAAAAGGAAATTCTTTTTTTATATTCCGGTTTTTTCCCCTTTTTCATTTTTTGAATTTTTAACCACTCTACTTATCCTGCTTTAACGTAATTGTACGCAAATAGTGTTACCCTGAAATATTAAACTAAATTTTACTAAATTATTAGACTGGATCTACTGCTTTATTTCTAGCGGCTCAATGCGGACAATACGACAGCGTTAGTTTATTACTTCAACGTGGTGCTATGGTTGATGCACAACATAATGTAAGTTGTGAAAAAGTAATTTAATTAAAAAAATATCACTTGAGTTTTGACATTTGAAATAAATGTGTGTATTGCTATGTTTATGAACTGAAAAATAAAGCACAATAACCGGTTTACCAAAATTGTATAAACTTCGAGTTTTCAGTTAGCTATTTCCATTTTTCCACAGAGTGGCGCTACTGCTCTATACGTTTCGGCGCAAATGGGCTACTCGCACATCGTTGAACTGCTTTGCAAAAAAGGTGCCAATGTAAATTTAGCGATCAAAGATCGTTCCACGCCTGCATTTATTGCATCACAAAACGGACATTCCGAGGTTATTCGAATTTTGGATAGATACAGGGCAAATATTAACGCAAGGAGAGAGGTTAGCGTGGTTACGAACTTAAACTTATAAGGAAGGACGAGTAACAATTTTTTTTTTAAAACAAATTCATTATTGTAACCTTTATTACAGTAAAACAACTTTTCATAATTCCCCCCTTTTCACTGTTTGCTCATTTCAAGGACAACCAATTCAAGGACAATTAACCTTTACTAAAATAACAACCTGCCAAATTTACTGTAACTGTAAGTAATATATAAGTAAACACAAGGTTTCATGTTTACTATGTTTAGGACGGACTTTCACCTTTGTGGATAGCTTGTCAAATGTGCCAGGTGAACGTGGTCAAAACTTTAATTGAACTAGGTGCTAATGTGGACAGGTAAACATAAACCTGAATAAATTTAGTTACCGCCCTCCAATATTACCAGTCACATGCCTAAAACCCACTTAACTTTTATTAACCCTTTTTCATATAGGCCTCGTAATACAGATGGCGTAACCCCGTTGTTTAAAGCGTCTTGCAAAGGAAATAACAAAATTGTGAAGCACCTATTGAAAATGCACCCAATTTTAGGGAATCTTAAGGTTTGATCCTTTTTATATGTCAATCTTAAGACTACTACATCTAAAGAGTGGTAACTGTTTATTTGTAATCATAGTGTGGATATTCTCCTTTACACGCGGCAGCGTTTGTCGGAGACCGCTCAGTTACTGAAACTTTACTGGAACACGGGGCCAGTCCATTTACATTAGACAAGGTTTTTAAAAATTAGTTGTCTGTAATTTTCAGTAACTTTGCATAATTTTTCAATCATGGTTTTAATATTAAATTAATTTCAGAACGGTTATGATGCTGAACAACTTGCAAACTGTATGGATTACCCTGAGGTGGGTGAAGTAGTTGCTGAATTTAAAAGATCATCTATTTTAAAAAGATAACATTACCCCACATATTGAATTTGTCTTGTGTAATAATGTTTATTAGAGTTTTTTGATATTTCACATTTTAGTTTGTTTTATTTGTAGAGTTTATGGATTTGTTTTAGTTCTAAATTGAAAAGGTTTATTTGATCTTTACAAGCTTTTACGAGTATAAAATGCCTTTTTCTTAAATGACTTTTTTTTATGAATCATTAACAAAATTAAAAAGAGCAACAAAGTTGCCCTAATACGTTGCCCTTGTCTCTAAAATGTATGATACCAATGTAAGCATATTAACTTTAGCTCTAAGAAATATTTAAACAATGAAGATTGTCAAACTAGGTTAAAAGTCAAAGATTTGAAGCCATAAAACTTAGGACGTTAATACGGCTAGGACCTTAGATCTTAAACAATCAGATACTTTGGCATTATTTATATTAGTAGAAGGTTCCACTACATTTTAGCAATTTAAAATGTAATGTTAAAAGTAAACAATAAGTGACTAGCTTATCGGGTAGTGTTTGCTGTAACAACGTTGCCGATACAAAGCAATGTAACTATTTAGTCATTTGTAACATTACAAAGTCTAACTTTTAAGGTGCTTTGTTGAGAATCAATTTGTTTGTCATTTTCTAAAGTTGAAATAATGGCTGTCGAAAATTTTATATTAAAATCTGTTAATAGTGGAAGTGGGTTTATATTTCAAACACTTTTTGCCGATATTTTGTTGGGAGTGGTTATGGGAATGTTAACAAAGTTTGTGGCGTTGCCAGTTTCAAAATATTACCAGCAAATGAAGGATTTGGCCCGTCAAGTTCCTGGACCAAAATCACATTGGCTCTGGGGAGATATGGTTAAGGTAACAAACAAGCTTGATATTTAAACAATATTTCAAATACATCTTTTAATTTTATTAATATTGACAACCGTTAAAATTTTAACCTTCTTTATTTGTAGTATGACTTTTCTGATCAAGGTCTTAAAAATCTCGTGGAAAGATCGAAAAGATTTCCGTACTACTGCACCCATTGGATTAGCCCTTTTCGCGGAATACTACAAGTTTACCATCCCGATACTGTGAAGCCCTTTTTAATTAAATCATGTTGGTTTGATTTATTTTAAGTTAATTTAAAATTAAAACTGGCACACAAATATGGAGTGGCAACTTAAGTTTAAAATATTATATTTGGATTTTTTTTCGTTTTTAACACCAGAAACCTAATTTTAGATCCAAAAAGTCCCGCGTACGATATTACCCTTCGACCCCTTCTACGTGACGGTCTAGTGACGTCATCGGGAGCAACTTGGAAACGTCACCGACGTTTACTCACCCCAATATTTAACTTCGACGTTCTTAAATCGTAAATCGTTTGTTTAAAAAAAAATTACGAGATTTAGTTTACAATAAGGACACTATATAAATTAGTTCTTATTTCTATTATATTATATAGAAATAAATTTAAAATATGTAAACTAGTTGTAATATTTAATTTAAAATTATGTATAAAAGTTATTTAACCTGTCCTACATTAATGTTAACTTAAAGATACTTAAACAATAACTCTTGTATATAATAGACATCTTGTGATATTCAACAAAAATTGTGAAAACTTGGTTGATTGGTTTGGTGAAAATGCAGACACTGGAGTTACTGCTAATATAACTCTTCCTATCTCTGATCTTGCTTACAATGACGTCATGGAATGTGTGATGTCACGAAAAGCTATTTCAAAATCTGGGTAACCGTTCTGTTTGGTATTACAAAATATACGTTTTTATAAGCGTGGTCACGACCTCTATTCACTCTTGACCCCGGCGTTATTCACTCTTGACCCCGGCGTTTACGGATAGCTCAAACACGTTTTAATATCACACCGTTACCTGATAAAAATTTCAAAATTCTATCCCCTTATAGGCATATGAAAAAATGTATCAATATGATCTCTAGAATGTAATAATTGTGTTAAATTCTTTAGTAAAACTTCTGTTTGTATTAACCTTCTAAACGAGACATCTGGCTTAATGATGAAGAGAGTAAGTAACTTTTGGTTTTGGATTGAAGCTATCTGGTATAATACACCATGGGGTCGTCGATTTAAAACATGCCTGACTGAACTAATCAATGAATGCACAGAGGTGAGTTTTAAATTACATTAATAGATCTAAAAAATAATTTTTTTTTACCTAAATCGGTAAATGTTGTAAGCATTAATACTAAAATGGTGTACTTAATTTGATTAAGATTACTAATGAACGAAGAAAGCTAATTTCTCAAGTACCGGATGACGAATCATCTGACGCTCAAATCGTTGACGAAAAAACAGGGCAAGTTTACTTGTTCAAGAGAAGCAAAGGAAAACTGGTCGACTTTTTAGATATTCTTATTCAGACCAAAGTGTGTAACTTTCTTATCTTTTATATATAGTTAAGGTTTTTCTTTTAGATCATTTTTGTTTGTAAGTCAAACATACATCGGTTTTGGTAAGCACATTTTCGGTTAAAAACCCGTGTCACATAGTATCGGTCACATTAAATCAATAAACGTGTGGTTCAGTCCTATTAGGAAACCTTTTTTTACCAAACTGTTTGTTTGATCATTTGTTTACCATGTAATTTGTTTGTGCCTTTAAGTCCATAAATAGCTAGACATCCGTCCTTTTACGATTTAAGCAAACTGTTAGACATTCGTCCTTTTACGATTTAAGCAAATCACGGATCACAATTGTCTAAGTTGGTTTGCTTAGTACAAATAGTATATGCATTTGTAAAATAAATTTAAACAAAAATAGTAATTTTCAGATAACCACACTAGTTTTCAATAAATACTAAATACCTCAATTTAAGTCGAAATTAAGTTTAAGCTATTTGCCTCATAATTTCCATTTAGGACCAAAATGGCGTTGGGTTAACTAACGAAGAGGTCGTGGATGAAGTCATAACTTTCTTTGGAGCAGCACAAGAAACCACAGCATATTGTAATTTAATATAAATCATAACCAAATATGTTGTTTCCAACACGTTTCCAAGCCAATGCGCAACAAAAATAGATCCTACTTAAACTCAATATAAATTTTGTTAACCTTTTTAAACATCGTTATAAATAAAAATCTTTTTAGCAACTGGATGGGCGTTTTACCTCTTAGCTAATCATTTGGATTGCCAACAAAAATGTCGAGATGAAATCAATGAAGTAATAGGTGACAATAAAGACGTAGATTGGTAAAATTTCGTTGCCTTTTTTGTTTAATAACAAGGACTTAAAGAATTTAAAAAAAATTAATGAAACCAAAACATTACAGAAGTTAACTTTTTTCAACCTAATTGCACATTCATTTTAAGGTCTGATCTTAACAAGCTTCCATATATAACAAAATGCGTTAAAGAAACTATGAGAATGTATAGTATACTTCATTTTGTGGGAAGGCGAGTAACTGAGGATGTTACAATACCGGATGCTACCAATCCAGAAAAAACTATCACCATCAAAGAAAACTCCAATGTTGGAATTAACATATATGCTTTGCACCATAATCCACACGTTTGGCCAAATCCCCATGTAAGTTAAAAAGGTTTTAAATATACTTTTTTAAATAAATTCTTATCCACTGAAAGTAATTATTGAATTAAATAGTTGCAAGTTGTTGTTTTAGGTTTTTGACCCCGAAAGATTTAATGCGGAAAACTCAAAAGGACGATCACCTTACGCCTTCCTACCATTCTCAGCAGGTCCAAGGTAGAAGTTTTACGTTTATTTACTAAAATAAAAAATATTTTGCATTAGTGAAAACTAATTGACTTTCTAGTAAGATGTATTCATTTCTTACCACATTCATAATTTGCAAATGTCACTAATGTCTCGAAACTAGTTAGCTACTATAGTAAGCGTTAAATTAAGATTAAGCAAATAGTCGGGCTTCTCAAAAAGACATTAAATTAAAAACGAAAACAAATTTTCTTTTTTTACAGAAACTGCATTGGACAACATTTTGCCATGCACAAAATGCGAGTATCTTTATGTAAAGTGTTAAGGAAGTATGAAGTGTACACCGACCCCAATGCTGACGAACCTCTACTCTTACCTGGTATAACAGTTCAACCTATCGGTGGAATTCATCTCAAAATTAGACAAGTTCAGAAATAAAAACAAAACTTAGTTTAAAACTGCAACAGCTATGTAGATTAAAAGCTTTTTTTTCAATTATGCCAATAATATTTGTTGTGTATATTTAATTAATGTAATTTAAATAACATGGTATTTATCGCGCTAATAAATGTTCTTTAAATTTGCTTATATTTAGGTTTCGTTATTTTTTAAGCAATCCTAAAAATTTAAATTAAAGTATCATTATACTTAAGTAATTTAGAAAAAGTATAAGGCATGTTAATGTTCTCTTTTTATTTTTTAAGTTTATTTGCAATACAGGTTTAAATTTTTTTTTTAAATATCTGACACACACAGTGGCGTAACTCTAATATATAATAACCTAACAATAGTACAAACATTGTGTAAAAATACGCTTCGTAGTATGTACTTTTGTTTTGCAAGTTTTGTTTTGCAAAATCTGCAAGTAACTTAAATTGATATGAATTCATTTTAATTTGTACTCATATTTTAAAAGTCACCTAGGCTGGTAAAATCCAAGGCTGGTAAGTGCATTAACCATTCTGTTAAGCTCATCTATAGCCTAACAAAATTAAACAACCGGCAATCCAAATCGTAAAGTGAACCTCAAAAAACTATTTAATAATTTTAAATTAGTAAGTACATACACTGAATAAATAAATCGTAGGCGGGAGTAAATTAAACTATTTAAATAACAGTTGGAAATTTTATGTTACTTGATCTTGTGGTGACAATGTTGAATGTATGTGACAATAACACACATAAATGTGTAAGCCCACACTTATACTAATGATACATTTTATCACCAAAATAATATAAAGTATTTACAAAGAACAATTAATCTAATAAAACACACTTAAACAAAACATCTAGCTAAACACTGAAAAGTTATACAAAGTAAGCCAGACAAGGTGACAGGGTTGATAAGAAAAACGATAACAAGAGTTGTGCCTTTAAACATATTGTCCCGAACTAACGGCAGAATGAAACGATAACGTTTTATAACAACACTATTTAAACAATAGATAACGACAGTCCAATAATGTTACAATACACACTTCCCCAGCATATACCCCGAATACGCGAAAGTACAACAAAAACATCAACGAAATCTTAATGGTTTATTAATCTGCCGGCCTGTTCGAAAAGATAACAAAGGCTTCGGACACGAGTTTACAAAGTTTTCAATATTATCATTATGGTTTAATACATCACAAGGTCCGGTTACATCATTTAAATTTGTTCCCATTTTACCACTATAGTACCACAGTCGGTTACGATTTACAATTATTGGCTTATGGCGCGGTGATAAGCGAATTCGGTATACTAAGTCATTTAGGCGGTTTATGACCATATATGGACCACGCCATGGCGAAGATAACTTTGGAGAAATGCCCTTTTTGCGCTGAGGGCAATGTAACCATACTTTATCACCTTCCTTCAAAGGGTTACTTAACGTTGTTCTGTCGTTATAGCGTTTCATTCTTACTCCGGAAAAGTTCAGTTTTTCTCGTGCGAATTCAAAGGCGTCGTCGAGTCTTGTTTGAATGCCTTTTACATAATCACTCGGAGAATATGGCGTAACTTCTGGTCTTCCGAACAAAAAGTCAGTCGGCAAATTTATCTCCCGGCCAAACATTAATTTTGCAGGTGTGTAACCAGTGCTCTCATGTACTGCCGTTCTGTATGCCATCAAAATATAAGGCAAATGAAAATCCCAATCACGTTGGTGCAATTCCACATACATGGCCAATTGGGCTTCTAAGGTCCGATTAAAACGTTCAACCATGCCATCAGCCTGTGGCCAATAAGGCGTTGTCCGCGTTTTAATAATGTTAAATGACTTTAGCATTTCTTTAAATAAATTGGATTTAAAATTCGAGCCCTGGTCGGTTAAAATTTCTGATGGAACACCAAATCGTGTAAAAAATTGATTAATTAAGACTGTTGACACAGTCGCTGCTTCTTGGTTTGCGACCGGATAGGCTTCGGGCCATTTGGTAAAATAATCCATAATAATGATATTATATTTATTTCCTTTTGTTGAGGTCGGCAAGGGGCCAAGTACATCCAATGCCACCCTTTCTAATGGATAACCAACCAAATATAGTTTCATTGGGGACTTCCTTTTTTTCGTTGGGCCTTTACGGGGGACAGGCATTTGTCGCAAGTCCTACAATAATTTGCATCATCCGTAGGACAACTAAACCAATAAAATTTTCTTCTTAAACGTTCATGCGTTTTTTTTATTCCAAAGTGGCCAGAAGTGGAATGACCATGTACAGATTCTAATACGAGTTGATGATAAGTTTTAGGGATTAGCAACTGTAACATTTGCGTTTTTCCGTCGTTACTTTCCCATTTTCGGTACAGAATTCCGTCTTTTAATATCATTGAATCCCACTGTAAAAAATATAATTTTGCAGCCGGGCTTAGTGGCGAAATATCTTTCACGTCAATTTTGTTAACTTGTTCCACAAAATTTGACAACTTTATATTTATTACGTTGACTGATGCGTGATTTTCCTCAACTCGACTACAGTGGTGACAGTTTGAATTACACGGGCGACGAGACAGCGCATCGGCATTATTATGCTTAAGACCTGGGCGGTAGCATATCTCTATTTGGTATTGCTCGAGCCTTTCTAACCACCGTGCTAGCTGGCCTTCTAATTTTTTAAGTTCATCAACCAACGTAAAGAGCAGTGATCAGTACGAATCTTAACTTTCCTTCCACAAACATAAACATGAAAATGTTCCAAAGCTTTAACAATGGCAAGAAGTTCTTTGCGAGTTGTGCAATAGTTTAACTCAGCTTTAGTAAATGTTTTGGCAAAGTATTCGATCACGGCTTCTGTCCCGTCTTCCTTGACTTGGCTTAGAACAGCTCCTATGCCATTGTTACTAGCATCTGCATCAATGATAAAATCGCCATTTTCTACGGCAAATTGCAATATAGGTGGAGTAGTCAATTTTGATTTTAGGCATTTGAATGCCTTTTCACAATTCTCGCACCATTTAAAATGCGCTCCCTTTTTAAGTAATTCATACAAGGGCTTGGCAATATTAGCAAAACCTTTTACAAACTTGCGATAGTAGGAACATAATCCTAAAAAACTCTATATATCTTACATTTTTCGGGGTTGGCCAACTTTCTACTGCTTGGGATTTATACGGCGAAGCCGAGATCCCTTCTTTTGAGATATCATGCCTGAAGTACTCAACCTCGCGGCAGAACAATTTGCATTTCTTTGGATTTAATGTTAAATTTGCTGCCAGCAGACAATTGAAAACTAGTATAAGGTTTTCACACAGTTCTTGAAACGATGAGGCATGAACCATAATATCATCTAAGTAAACCAAACATGTAGACGTAGGCAAACCACCTAAAACATGGTCCATTATTCGTTCGAACGTGCTTGGGCTACCACATAGCCCAAACGGCATTGCGTTAAATTCAAATAACCCTTTGCCCGTTGAAAACGCCGTTTTTTCCCGGTCTTTTGGATTTACCAAAACCTGCCAATAGCCAGCTTTTAGGTCCAACGTGGCAAACCAAGTTGAACCACGCACAGAATCCAAAATTGCGTCAATGCGCGGTAAAGGGTATGAATCTTTTTTAGTTACGTAATTCAATTTTCGGTAGTCAACGCAAAACCGTGTAGTTCCGTCTTTGTTTGTAACCAAAACCACAGGAGAACACCATGCACTAGATGAATGGCGTATAACATTTTCCTTTAGCATTTCGTTTATTAATTTATCGGCCTCTTCCTGCTTTGACCATGGCAATCTACGCGGTCTTTGTTTTATTGGTAAAGCATCTCCCGTATTAATATTTTGGTAAGCCAATCCTGTTACCCCGTTACTTGATTCAGAGCTTCGTATGTATTTCTTTACCAGATTTTCCATTTCTTGAGCTTCTTTCTTTAATAGCCTAGTTTTCGTGTTACTTGTCATTTTTTTCGAATCGTCATTATCTGGAAATATGCCTTCATCTTTTCCTTCGATTAAATTTGAACCAGTAAAATTACTTGAAACTAAATTTAGTTTTACTTCCTAAATATTGTTGTCAAGTAATTTATTTTTTAGATCAATAACGAATCCATAGCGGCCCAGAATATCCAACCCAAGTATACCATCTTCTGTTATTTCAGACACCAACATTTCATGGGTATAATTAGCGGTTGAAAACACTAAATGTGCTTTAAAGCTTCCGGCTACTGGGACAATATTTTCTCCCACTCCAGTTAAGACATAGTTAGAAGGTTTTGTCGTTACGTTGTGTAGACGTCTTAACCAGTTTTGACTAATAATTGACACATCGGCGCCAGTATCAATAAGCATACAACATGGTTGGTTATTGACAGTTAAATTACAATAAAGTCCGTTTTGCCTTTTTATGGTTGACACGCTTAAATTGGCAATAGAGGCTTTGTTTTTAGTAGCCGAATTTTGCCTCTGTAATCCGGCTACTGGATGTTTTCCGACTGCACCACACTTACATCTCTTCTTCTGTTATAATTATTTCGGCTACCATAGAATTGCTTTTTATTTCCGTAATCGTACTGTCGTTCTGTGTTGTTGTGCGACGTTCAAATGACATTTGTTAAATCGCCAATAGCTTTGTGCATTGCTTCAAGTTGGCTTCCTACATTTTCAATGTCCAACTGAGCAGAAGCCGTTCTTACCGGCCTAAATTTGCTCGGCCTAATAAAACTCTTTTCTTCTAATTTCATTGCCCAATTAAGAGCGTCGTCTAACTGGATCGGATTTCGGATTTTTAGTCCAGAGTAGAGGTCCCAATTTTCCTTTAGAGCATTTATAAACATTAACTTTAAGAGCTTCTAAATCTTCTCCTTTTGACATGTTGTATACTTTGCATCGCCTTACAAGAGAATTGATGTCTTCGGCTAAATTAACTAGACTTTCATTTCGTCGTCGTACTCGAGTATGTAGGGCAGAAACTGTATTTTTTTTTTAAGTATTTTTTCTCCAAACTTTTGTTGCAGTTTTTCTTTTATTACACAATACTGTGTGCGTTGTTCTGTCATAAGACTCGTCACGACACTTGAAGCATCATTAGTTAAATGCAATGCAAGCTGGATTCCTCGGGTAAATTCGGACCATCCGTTATACTTTGCAGCAAGTTCAAACTTCGTTATATAAGCTTCAAATGAGCCTCGTCCATCGAACATTTCTACCTTAACTTCGCTGACAACGTTTACAGCATTACCTTTGGGTTAAACCACAGGATAAATTGGTTCTTCTGTGATAGCACGGTTTAGTTGATCGACGAAGTTTGCTTGTTGAGCCTGCGACGTCGTTGTGAAGGCTTTTGACTTTTCTCTCACCCTTTTCTTTATGTCGTCGGTTTTTACTTCGGTTTGTTCTCCCACAAAAGTAAAATCGGCAAGCTTTTCTCTTAGGTCGTTGATTGATTGAATTGTGGATTAACTAAAATTTTGGACATTGATTTCAAGCAGTTTGTATTTTTGCATCATGTCCATCACAGTCATATCTAGCTCCTGTCTCAATTTATTTCTGAGTTGTTCAATTCGCTGATCCGTTTCTTTTTTTATTTCACGGTATATTTCTACTCTAACGGCTTTTATTTCTTTAATTGCAACATCACGAATTTCTTCTTCCCATTTTCTTTGTGGTTTAAAAGATATTTCCGAACCACTTGAATTCTCCGCAGCCGACATATTTAATATTTTGATCTCGGCAGGACCTCCAGTTGTAACAATCGAGTCTGATTGTCTTTCGTAAGAAAAGCCATATTATAATTTATTGTATGATATTGCGGAAAGATACACACAACCGTTCACAAGCTTATACCACGAATACTAAATACAAATACATCCGAAACAGTTAAACTAATACATCACGTGATTCAGCCACGTGATAGAGATAAGGAGTAACAGATCGGCAATAGGTGTAAACACGTGATCTGCAGAATAGATAGGACTTTGGCGTAAACAACAAGATGGCGGATACGTTACAGTACTATGGACAGTTGCGGTAGATCATATAATAAAAGAAGCTAATGATACACCATGTCGGTTTAGGGGGCCGAAAACATACCCCCCCCCCCGACAAAGTGATCAATTACAAAAGTTTATGCTAATTTTTAATTGTATAATCCTTGTCAAAATTGATTGCATTTTTATTTTACCTAAAAATTTTCGCAATTTTATAACTTGTTGGGTATTAAAAATTTTAAGTCGATTTTGAGCGAAGAAAGATAATTTCCCAAGTACCGGATGACGAATCATCTGACGCTTAAATTGATGACGAAAATACTGGTCAAGTTTACTTGCTTGGGAGAAGCAAAAGAAAAATCGTTGACTTTTTAGATAATCTTATTCAGACCAAGGTTTAGAAGTTTTATAAAATTAATTTTTCTATGCCACAAACTTTTATAAATTTGCTATTTAATTAAAAAATTTGTGACAAAAAAACGCCTGTTAAAAATATTTTTTTAGGATCAAAATTGTGTCGGTTTGAGTAATGAAGAAATTATTGATGAAGTCATAACTTTTTTTGGTGCAGCACAAGACACAACTGCATACTGTTAACCTAATTTAGTTTATGAGAAATGTGTTAGAATAAAAAAAGCGAAAAATAAGTCAAAACTTAACATAGATTTAAAAGAGGAATGATTTTATTTCAAAGCAACTGGGATGGGCGTTCTTCCTACTAGCCAATCATTTAGATTGCCAGAAAAAATGTCGAGAGGAAATCAAAAACGAAATAGGAGATAATATAGACATTAATTGGGAATTTTTACGTGGATGAGTTTTTTATCCACCGTAAAAAGCACATTTGTTAAAAAAAATGTAACCGCTAATTCTATTTAGGAATGACCTTAGCAAACTTTCATATGTAACCAGTTGCATTAAAGAGACTCTGCGAATGTATTGTCTTATTCATTTTTTTGGTAGAAAAGTAAACAAAGCGCTACAATACCTGATGCTTACAATCCAGAAAAAACTTATTTTGATTAAAAGAAGTAATATTGGAATAAATATTCATGCTTTGCACCACAATCTACGTGTTTGGCCAAACCCCAATGTGAGTCATCAAAAAGTATAAATAAAACAAGTTAAAAGGATTTTTTTATCCAATTACAAAAATATGTGATAAACCTGTTGCGGCGTCCAAAAGGACCGCATTAATGCCCCACTATTTGCCCTTGAGCACGGCGTTTACATATAGGCTAAACACGTCCATATTACACCCTTACCCGATAAAAATATTTAAAATCTATTTCTTTAAGGGGATAGCAGGTTCAAGGTAGACATTTAAACAATCATCAAAAAATCTTCCAATTTAAAAAAATTTATTTGGGTGTAAATTTATGTATTATTTCTATAGAAACTGCATTGGGCAACATTTCTCTATGCACAAAATGCGAGTAGCTTTGTGTAAATTGTTAAGAAAATATGAGGTGTACACCGCTGCCGAACCACTACTTCTACCTGGTATTACTGTACAACCTAACCATGGAATTCATCTCAAAATTCGAAACATCGAAAAATAAAAACAAATTGTCGTTAAAACTAAAATAGACTAAATGTTTTATTTTTTGAATATAATCGTGGTTGTTTAAAATTTAATTAATGTTAAACATCTCCCCTTTTACCACTTGTTTAAACTAGTATAAGTGAAAGTAGTCAATAAAGTAATGTTATCTTTTTATTTCTTTAAGTTTATCTGCAATTAAAGGCAAAACTTGTTCATATAGTGGGACAATGGTCTCGTATTCTTTTACTGGGATTCTCTTTTTTTTGATGCCATTTTTTCCGGATTCTTTTAACATTTTCTTAAAGTGATATACCTAAAAAAAAGTCAATTTAGATGCTATAATTAATCACATTCGCCAGAGGTATATTCAAGAAAACCATAAATACCTCATCAGCTTTCAGAAGTGTGTAGGAGTTACCAGGGTCTCCAGCTCTGGCTGTTCTTCCCACACGATGTATATAAGTCTTAATAAGACTTGGTGCGTCATATAATATGACGTCAGTCACGTCAGGTACGTCAATACCACGTGCCATTGCGTCAGAACAAACCAGGCTATTTTAAGAGTTTATAAAAAATTAAGTTTATTTTAAATGTTAACAATTGGTTCATGGACATAGCCACATAAAGTACTACGTTTAACCCATACTGTCTTCTTGTTATAAAGTTCTTAGAAAAAAAAACTAGAAGTTTAGTTAAACGGAAATATGACCAAGCAATAGCATAGCAAGATGGTAAAGAGAAGACTTAATTGGGTTACACTTTACTTCTCAAACCGCAAAAAATTTTATATAACAAATGAGACCGGCAGCGTGGTGTAGTGGCAAGAACACTTGCTACACCACCATGAGGTCGTGGGTTCAATCCCCACTGTTCTCATGCTGTAGCGCTGTTAAAGGGGAACTCAACTGAAAAATAAGGCCAGCTAATATGTTTTTTTAAACTGTACTGAGTTTAAAACTGTATAGTTAAAAATAGTTTTGTATCTGTAATAAGCCTGATTCGATGTTTTGAACTTCGATGGCAAACCCTTTATGATGTTACCGGTTTGTACGCGAATTTGTTAGCTTTTCGTTATGATGCGGTCAAAGTTGTTTTATAGTCGTACGAGTTTTCTAGAAAAGTTAAACTATTATAAAAACGTTTATAAGGTTATTAAATGATAGTTCTACATTGCACTAGTGTTTTTATTCGTTTGGAGGCAGCAAAAAAGTTTTTATGCCAATTACAAACTTGTTTTATTGCCAGACTGCTGAACGCAAACTGTGTGATATTTGCGTTTAGCTGTTAAAAGAAACAAGTATATGCCACTGTGTGTTTGTATGTATGAACTATGATGAAACAGGCCAGTTTCTTGTAAAACAACTACTCCCATCACTGTTAATAGTAATTTCAGCCTCCCAAACCGGTTTAAATGCAAAGGATTGTAATTGTGCATCAGGAACAATTTAAGTCTTTAACATTATTTTGGTTTTTAGCAATAGACATAACTATGGTTTACAGAATATCTTAGAAGGTTTATAACAATTATTCTAAAGGTTTAAATTTCTAATAAAAGGCGTTTGCATTTTTGCAACTTCATTTTTTTGCCTTTTATACAATAATACCAATTTTTAAGCGTTTAGTTACAGAATAGAAATTACCACATATTTAAGCTTTGTTTTACTAACACAATTTTTTGTATTGCTACATGATAAGTCGAGTTAGTTTGGCATGGCGATGAGTCTATTTGTTTAATCTAAAACAGTTAAATGTTTACTCTTGCAACATACCTAAAAACTTTATTTTTGCTTATCTAAACAAATAAAAACACTTGTGCAATGTAGAACTATTCTTGGGGAAGCTTATAAACGTTTTTATAATAGTTTAACTTTTCTATAAAACTTATACGACTTTAAAAAAAAGCTTATGACCGCATTATAACGTATAGCTAACAAATTCGCGTACAACCCGGTGACGTCATAAAGGGTTTGCCGTCGAAGTTCAAAACATCGAATCAGGCTTATTAAAAACCCAAAAATATTTTTAATTAAAGTTTTAAACTAAGTACAGTTTAAAAAAACATATTAGCTGGCCTTATTTTTCTGTTGAGTTCCCCTTTAAGTAAGGTGCTTTTAACGGTATAAACTCTTGCTAAGTCAGCACTTAATCACCAGCATAATTACTGGGCAATTAATCTCTATAATATCCCATACTGCTAAAAGGCAACTGGGTCAGAGTAACTGATGTTACTCTATGTTTAGGTAATGCATTCAACCTTCCCGCATCGAGGATAAAAATACATACAAAAAAAGAAGATAATATAGAGTATGTACATACACATTAATTTTTCCAACTGTAAAATCTTTTAGAGTTTTTCTTCTTTTTACTGAGCTAAGTTGTGATGAAAATTCAGAGCAAATTAATCGATCTTTTTCATCTAGAAATAAAAATTTTAAATTAAAAAATACTGTAACTAATTAAAATATTGGCGATAAGTAGCAGTAAAAGGTGATAAAAATTGCTTCTTTTAAGTTCTGTTGGTGTTCTCATTATTTCTATATTAAAGTATTTCTTAGTTACTTGCTAGCAGCACTTTTATTGGCGTTATTACAAAATACCAAAAAAAGGGTCAGCACTAAGCAGAATCTAACAATACCTCTACTCAGCAGTACACGATTACTAAGCTAAGATAACCGAGTTACATTATTAATTAACTGATAACTAAACTTTTTTTGAACGTTAAATTTAAAAAAAAATAAAAATATTAAGAAATAAGCCTACCTATTTTATTCATATATAGTTGTAAAAGCAGTGCAAGTCTTTGTGTAGTTTCAACAGAGCCAGCAAAACACAACACTTTTTTTAAGTTCTTCACTAAACTTAATACAGCCATCGGTTTTTCTCCAGAAGTACAAACAACCATAAACTCCTAACAAATTGAATATAGAAAACAGAACTATAACGATTTTAGGTTTAGTAAATAGCTTGGTCACCAATCCATGTTATACTGTGAAATCATGCATAAATATTTAGTAGTCTTGGCATATTTAAAAAACAAATTAAATTTTGTCATTTTTCTTCAGGATAAAATTTAAACTACTTTTAAACCAAGGGGTGTTGTGTATTTCCCAATAAATTCCAGTTCTGTCTCAATTTCCAGTTTTTTATCAGTATCTTGAGCAAGTAGTTTTGGTTTCGAAAGTGCAGTAAACATTTGTGGTTGAAATAAATTTAACTGTTCCAATTGTTCTGGGTCAGCACTAAGTGTTGCAGAGAACAACAATTTCTGCAACTTTAATGAAATTTAAAACAAAATAAAAGAAAATGTTACTTTGGTAAAGTTTACTACAAATATTGAGAATGTAACTTACCGGTACCCTAGGAGTTTGCAAACTGAAAAATAAAATTTTTGTTTATACACCAACAATAAAAATAGAAGATATTTTTCTTTGTATAAAGGGTTAGTGATTTATCAACTAAGCAATGCTTTTACTTGTGCCTGGTATTAATTAAGGATTAAGGTTTAAATAGTTGAAAAATGTAAAAATATACATTAATGTACCTTCTTATTGTCAGTTGCTTAATGTGAGGTCGACTTTTGTAAACAGTCCTTTCAAGAACATTTAACCAATCTTGTTTAACTTGATCCATCATTCTGTCAGCTTCGTCTATCACCAAAAACCTTTTTAAACATACATAAATAAATAATTCTGCTATATAAGCGCCAAAACTTGAAAAGGTTAAAAAATTTCCGCTATATTAAAAAGGAACAGAAGTTATGACTGTAAAAAGATTTGATTTGGTTGCTTTTTTCTATTTCCAGCGAGAAATTTGTGTTGCATCGTCGTCAAAATTAAATCATTTTTTTACAGTAACTAATTAAATAATATTATATTATTAATATGAAATTAAGTTTCATATTTTTTCTTAAATTTGTATTTTTAATAATACAACAAAAAAAAATAATTAAATTCAACTAGGAATCCCTATAAACTTTATAAAGCAAAACTTTACTTCATACCGTAATTGGTCCAAATTAAACTCCACAGTTTCGTTCAAATGTTCAACCAATCTTCCTGGGGTAGCAATAACAATATCGGCTTGTACTTTTTCACCATTTTCACTACAAGTTAATAAACAAAAAATGTACTTTTTATTTGTATATACTCGATATTAAAAGTTCTGTGTTTTTGTAAACCTAAATTTTGCCAACCCTAGGCTAAATGACAAGGTAAATATTAGGAAATATGCCTAATAATATCCAAAACTGCAAGACGACTCAAGACTGTGTTAGGGTAGCAAATGTAACTCTATGTTAAGGATGCGAAATTATTCTAGTCACATTAGAGATAAAGATATACAAAGAAATTTTATGTTTGCTAGCAAAACATAACCGAAGGACTAATAATCAAAGATTATTAATTAACTTAACTTACAAAGTTTTAGCCAATAAATTTTGTTCCTGTTCCAAAGTTGTTTTTGCACCAGTAAGAAGAACACAACGTAGTGACGTACAATTACACAAATGAACAAAAACGCGAAAAATTTGTGTTGCCAATTCTCGGGTAGGTAAAACAATAAGAGCCCTTGTCACAGGCTTAACCCTGTTTATTAGAGCCTGTAAAGTTTAATTAGTCACATATTTTTAATATATAAATATATATAATGAAGCCTAGTAGATAATATTTATGTATGTTCAAAGTTATTTAATTTAGGTATAAATATTTTGATTAAAAATAGAATAGTTTTGCAATAAAAATGAATTTGTACTTGCACGATTGGCAAAGCAAATGCAATAGTTTTTCCACTTCCAGTTGGTGCACTGACGCAAATATCTCGTGGTGGAAATTTACAAACCCCGAAACCCAATCTAACCCCCTTTAATATAGCTGGAATAACACATCTCTGAACTACAAATAAAAAAGTTATAAAAAATAGAACTTTAAGAAATGAAATCAATTTTTTGTTTAAAACACATGGGTATTTAACATAGGGCAAATATATTTCATTGTAATTTAGCTGTTCAGGAATGCATGTCTACTTTTTTATAATATGTTTTACATTTAGGTATTATTTGAACAATATTCAAATAAATTATTATTAAACCTTTAATACAATGGGAAATAATTTTATTGTCCGTTATATTTGGTTGTTTAAATTAAATTTAGGTAAATGTTAAGTTAAAAATGTTGCATTCATATATTTAATTTCAATAAAGTGGTCCTTAAATTTGAATACAAATGTTGCATATGAATTAATACATGTCTAACATTTACATGATAGCTGCAATCTCAATATAAGTTACTTTAGTAATATTTTTATATTTATTTATCCATGAAGTAAATAGCAACTTCACAGCCTGAATATAAGATAATGTGTAACTTTAACTCAGTTTTGATTTGCGATTAGCAGTTTTGATAAATATTAAACATATTGCTTTGAAATCAACCTGCAATTTTTTTTTTGGCTAGAGTTGGTATAAAGTCAGTGGTGATCGAACCCAAGACCTTATTTAGTGAAACCAAGTGTTGTTTCATCTATACAAAGCTGCCAATACCTACTTACCAGGAAACAGACTAGTGACATTCATTGATTTAAGATTTTTTAACAATATAGGTTCAATATTTGAAATTTCTTCAACAATAGGGTATGTAGTACCACTGACAACATTCTCAATCAAAAAGGGATTTGCTAACCAATCTGGAAGTTTTCTAGAAACCTTATTTAAAGACAAAATAAATTTACCTTTAATTTTTTTAAGAAAAAAAAGAGTTTTGAATGCTCTGGTTGTTAACTTAAGATGAGTTTTTATAGTAAAAAAGTCACAGAAAGCATAGTGTAGTGTTCAGAACACTTGCTACCCATCATGAAGCAGTGGGTTCGGTTCCAACTGTATTCATGCTATAGCCGCCCTTGAGTAAGGTGCTACAAACAGTATGAACTTCTGCTGAGCCAGCACTTAATCAGCAGCTCATTTATTGAGCAATTACAATCTATAATATCCCTAACTGTCAAAGGCAACTCGAAACAAGGTCATAGTAACAGTTGTTATTATATTTAGGTTGTCAAGTCGACCTTTTTACATTAAGGATAAAGATAAATGTTTTTAAGGGTGTCAATCACAACCAACAAAAAATATATCTAGATGATGTATTCTTGCAATACCTTCTTAACAACGTAATCTTCTTTTGTTCCCAAAACAGAAAAATTCCCAATTTTATTGTCCACAGTTTTAATAGTTTTATCATTTTCCTCACAAAGTATTAATTTATTATTAATATCTATTGCAGTTTCATCACCACACAACTGTTTTTCTTCCGATGAAAGATTTAAAAAGTTTAAATCAAACTCTGTTGATTTTTGCGATAATTTATTTTTTTCATCCCCATTTTTGATGTCTTTCTTAGTACCATTTTTGGTTTTATTTTTAAAAAGTTTGCTGGATTTTTTTCTTTTTTTTGTAGGGGGGGCGTCATTATATAGTTTTATTTCCTTAGCCCTTTGTTGTAATTCCCTTAAATTTTTATCTGAAAAAAGAGAGGTTGGATCTGTTGTACTATCTTCCTCACCTGTGTATCTGTCGAAAAAAAATGTTTTTACTAAAATAAGGTTTTATTTTTATCAAAAGTTTAATATTTAAGTTTTCCAACTTTTTAAAGAGAAAACAACTCAAAAAATTAAAAAAATGTAAAACTATGACATTATTCTAGGTTAAAATGGTAGGATTAGTTTTACACTTCTAGAATGGTAGTAGTCTATTAGATAAATGATTTTTGATGCTTTGACTCTATTTCTATTTTTCCACTAATTCTATTTTTTCCACTAAAATTTTATAAAATATAACTCACCTTACAATGGAGAATAGTGACATTGTAAATTTAATATAAATACAAACTACAGTCTTTTTTTTAGTTCATCTAAACACAATCATTATAATAATTTTTAATAGTAAAAAAAAAACTTTTTTATGACTTTGAAAAATAAAATTGTTTAATTTTAAATACTGACACTAAAAAAATTATCACAAGATTGATACCAAAGATATTTTAAAGAACAAAAAAATTTAAGAATTATTTTTTTTTAAAAGTGCAAACGATTCTAAATACATATTTTTTTTCTTTATTACATCACTTTCTTTTTTTCTTTTTTTAAGTCTGCGTGTACTAGGGCTAAACATAGTTTTAAATTGGTCATGATATTTGGTCAACTCTTTAAATTCATACACATTTAAAGGTAACTCAAGATGATCAATAGCATACATATGCAACCCTTTGAATTTTTTTGAAGAATGAGTTAAATTTTCCACAGGAACTAAATCTTCCACTTGGCTGAAATGTGTAGTTAATAAAGTTTTGGCCTGCATGGCCTTTGCAGTTTCAATTGCCCCTTGAAAAGTGCTATGATTTTTAAAGCATGCCTCTATATCTCGATCACTACTAACATATAAACAGTCATGAATTAAAAGATCTGCATATTGACCTTTTTCTAAAAGAAATTTTGACATGGGCAAAGTATCCGATGAATATACCAATTTGAAACCATTAATAACCATAACAACTCCAATAGTAAACACACCATGTGAAACCATTGGTAGATACAAATATTTTAATCCAATATGATCTTTAATATCTGCAATAACTTCATATTTTGGATATTTGCCGATTATTTTAAACTCAACGTTTTCTTGAAGATAAGAATTATGTTTTGTTACATACTTAAGAAAAAGATTGTGATGAAGATGACTAGAAAACACAACATGTGTGATTTCATAAGATTTATGCCGTTTGATTGCATTAAGCATCGAAACAATTCCAAGAAAATGATCTGTATGTCTATGTGTTAGAATAATCAGTTTGATAGTGGAAAGTACCCGAGGTGTAAAGTGACCAAAGTGATCCTCCAGCTGCGAAAGTGCAGAATAACCGCAATCAAGCATAACACTTCTATCTTTGTCAATCATTACCAAAAAGCAAGGATTAGCTCTTAATCTTGAACAAACTCCACCTGAACCCAAAACAACGAGTCTTGGATATGTAATGTCATTAAAATTGGAACATAATGTTACATCATTTGTTTTGCCATAAATATTTTCGTAGTTATTTAGAGATTCTAGAAAATTTGCAATTCGACTTTTCAATTTTGTAATTTTGCCCTCTTGGTTAACAAAATAGTTACATGAATTTTTCCATAATTTGTAATAATCATTATTAAACTGTAAATCAATACTTTTTGAATCTTTCAATGGCATAATCGAACTTTCTGCATTATAAATTGGAAAAAAATGTGGAGTAATTAAATTACATAAGTTACGAGTGACATGGTGTCTTTTTAAATTTTCAACGTTTGTGGAAGTGTTCTCGTTGACAAAAATGTGATTGCATGTTTCGTGAAATTTTAAAATCCAATTTTGATAGTCCACTGTATTTAAAACATCAACTGCTGTCATATGAACAACGGTATAAGTTTTTGTATCATCAAATGAAGAACCAAAAGCATTAATTAATGCAGGTATGTAAGCTATTGATGGGCAGTCCACGAAAATAACAAAGGAAAAATTTAAAATTAAGTCATTCTTTTCTGTTTCTTTACTGTAATTCAAATTACTTTGAGTGTCGTTTCTATTTTCTGTTTCTTCTGGTAAACCATTGATTTTACTGAAACATTCTTTTGCATTGGAAAAATTTAAAGTTAGGGATTGATTATTATCTTCCACATCAACTTCAGTCACATTTATTTTAGTATTCACATTTTGTTTTGGATTTTGTTGTGGATCATTTGCAACATTAGGTAAGTTGTCAAAATTTGCCACCATTCCTGGTATTTCAAACATGTAGCATGCAGCAACATTATTAAGCAATGTTGAGTTGTTGGTTGATTTTTTTGTACTAATGGTAGGCTTTAAATTTATCATACTGAATTTTGTTCCTGATTTACTATCAACAAAACTAGACAATGAATCACAAATTTCATACACAAAATGGTTTGAATTCACTTTGCTTTTAGCCAATGTGGAAAAAATCAAATCAGTTATTATGTTCCATAACTTTCTTAGTCCAGTTGGTCCACAAACAATTGCAGATCGAAAGTTGTTTGTTTCAGGTTCTCTAACATATTCATGCATGTCAACTATTGCTTCCCACTGCAACCTAGTGAATAAGATGTAATCAGCTTTTTCCAATTGTTGAGTTAAATAAAAAGGTAAAAACCGATTTACATTAGAACTTACATTAAAGTAAAATGTACTGGCTAAGGTTGAATCTTTGTTTTGCAAGTTCTTTGTTACTAGCTCCAAACAAACAGATGGAAAAACATTTTTTCCACGTGTTAGAAGTTTAATGAATGCATTGGTAGATGTTTCACAAATTTCTTTCTTTGGTTGGTTTACAATTCGATGTTTATCTTTAATTTTGTTGTGATTAAAAACAATTTCTCTACTTAATGACCAATTGAAAGCTTGATGTTTGAGATTCCACTCCTCCTTTTGTTTTTTAACTTCATCTAAAGAATAGCTAGGTAAATTGGAACAATTTCTCTTGGTAACGTTTTCAAAAAAATTTAATTTTACCAAATTGGACAATTTTTTTAACTGAAGGTACTTCATCTGTTCATTTTATGTTATGAAACGTTATACAATTTATATTCTAAAAATACTATTAAAAAATTTAAAATAAAAAAAGGTTGCCAGAAGCTTCTGGTCCCCAATGAAAAAAATGATTCTAATGTTTTTTATCACAAATTTTAACTATCACCTATTTACAGCCAGTTTGTTATTGTGAATTTTAACACTATTAATATGCACCAATTTCAACGCACGTGGAAAGGTTGCCAAATATTTTTTTGTGTTTAAAAATCTTAATTTTAAATTATTTTTTATATTAAAATTATAAAAAAAACTAACAGTTAAATAATACATTTTTCTTTTTTCAAATCTCAAAATTTTTAAAGAGCCTTTAAGTATAAATACGTTTATTACATACAACTTTTTTTGGGGTTTACAACACTCAACCACGTTACTCACGAATGTTTTTTACGTCATTTTTTAACTGTTTGGTTTTATTAAGACACAATTAATTAAAAGAACGCGGTAAATGTGTAGTAAAATTTATAGTTATGAAGTTTATATTGGTTTCTGGTGGTGTTATTAGTGGAATTGGAAAGGGTAGGTGCTACGTTATAAGTGTATAAAAACTTTTTTTATATTTAAACATTTAATTGTATTTTGCATGTATTTAAATAACTTTTTTGTCGTATAAACGGGTAACTAAAATTCTGTTAAAAATAAAGCAAATTTTTATTTACCCCATTGCTTAGCTATATAGCTAGCAATGATTTTTTTTATTTTTAATAATGTTTTTATCATTTTATTTTTGTTGATTAGGTGTGATATCCAGTAGTATTGGAACAATATTAAAATCTTGTGGACTTCGTGTTACAGCAATAAAGATCGATCCCTATTTAAATATTGATGCAGGAACATTTTCACCATATGAGCATGGTAATTTATATCATATCAGTTTTTCTTGTTTAAATGTTAAAATCTAAAAGTAGTAAATAAGAAAATGTCGTTTACTGTTTCAAACAAATAAATCAAATATTTACTTTATGAGATGAATTGGTATTTGCTTAAATCTCACCTCACGAAATGACTTTTTCAATTAATATTGCCATAACTATGATTAGCACTAACATGCATTTTAAAGACAACCCTATGTATTTAAGATTTGTGGCACAATTAACACTGCCTTAAGTTATAGCATTAAATGGTAGTAACACTAAAAACAATTATTGGGTTAATTACCCAACAATATGGTCAGTAATATCCAAAACTGCCGAATCAACTCAAGACTGGGTCAGGGAAAAAATAATACCTTAAAGTAAGATTTTAAATTTTGTCTTCTAACTATTATCTGCTTAAAAATCTAAAATAACAAAAAAAATATATAAAAGCTTTTTGTTCCAGGTGAGGTGTTTGTTTTAGACGATGGTGGAGAGGTAGACTTGGATCTTGGAAATTATGAAAGATTTCTTCAAGTCACATTGCATAAGGATAACAACATTACAACAGGTTTGTAAAAATTTCTAAAAATTTAAAAAATAAGGGTGTTGCCCTATCTTAACCTTTTTGTTAAGGTTTAACTTACTATTTATAAATATTTTAGTAAACCTTTTTTTTTAATTGTGTTAAAAAACTTAGGCAAAATATACCAGCACGTTATTAGCAAAGAAAGAAAGGGCGATTACCTTGGAAAAACTGTGCAAGGTAAACTTTAAACTTGCTTTGACATATTTTTGTTGTGCTTGAAAAAAAAAGCTGTTCGAATCCTTAAATAACCCAGCTAGTAATATATTCTGCCTTAGCATTCAATGTGTTATTGATTCTTTTTTATATAATGTTTGCTTACAGTTTATTGACAATAAGTAAAGACGTAACCCAAGTCCTATAAATCAAATGTTTTTTTAGTGGTACCTCATGTCACTGATGCAATTATGGATTGGGTGGAAAGAGTTGCAAAAGTTTCGGTGGATAATGGAAATGAAGAACCTCAAGTTTGCATTATTGAGGTAAGCAATACAAATATTAAATTTATTCGATTATTTTGTGTATAAATTATTGGGTGATTTATTTTTTAAGTCCTGTGTTGTACAGTATTAAAATTTCATGGAATTTATAAATTTTAGCTGGGTGGGACCATAGGAGATATAGAAGGAATGCCATTTGTTGAAGCATTTCGGCAGTTTCAATTTAAAGTTGGCACTGGTAATTTCTGCAACATCCACGTTAGCCTCGTGCCACAGGTAAAAATCAAAAGGTTAAAAATTATATGTTTTGGTGTAATGATTTTATCAATTAAATTTAAAAAATGGAAGTTAAAAAAAAACTTTCACTTTTAGTACTGAAATGATAAAAATTTGGTAGTTTTACAATTTATTTTTTTAATAGTTTAGTATTGAATAATAATAAATTATTTGTTTGGTTAATGGTTTTTTTTTATAAAAAAATGTTTTGTATTCCAGCCGAATTCCACAGGTGAACAAAAAACCAAACCAACCCAACATAGTGTTCGACAATTAAGAGGTTTAGGTTTATCCCCGGACCTTATTGTGTGCAGGAGCCAATCCCCGATTGAAATGTCAGTAAAAGAAAAAATATCGAATTTCTGTCATGTAACAACTGAGCAGGTAGGTAAAATTGACGATAAGGTTTGGTATATAGCAAAGCAAATAAATATTAAAAATTTATTGATGTGATAAATAAGAAAACTCTAAAATTAGAAATATATTTATAAAATAAACAGAAAATGCTGGATTTGTGTTTTAATTATATTTTGTTGTGTTTAATGTATATTATTTTTGTGAAAAATAAAATTATGTTCAGGTAATTGCTGTTCATGATGTCTCTTCGATATACCATGTTCCTTATGCTCTTGAAGAACAAAATGTTTCAAATTATTTGATTAAAAGACTTAACCTTCCAACTCAACCCAGAATTGGAATTTTAACTCGATGGAGAAACCTTGCTGACAAGTACAATCATTTTTTCCTTTCTTATAATTTCTAAGTTAATTTTAATTTAATTTAAAAACTTTTGCACATTACCTTTTTTTGAATTATTTGTTAAGCTTTGCTTTAAAAACCATGCTATTTCTAGGAATTTAAGTAAGACACTTGATTTTTTATAACATTAAAATTGTTTGGTCGTTATTTACATTAAATTTCATGTTAATAGGTATGACCAGATTCACACAAAATGTACAATTGCTTTAGTAGGCAAATATACAAGATTGGAAGATTCATATGCCTCAGTTATCAAGGCATTAAGACATGCCTCCCTTGCAATTAATAGAAAGTTGGATTTAATAGTAAGTTGTTTTCGGAAATGATTATTTTTTTTTATTCTTTATAGACCAATAACAGACATAGTAATTTTAGTATTTTTTAAGATTATTGATGCTGCAAATTTGGAAGATAAAACAGAACAAGAAAATCCAGTAGAATATCATGACGCATGGAAAAGATTGTGTTTAGCCAAGTAATCATACAACATATTGTGTTACTGATAGATAATAAAAATATTGTTATTTATCCCTTCAAATAAAAAAAATATGTTGATTATGCGCGGGCAAATATTTTAAAAATGCTAGCTTTTTTTAAAAAGGGGCAAAGGAATTTTGTATGATTAAACTTTTATTTGTAACAGTGGTGTCTTGGTACCAGGAGGATTTGGCAGTCGAGCTATTGATGGAAAAATCTTGGCGGTTAAATGGGCACGTGAACATAGAATTCCTTATTTAGGAGTTTGTCTTGGTTTGCAGGTGGCTGCTATTGAATTTGCAAGAAATGTTTTAAATATGCAAGGTATTGATTGTTATATTTAATCCTTTTTTTTCTAAGTTTTTACATCAAATAATATAATAACAATTTATATTGGCAGCATGGGGTAGTGGTAAGAATACTAGCTACATTACACATGGGGTCATGGGTTCAGTCCCCACTGATCTCATGCTGTAGCGCCCTTGAGTAAGGCGCTATAAACGGTACAAACTCCTGCTAAGCCAGCACTTAATCAGCAGCGTAATTATCAGGCAATTATAATCTATAATATCCCAAACTGCCACAGGCAACTCAAAACTGGATCGGAACTGATCTTACTCTATGTTTAAGTCGCGCTTTTGACTTTACCACATCGAAGATAAAGATTATTATACAAAAAAAAAAAAAAAATTCAATTTTTTTTGTTTAGATGCTCACTCGACTGAAATGAACCCAGAAACGGGTCATGATGTTGTAATAGACATGCCAGAACATAACCCTGGTGATATGGGTGGAACAATGAGATTGGGGAAAAGAAGAACAATATTTAAAACCAAAGATTCTATTATTAGTGAGTGTGGGATTTTCCTTTTTTTTCGTATTTAGTTATTTTCTTTGTTTGAAGTTTGACTTAGACTTTAAATAGGCAGCCCAGACTCGAATTCACTTTAATTTAAACTATGTTTTTTAAACTTTACTAACATTTTGATTATTAAACAATGTTGTTGTTTTTGTTTTAACTACCACTTTGTATACATTATTCACAACTTTTCTTGTTTATATTTATCTAAGTTTAAAATGATTTGAATGTTGTTTTTTTTTAAATTTTGTTTATTATATATATAGTTTTTTTAGGACATTTATTTAATTCATATAATCAGCCTTTTATTCTTGATTGTTGCACAGGAAAATTGTACAAGTCAGTAGACCATGTTGATGAACGACACCGACATCGATATGAAGTTAACCCAACTTATGTTCACTTGTATGAAGAAAAAGGTTTTAATTTTGTTGGACATGATATTGAAGGCATGAGAATGGAAATAATGGAACTTAAAGGTTCTTTCTTGAATTTATCTTTTATTAGAAGTTTGATTAGGTTAAAAACATAAAAATAAAATGTTAAAATTTGAAAAAAAAATCAATTTTTTTAACATTGCAATATTTAGATCACCCTTATTTTGTTGGGGTTCAATTTCACCCGGAATTTATGTCAAGACCGCTGGAGCCTTCACCCCCTTATCTTGGATTGTTATTAGCTTCTTCGGGAATGTTGGAGTCCTATATCGACAATGGAAACAGATTATCTCCACGGTAACCATAAATCATGTTTATAGATATATTAAAAAGTTTTCAAAAAATAATTTCTAAAAAATTCTAAAACAAACTTTTAAATTATGCTACCCCCTATTTCTGTGTTTTATAAATTTCTTATTTTTACCAGGCAACAAGGTCATTTCGATACAGATGATTTAGAAGAAGAAATGTTGAAACTGTCAACTTTAAAAACACAGGCTTCAGGAGACCACTGAAAATTTACTTTGTTTAGTTTGGATGTTAGTTAAATCTGCCAATCATTTGTTTGTTATTTTTGTGTATTAGACCTATGAAAACTAATTATTTCAACAAAAATCTTTGTTTATATGCAATTGATTTTGCAATTCAATTCCGTTTAGGTTGTTTCTTTTTCCTTTTTCCGTGTTTTGTTGGACTTTTTTTAAACACACTGCCTTGTACTATATTAATAAAAAAAATTCTTGGGAATTATTGTTATTTAAATACCTTCTTTTTATGAAAACAAATTGGACTTCGATCTTACTTAAGAAACTGCCGACTAAGCTCTTTACAAAAAGTGATGTTTTTTGTTTAAAAAACTTGGTGTAAATTGTAAAAACATAACATTTAAAAAACGCAAAACTGAACCGTTTTGTAAGTGTGTTTTAAAATATACTTTTTCTCTATCCACATTAGCGAAGTAAAAAAACAATGTTATCATATTTTAGGATTTAATCCAATTGTGATCTAACAAACAAAATAGTTGTTTAACCAAAATCCTGATTACTTGCAACATTTTTGTTTTAGAACAAGGTAAAATAAAATATAACTTAAAATATAAATTTCAACTAGACCAATGGCGAAAAATAAAGAGAGTAAAAAAGGAAAAAAGAAATTAACCGAGGAAGAAAAAGAAGCCGAACGACTTGAACGAAAACTTAAAATAAAAAATCACAAAAAACACCTACGATATTACATAAAAGTATTAACGCGTAGAAAAAAAGAAAAAGCAGAAGATTTTTTGCGACGACCTGTTCTAAGAGGTAATCAACAAAACTTACCAATGAACAAATTATATTGTAAGCTACAGATAAGCCTTTTTGTTATGTCAATTTACAACAACTTAGTAAAAACCCCTTAAACCTATTTTCTTAATACTTATTTTAGAAAAGTACAGCCATCAGTACCTACGTGAGCTGATTGATTTTTCAAAGCTATACGCCGACGTGTCACGAAGCATGGCGGACCTAAACGAAACGGTGTTTAACTTCGACAGAGAAGTAATAAATGTAGAAGATTATGTCCCACCAAGTTTAACGGATTTAGCTAAACCGCTAGATATTAAAATAAACGATAGTCCAGAAGCAGATCAAATAGAAGGTATTGCATTTTTTCTAGTGTTTATTTACATAAAATATCCGCTTTCGATTGTGCCATCTTTTTAAATTAAAACGTTAGGTTTTGTAGAAGCGGGTTAAGTAAAATATATATTCCTATTTAAACGTTATGTTATTTAATGATCTTTAATATCACCATGGTGTTAATAAAAAATGTTGCGTTGTTTATGTCGCATTGGGTAACATTTTTGTCCGTCCTGAGCAAATACTTAAACAGCAGCTTAATTATCGGGCAATTTTAATCTATAATTAATACTTTAAACTACCAAAGGCAATTCCAGACTGGGTCGGGGTAACAACTATTACCCTATATTTAGAAGGATAAATAAATAAAAACATATCTCATATCGAAAATAAATAAATAAAAAATATTCCTTTAACAGGAGATTCTGTCAATAGCGGAGAAAAACAAATAAACAACGAAAATTATGGCGATGTTACCAAACAAAAAAGTGAACCATTTAAAAAGGAAGAAATTAAAACGAAAGAAAGTAACAAGGATATTGAAAAATCCCCTTCTCAAAAACTACGTAGGACAAAACATTGTTTTGTATTCTCCCCAAGGATAGTAATTATTTTTAACTATTTTAAAGTTTGTACACTATTATACTAAAACTAACATAATAAACCAACATAACATAAAATTTAATAAAAGTTTCTTAATAGGATATCCTTTTTTAAACCTACTATTTTAGGCTATGAAAAAAGATCTCGATTATTGTGTTACCAGATGATTTCTTTGCTATGTTTTGCCCTTATCATTATTCTTATTTTTGAGCGAGCAATTGGTAAGTTAATTTTGAAAAGTTATAAGATAAAATTTAAGTTTCTGTAATAAATAATACTTCATCTTTTTAGTTTTCTTAGAATTAAATCAGTACATTATTTAAATTTTGTTTACCGTTTAATTTTGTTTCAAGGATTCTTATCTTGTCCTGCTTTAGAAAACGTAAGTTTTACTTTTTTTTATATTATGTATCAATAATTTTTTGTACTTTATGATGTATATACATTCTAGAACACTGCAAATTGCCCACAAAGTCGTATCTCAAGTAAGTGGGTTAAATTCTCAATATCTTAATCTAATTTTCATAGTTTTTTTCAACGTAATTTAAATGCATTTAGGTCGTCTATATCCAAAGGAATATTTTCACGTGCAACCTCAATTTCTGTACGACAATTTTAACGCTGATTTATTCAGGATGGGAGATAAGAACAAGCAGTTGTTTTTTACCACTTGGCATATCCTTAACGAGGCAAATTAACCTTAATTAGTAATTAAAATGGGTAATTAAAATGGGTATTATTTAATTACTAACTTAACAATTGTTATTTTTATTATGTAGATAGACGGTGTTCCACTTATATATCTAAACCCAGACGACGTTGATGTTATACCGAAACTGGAGCGAGCACTTTACATTAACAAAACTGTACGTTATTAGTCTTTATTGCAACCGTTTAAATTGTTATAGGGCCATCAAGCGTAAGGTTTGTAAATCTGATTTTTATATTAAAAGAAATGTATAAGCTAACCACTCTGTCAAAAAAAAGTGATTTTTTATGATATTCAGATGACAGAAACTTTGGTGAAATTTGGTTTTGATGTGAAATCTGTAACTATCGATTTAAAATACCCACCACGGGGCGAATCATATGGAACCAACGTAAGAATAAACATAGACTACGGTTATAGTCCCTACGTTATATTAATATAAAAAATTAATTTCAAAGAATACTGTTAAGATGCCTATAATAAATAAAGTAGTAGTCATGTTTATTTTTATGTGATAGTTTACCCGCGCACCCCAAACGACAGTTTTTTTAAATTTTAAAGGCCTTTAAATTAGACACATAATATCGTTTATTTAGCTCCATTATGCATATATATTTTAAATATGTAAAAACCAGGAAAACAAAACTACGAGCTGAAAGGTTTTAGGTTTAAAAGCTGCACTAATTTCACACTATTCGTCCCCTAAGCCTGACGTTTACAAATAGCTTAACCACTTCCCAACAAATTTCAAAATAAAAATACAAAAAAACTTTCACCTTAAAGTGATACAGAAAAATGTAGTGCTGTGTATTTTTTAGGTATTTGCATCTGTGTATATTGATTACGTACAAAGCATCAGAATTTTGAGGGGATTCGGTTTTCCTGATAAATTTGAGAAAAAAAGAGTTCCGTTCGAAAAATGTTTTTTTGACGAATTGCACAATTATTTGGCAAAAACTTATCTGTGGACATCTTCCCAGTTTATATTTGCACAGGGTAGGTTACAATTATCTAACTTTTTTACTTACACTGTGTTTGTCCATAAATATGGTTAAATATTGTTATATAAGTTGCTTCGTGCTGTTATATCACTAAAAGTCATTTTACCGAATAGATATTATAAATCGAAACCGCCTAAAATGTCGGTAAAATGACAAAAAAATTAGTTTTTAGGAAAATATCCATTCTGTCAAATGATTTTTCGGTAATAGGCAGATGCACTTAATCATACATACTTGTTGGTATGAACATTTAAATTTCCAGAAAATTACTATTTTTGTTTTCTTTGCAGTGGATCGTGGCTTATATCAAGCAATGTTAAAATATTTAAATATTTCTGCAAAACGTTTACCTGCTATCGTTCCTACTCAACTCCAAACTTGTAAAGATAATATTGTTATATAAATTTTGAAGTTTTATCAGTTACAAAATAAATATTTTCAATTAACCGTTTATTAGGTTTTTTAAGGTAAATAGTACCAAAAACTTTTGCATAAAGATTATGCTCAGTATCAAAAATGAATTTTGACGTCACAATCATAAAATTAGATTTGCAGATAACAAAATTCAGTCTTAAAAACCAGTACCTTTTTAATTCAAACACATACCAACGTACAAAAAAGTAGTAAAAGCTCTAAGTAAAGCTATAACGAAACATGGCGGATGTTAGCAAGCAATACAACCCGTCCGGCGACAAAAACAAGTTAGATAGCGAACAACGAAAACTGAAGCGAAAAAAGCAGAAGAAACGCATTCGATTTTACCTCAAGTTATTGGCACAAATGCAACGAAGACAAGAAAGAAAGGAAGAAAGGCGAACGCCATTACGAGGTTCTGCTGTGAGTAAATTTCAACTAAAAAGCTATGCATTTAAAAATGTAAAACAAAAAATGCTTGATTTTAAGGACTTGGTATATTAAATTACTGTCATTTGATCAAAAACCATTTGACCAAAGACGACATTTAACTCAACCCTAGGCTATCCAATAAAGCCAAGGTTATTTTATCCCCTTCTGGGAAATGCCATTTATTTTAAAAAATGCTGCCCTAAACTTTAGTAAAACGTTGTTTTTAACAGTTTGGTTTTAGGCCGTTCGGGCAAAGACCAATTTTTAATAGCATGGTAAAACAATGCATTGGTAAAATAACTTTAAATCGGTTTAGATAACACAAGTCAAACGCTTATACGAGAATCTGCCGAAATATCAAGACGATACAGCATGCCATCAAAAAGTGTTACAGATTTTAATCCAGTAAAGTTTAAACTGGAAAAAGCTGTGCTTGATAGTAGCGAGTACGAACCGCCAGATTTAAAGGAACTTACTAAGCCACTAAAAGTTGATGTGCCTTTTAAATCAAGCAAGTTATTTTTTTCAAATAAACTTTGGTCATTACAATTTGTTGGTTCAAATAAAAAAGATATTTAAACTGCTTAAACGAATTTGTTTGGTTGCCTACGTAATTATAAAACGTATCATTTCGAATTTGTAGAAAAGCAAAAGAAAAAGGAAAAAAATAAAAAGGATAAAACTAAAACTCCCTCGAAAAAAGACGAAACAAATCAAAAGACAGATATTATGTAGGCAAAAAAATAAATAAAGTTATGAATTTTGTTGATAAGACGGACAAATAAAGATTGTGTTTTATTTCAGTAATCTAATAAAGAGAAAATCTATCTTGAAAAAAAGCAGCAAAAATATTAACGATGAAACCAACAAAGAAAACGCAGATGAATCCTATAAACCTCGAAGTTAGCTGTGTTTTATTTGTCTTAGTTTAACTTTATAACTTAAACATAAATAAATAATTTTTTTATTTGCAAGGTCAATCTGGGAGGTACACAGAACTTCATTACAAGATAGTGTCTGTTTTGTGCATAGCTGTAATTCTTGTGCTTGTTATTGAACGCGCTATCGGTAAAAATTAAAAAAAAATTTTAAAATGGCCCTAAAAAATTAAATTTTTAATACGTATTTTTACAGATTTTGTGAACTGCCCTTCTATTTCCGTTGGCGATGCTACTGAGGTAAAACGTTTTTTTTCTAAAATTTATATTGTGAACATATTAACCATTATTTACTTTTTCCAGATGCAACTTATAAAACACCTTACGTTTTAATTTAATTGAATAAATTGATTTATTTTTCTCGTAGTTTGAGTGCCCAACGAATACAACACAACCGTTTGGGGGTCCTACAGTACAAACAACTATTCCACAACTTACTTCACTGAAAACAACTTCCCCTTCAACAGCAAACAATCAATTATTCTTTGCCGTATGGCACCTACTTACCGAAGTACGTCAGAGGATAAGTTTTGTGTTAAGCTGAAAAGCCAACATACAAAACCCACGTTAAACTATATTTGTTAACATTTTTTTAATATGATAAAATATATTTTATATCGTTCGTTAATTATAGTATTTAATTAATGTTATCGACGATTTTTTGGAATATATTTCTAGTTTTTGTTAACAAATTAATTTTTTTATCATTGTTTCAAGTTGTTCAATTTTTGTTAAATATACGTAGGTTGACGGAGTATCGGTAATCTTTTTGACACCCGACGATACTGATTCTCAACCTAAACAAGAAAGAGCCGAATATATTAGCCAAACGGTTGGTAAATTTTTACATTTATGCGCCTAATAAATTAACAAAGTAAGTAATTCAAACATGCCAATTATAGATGTTAGTTCGTTCCTTTATTACCATTTATGACGGGTTATACAAACCTTACAAAATTTTAAATACTACAATTAATAATTAAATTACTGTAGGTTTTACTGTAAGAGACTAACTGTTAGAATGATGATGCTATTTATGGTACTACGTGCCGTTATTATTTTTTGTTTTTAGATGACAGATACCTTGACGAGTTTTGGTTTCATTGTAGATCAAGTTAAACTTGATGTTAAAACGCCACCGTCCGGGGAAGTATTTGGAACTAACGTAAGTTTAAAATAAACCATTTTTTGAACATTTTTAACACCAACTCTGCAATATTGCATAGGTTTATGAATCGGTGTACATTGATTATGTTCTAAATGTGGGCATTTTGCGCGGGTTTGGTTTTCCCGATAAAAAGGAAGACGACAGGTTTTTCTTCGAGGAGTGTTTTTTTGACGGGTTGCATAATTTCTTGGTCAGCGAATACAAGTGGACTTCGCAATATTCGTACCCAGAAAGTAAAAGTTATATCTTATATGTCGATATTAAACAAACCTAAAGTCATTATATTCTTATTTAGCTAGTCCAGACCTGTATCAGGCCATGTTAGACAACCCTGAAATACCAGCAACAACTTTGCCCATAGCCGTACCAACAGAATTACAAGATTGCAAGAATAGCTTATAAGTTTTAACGATACAATATAAAAAAAATTTATCAAACATTTATTTATTTCGTTGCAACGTAAAGTGTATAACATTAGTGTACAGTAAGCGTCGATAAGAAATACCAACTGACGATGGTGATTTTTTTACGTAATCAATTATTCCCAACATGATTTAATTAACACTTAATTAAGAGAGAAAAAAACAATCGCAATTTAGAAATTACAAATGTGGCAGACATGGCTTGGGGAATGGTTGTATTGAACAATGTTTATGGACATCTCGAAAAGCAGCGTTCTACTGTACTATATCAAAACAGTAAACTCTAAAGTCTTGGTCACATGATGTCTGTTTACATCATGCCCCCCATACCTCCCATTCCGCCCATTCCACCCATACCTCCTCCCATGCCACCACCGGGCATAGGGGCATCTTCCTTGGGTTCTTCTGTAACAACACACTCCACTGTAGTCAACAGAGAGGCAACTCCTGAGGCATCAAGAAGGGCTTGCTTTACAACCTAGTATACAAAAATAAAAATCCAATAAGGTTGAAATTCTGTTTAGTAATTCTTCAGTTTAAACAAGTGCCAAACCTTTGTACTAAGAGTAATATACATATGTTAAAAAAATCGCTTAAACTAATTGTGGTATGTTCTAAATGAAAAGGAAACAAAAACTTTACATTGTTAATCATACTTGGTGTTTTTGTCATTTTAAAGTTACCTTAGTTGGGTCAATAATTCCAGCTTCCATCATGTTGACATATTTATCCTCTCTTGCATCATAGCCATAATCTCCGGTGTTTTGTAAAAGTTTTTCAGCAACAAGTTGGCCTTCCATGCCTGCGTTGTCAGCAATCTGAGCACATGGGATTCGAAGAATTTTGCGAATAATATCTACACCAACTTGCTCATCTCTACAATTTAAAATTTCGGTTTTCTAAATTTTGGTTATTTGGTTAAAAATATAAATAAACATTAAAAAAAGGGTTTTAGGAGTCAAATAAATGAAGGATGTTTACTTTGTGTTAACGGTTAGCTTGGAAATTGCATCATGACATCTAAGAAGTGCCACGCCACCACCTGGCACAATTCCTTCTTCCACAGCAGCTCTGGTTGCATTTAATGCATCTGTCACTCTGTCTTTCTTTTCATTGACTTCAACCTCACTACTACCACCAACCTTACAAATTTAATTTAACAAAATATTTTAGTAAAAAAAATAAATAAAACCTTGTTATAAAAATAATATGTACCTTGAGAACAGCTACACCACTGGCCAGTTTGGCAAGACGTTCGTTAAGTTTTTCCTTTTCATAATCACTACTCGTATCTTCCAATTGCTCGAAAATTTGTGCAACCCTTCTTTCAACATCTTCTTTCTTACCTTTTCCTCGGAGCAAAAGGCAATCATCTTTAGTGATGGTAATTTCTTCAACCTAAATAAACAAAACAGTGATTACATAAAAGGTTGGCAAAGACCCATTTGTGTAAAAAATAGAAAAATTAAGATTTTGCATACTTTTCCCAAATCATGTTCTTTAATGTCTTCTAATTTTAAGTCCAATCCTTCATCTCCAAAGACAAGAGCTCCAGTTGCAACAGCCATATCCTTGAGAGTATTTTTTCTGTTGTCGCCAAATCCTACAAAATTTTTTTTTTACAAAACCCAATGCCAAAACAGTGCTACATTATAGGATTTATTTTAATTTTACTGTACCTGGTGCCTTTACTGCAGCAACTTGTAAACCCACTTTAAGACGGTTGACAACTAAAGTGGTTAATGCTTCACCATCAATATCTTCAGCAATAATAATTAAAGGTTTACGCTGGGAGTTAGCAAGTTCAAGAGCAGGTACAATCGACTGAAATACAAAGTTGAAGGGTTTTGTTATTATAATTTTTATGAGTATTTTATTTAAATATTAAAAATAAAACTAATTTGCCTCAGTTGTAAGTAGAACTTTAAAACATGTACATAAGACAAGCATTCATACAATGTAGGAAAACATCATTGGCAATAAGGGTTATTACGATACAATAATAGAAAATGATAAATTTTTTATTTTTCTGTACCTGTATTGAGCTAATTTTCTTTTCAGAAAGTAAAACAAATGCGTCCTGATATTCAACCTTCTGTCCCTTTGCTGTGTTAATAAAATATGGTGAAATATAACCGCGGTCAAACTTCATTCCCTCAATAACTTCGAGCTCGTCATTCATGGTCTTTCCATCTTTTACTGTGATGACACCATTTCTGCCAACTCGTTCCATTGCATTTGAAATAAGGTCTCCGATTTCATTATCGCCATTTGCAGAGATGGTCGCCACCTGTGCAATCTCTTCAGGGGTAGTGACTTGTTTCGATATATTTTTAAGCTCTTCCATGCAGACATTGACAGCTTTTTGGATACCTTTACGCATTTCAATCGGGTTTGTACCTCTGGAAATTTTGTCGGATCCCTCACGAGCAATTGCACGGGCAAGAATAGTAGCAGTTGTTGTTCCATCACCGGCTTGTTCGTTTGTGTTATTGGCAACATCTTGGACAAGTTTTGCTCCCAGATTCATTTGTTTATCTTTAAATTCAATTCCTTTTGCAACAGTGACACCGTCTTTGGTAACTTTTGGTGACCCCCAAGATTGCTCAAGAATTACATTTCGTCCTTTGGGTCCCATCGTAACAGCAACAGCATCAGCCAGTTGATTGACACCTAGAAAAATAAAAATAACCCATTTTAATCCATTTTTTACCAAAAAGTTTAAAAAATATATATGCTTACAGGTTTTAAGTACTAATACATACAATTTTAAAAGGCAATTTATTTGAAAACAATCATACCTGCAAGCATTTCTTCCCTTGCGTGGGAGCCAAATCTCAATTCTTTTGCGTACGACCTTGACGAAACTACGCGCCCTATCGGCCTTGCATTAGATTGGACTAACTTTGCCAAACGAAGCATATTGGTTAGTATGATAGTATAATTGATACAACAAATATTATATAAATGATTCTAGCCTAAATAAAAAATGATTTCAAATCCAACGTTTATTTAAGGGACAAAAAATATCTCGCAAATTGCAGAACTACAAATAAATTAATAATAAATATGCACGCGACTTTAATTTACATTGTGTATCACAGCACTTTTTTTATTAAAACGACTAAAACCTAGTTTGTATCGTTTGTATGTCACTAAACTTTAAAATTTTTCTAAACACGCCTTAGTCGACTTCGCTCAAGGACTTTTTAGCAAAGCATGCCCGACGCACGTGTTGTACGGATCATGATTCCCTTTTTTTCTCGAATTTTCGTTTTGTAATTTCTAATAATTACATCAGCAATTTTCCTCGCTTAAGTTGAAGAATTTGTTACTAAAAATCTTATAATTTTTATTTTAAATATGTTTTTACTAATTTTTAGAATAAATATAATTAAAATAAAGAACATGCATAAAAAAAGAAAGAAACCATGCGTGAAGAAATTTAAAACTTTTTGCAAAAAACAATTATATTTATATTTAATATTTTTAAAATTTTTTATTATAACGGTATTTGACAAAAGTATGTTATCAATTATATGTTGAATAAAGATTGTATAATTAAAAAAGCTACTTTTAAAAATTAGATTTATATGCGTGAATAGGGGTGAAAATAAATGACGTAATGTCAATTTATGCGTGGTCTCTTTCTTTTTCAGTCAGCGAAGGCTAAAATGGCTGACGGATTTCAGCAGGTATTTACATTTGATTATAATTCCCTTTTTTAACGTTTTTATATCAAAATTAAACTTTCAGTTAAAAGTTTTTTCTTTTTGTTTGTTTTCGCGTTGGATTTTACTTGCAGTTATATTCCTAAAATCAATTCTTTGTTACATTTTCTTAAACTATAAAATGTTATGTTAACTTAGTAAGGATGCTGTGTGTTTGAAATTTAGGTAAAGCTTTGCCAATGATGTTTTCCTACATTGCCTGAATGCTTTTTAGCGTTTGTTTTCGATCTTATTACTACTGAGGCAAACCTGCTATTGTAGTTCATATTAATGCACAAATGACTTTTTTTTTATTAAAAACTAACTTCTAATTCTTATTTTTAAGGTCCGGTTAATCGACGCCAAGAACCACCTCCTTGGTCGACTTGCAGCTGTAGTGGCTAAAAGTTTACTCAATGGTAAGTAATTTTTGCAAATTTATGCTTAAAATTAAAAACTTTACTTCTATAAACATCGTTTGAATAAAAACATTGTTCTACCAAATTTTTTTTAAATTAGGACAACGAGTGGTGGTTGTAAGATGCGAAGGAATTATTATATCTGGTAATTTTTACCGAAATAAACTGAAGTACTTGGATTTTTTGAGGAAGCGAACACGAACAAACCCAAAACGTGGTCCATTCCATTTTAGGTAAAAACCAATCTTGTATATAATACTTTTTTTATATATAATATTTGGTCTATGATGATATATACAACCACAATATTTTCGAAAATCTCTTTTTGAGGACATGTGACCAACCATGCACTACCATCTGAGACAAAAAGTTAACTAACAATTTACTCTGTTTAAGTAAATCAACAATTTTTTAAAATTCATCTTACTTTTAGAGCCCCATCCAAAATTTTATGGCGGACAGTAAGAGGAATGTTACCACATAAATTGTTCAGAGGAGCTGAAGCATTAGATCGATTGAAGGTCTTTGAAGGAATTCCACCTCCTTATGATAAAGTATGTTTGTTTTTATTTTTTTGTGAAAGCCTTCAATGGGCTTATATTAAAATATAGAGTTTTTTGTGACTTCTATTAAAACGTGTTATGCAACTGGTCATTTATGTATGTTATATTAACCAATAATATTTATTCCTTTTATTAAGTATGTTAGTGAAGTTATTGTTTATTTAGAAATATTTAAGATAATTTTCACTTGTTAACTTTGGGTATTGTGTATATTTGTTTGTTACTAATAACCTAAAATAAAAAAATCGACCTAAATTTTTTTTTAGAAAATGGTTTTGTTGAATGTAGACTTTAAAAAAAGGGTTCATTTTGCTCTTAAACCTAACCAAAACCTTAACACTTACTATTGCACAATTGCATGTACTAATTTTTGCACCCATATTATATAATATATTTTTGTTTTAAATAGAAAAAAAGGTTTGTTGTTCCATCATGCATGAAGATTGTCAAACTTAAACCCAAGCGAAGATTTGCTGAACTTTCTCGACTTTCTCATGAGGTTGGATGGAAGTACAAGGACATCATTGAGCAGCTTGAGGTCAAGCGAAAGGTTAAATCAAAGGCTTACTGGGATAAGAAACAAGAAAAACTTGTAAGTTTATATCAGGAAAATTAAATTATTTGTGTTGGGCTATATTAAGGTAAAAATTTGTAAAAAAAATTTTTACTGGTCTATGATGATTCACACAACCACAGATTTTTTCGAAAATCTTTTTTTGAGGACATGTGACCAACCATGCACTACCATCTGAGACAAATATTTTACAGTTGATAAAAGTTATTATTTTAAAGCTATGACACAATCAACAATATGATATTTTTTAGAAAATTCGTAAGCAAGCGATCGCAAATGCTGGTGACAAATTAGCAGAAATTGACGCTCAAATTCATGCGTACGGATGCTACACCGTTTAATAAAAAATCTATTACAACATTATCTTGTGTTAACTTTGCATTAAAGGTTAAAGTTCAGACTAGAAAAGTTTAGAGTTATTTTTTATTTAAAAGTGAGTATTGTAATTTGGTAGTTAAGCTGTACTATCTTGAACTATGTTTTTTAAGTAACATTTTTTGTAGAACAAGTTTTCGGTCTGCTAGAAGTCGCTGGTATTTTAAAAAGTAAAATCGTTTAGTTGACATAAAATTGTCTTAAGTATTGTTTCGATCTAATCACATTGTATTAAAATTGCAATGAGAGAGCTAGAAAATATCCAATTTTATTTGTCTTTTGTGTTGCACTAGCCGCCAGTTGTCGCTAGAGATTTATTTTAATCCACAAACTAGTCCAAAAATCCGGTAGATCTGCTACACCTGTCGAAGAATGGAATTACGAGCTAGACTGTTCGGCTTTTACGATAGCGCTAACACGTATATAAATTGAGAAACACCATATAAATTGAGGTATTACACGATAAAAATGAAATCGAACATTGTGAATTATCTCACATTTTAACAGCTCACCGCAACGAATATACAATCACCAACACCGCTTTCTCTACAAAAATAGAATGATTTTATCTAATACCTTACTGAAGATTAAAAAGAACATTTATGTAAATTTTTTGAACAAAAAACTAAAATTTAATAAGTAACAAGCTAATAAAACAAATTTTCTGCCACTATTTTAAAAAATGAAACCGAGAATATAGAATTTTATACATAAAATTTTAAAAATAATTTTGACCGAACCTACCCGGCAACTATTTAATAGGTTTAAAACAATTTGTTTAATTTAAATTATTTGATTGTTTGAAAAACTTTCCAAAAATATCTGACAAAAAATTAATATTCCCTTTACAATTTTTCGTTGACCAACAAAACGTATTTACGTTTTAAATTTAACGCGCCTGAAATTAAACTAATTCAATAAAATTGGATCTATTATGGAGCACGCAAAATTACTACACATCAAAGAAAATATTTCTTCCCATCAAATTATGATAATGTTGCCTCGCTTTTGAATTATAACGATCAAATTATGGTACAAATTTTCCGCTTCGCTCCCTTTTTTATAGATCCGTGTTTCAATTTTTCTCAAAACTTAAATATTGGGTACTTTATAGGCACAAGACAAATTTTCTTTTAAATAACAGACGCACAAAAGCGCTACAAATTCCCTGTTTTTTCGACCCCCTTATTACAACAATCTAAGGATCTATTACTTTTTAGTAATATATGAGGTAATAACGTCGGATTTAGATGTATTGTTTGAAATACAATTAGCGTGGCTAATGGCCGCTGTTAACGGCAACAGTAATAAAATACATTTCTACCACCAACATAGCTAAAAAGAATTATTTTTTTCAAAATAATTGTAAAATTTTGAAAGGGCCTGTCATTAAAGCGTTCATTTTTTTGCTTTTTACTAAATTCAAAAACCAAAATGTTTTAAATAAAAAATCGATCAATTGAAAATTAATGTTTTTTATTGCATTGTCAGTCATAATAAAACGTAACTTATTTTACTATATTTGATCGATTATCAGTTAACAAAAAAAAAACACTGCCTAATTAAACGCCTCGCGGTCTGTTGGTACACACAATTAAAATCTAATTAATGCAATCAAAATCGTTGATTGGAATTTTAACAATAGACGGAAAAGTTTCTAAATATTGTGTGATTATTTTTACGACTTATAGCAGACAGACCATGAAAAAAAATAAGTATTACTGCCGTGTTACAAGTAAATAATAATTACCTTTTAACTGGATTTGCGTAAATGGATCATAAACCGTGGTAACTCTTTAAAATTAAAATTTTGTTAATTTAAATTGTTTAGTCATTAACAAAAGTAAAATAAAAAATAACGAATAAATATATATTGACGGGTTGGCAAAACTGACAAATTATACTAAAATTAGCCAGCAAACCCATATTTGAATTATTAACAAATATTAAGAAGTTTTAGGACTTAAAGATTTCCGGTTTATGTTCAATTTTGGTCAAAAAGTGAGTTTTTTTTTCCAAAATAAAATTTTGAAAACGACATTTCACCAAAATTTAAGTCAACTCCTTTTAGAAATTAAAGCCTTTTTCCAAGTAGAGGGTTTTGATAAAAACGGTGTAAACAAAATGTCTTATTGTCGATAAAAAAGGGCGTTTTCGGTCAAATATATTCTCGGTAAAATGGTTTTCCGTTATATTACAGTGCTTTATTTAAAAGGGAAGTAAAATTTCGTCGCCAATTACCAAAAACAATGTTATTTTATGGAAAACGATTTTTAATTGTCCTTATATTTATGCATGGATAATCATGATAAATGCAAATACCATATGTTTAATGCAGTTCTAATATTTAATGATTTTAGCGGATACCATTAATGTATTGACGTCATTCATATCTCGTTTATAATTGGCCTTTCTTATTTTTAAAATCAATAAAAATCAATCATATTATATAATCTCGTGATTTTTGGCCGAGGATGCTTTGTCTAAAATGGACTTCGGAAAATGCGAAATTTTGTAAATTATCTGGTTCGTATGCTTATCCAACTGCGCTCATTTTGTCGTTAAAAGTTTTAATAAACCACCCACTGTGTATGTTTATTATTGCTTGCAATCGAACAAAGCCCTTAAAAGATATATTAACCTAAAAATTTATAAAAAGGATCGTTGTTGGGTGTAGTTAAGGGGCCAGAATAAATACATTATTTCCTAATTGTAATTTTATACACGAAATTGTTACTAAACAGAGGTGAATTTTGTGAGTTTTTACGCGTTTTTTAAATGCATTTCTCTTCATAGTACATGTAACGTATGATTAAGTAATTTTATTTTATTTTCTAAGCCAAAAATCGAAGCTAGTTGTAAGACTGTGCGATAAAAGACAAATACCGCCGTCAAATAAGATAAATTTTTCCTAAGTGATCTTTAAACAAAGCATTTACTTTATCTATTTTTTATATTTCGAAACAAAACAGACCCGTACTAAACAAAATATATTGATTGTCCAATATAAGGGCGTCGTTAAATCACCATTTTTCATCAATTACCTTAAAATCACTTTCTCCAAAACTGTGTTTACCGCAATAGGTTTTGAACTCGTCAATACATTCTGATTTTAATAAACATTTTATTATGAGAAACGTAAAAAATATCGTGAAAATAAATCGACAGTAAAAATAAAAAAAACGGTACAATTTTAGAGCAGAACTACTGAGCAAATCGTACATTAAAATACTCATTTCAAAACACTTATAAAAATTGATAGAAAAATAAACGATAATAATTTTTGAAGAAAGCCAGAACTTTTATCTGGCTACGAATTAATTTGACCTCAAATTACATATTTTAAGCTGTTTGTTTATAAGATGATATTCTCCACGCGTACATAGAATATTAGTGCTTGCTTAAAGTTGGGTAATAAGATATAGTAGATGGTCTCGACGGTATATGGCCAATTGTGTTCATTGAAAATAAAGAATGAGGTCGTTTTGATACTGAGGGGTAATGCATAAGGTCGCTGTATGCTGCAGCCGCGGCCGCCAGTTTAACTTTTTCGAACTCAGCTTCGTGCAATCTTTTTGCTTTCGCTCGTCGATTTTGAAACCAAATTTTGACCTAAAACAAAAAAAGGCAAATTGAGTTTGTAAATTTTCTAAGCGTTTAATTAGCAATTGAACCAAAACTTTGCTAAAACCACGTATTTAAAAGATTAGCATTAAATATCAATAAAAAATGTAATTTCAAATTATCTTTAAATGTTTTAAAACAAACCTGAGTTTCGGATAAGAACAAAGAGGCTGAGAATTCGGCTCGTTCTGCAATTGAGAGATATTGTTTTTCTTGAAACTTTCCTTCCAGAGATAAAAGTTGGTCAGTGCTAAAGGGCGTCCGCGGTTTTCTGTTTGGTTTGTGTTTTCGTAATAAGCATTTGTTTATACCTAAAAATGTTAAAGGTAAAATATGTACAGAGGTAATTTGAAACACAATATTTTTTGTAAAAATGAAAATTTACAATAGGCTATAAAAACCATTGCTCTACATGTACAAATTTACGGTTTTGACCCCGTAACTTTATCTAATTCTGCATTTTGTTATTATTATCATAACTTACCGAATTCTGTAAAATTTGAACTCGAATTTACTCCTGATATTTCGTCGTCAGAGCGGGGAGACTTTTTTTCGAAGTTTCTATTTCGAGATTCTTTAAAATCTATGCTTTGTGCTGTGTCGGGGCTAACATTAACTCTTTGATTCCAAACGTATGATAGATTCTCAGGTGTATTTGGATAGTGGGTCCGATAGAGACCTTTATATCTTGGAGATGGTATTTCAGGAAAGGGGAGAACAACATTTTTTTTCTTTGGAGGTGATTTAAGTTCGGGTTTTGACAGTAAAAAATCGATGCTAAAAATTATTAAAATTTTTATTTTTAACTTATTTTCTTGAAATTTTTTCTTATATCTTATATTTTAATAAATAGATTTCATTTTTTAATTATTATTATACATATTTAAATTTTTTTATAATTTAAGTATAGATCGTTTTTATATGTTTTTTGGCCAAATTTATAAAAATTATAAAAAAAAAAAAATTAACGAAATATTTATTGTTTAACTCTGTGTTTTAATTTTTTTAAATAATGAAAAGTTTTTAACGGTACCTGAAATTAATTTTCTTTTCCTTTTTAATTATCATATCTTTATTCGAACTTGAATATTTCACTTCATGCTCGCTAAAGTCGTATATTCTATCATTTAGCGGCGACAATGAATTTTCTGAATTACTACTGCTAGTTAATGAAGATGTCATTGCTTATACTTTTGATAATTTAGTCTAAAATAAAATTAAAAATTAAATAAATTAAAAATATTTTAACGCAATTAAATATTATACGCTTAAATTAAATAAATACTACAATAATTTGTAAAATAATATTTTTTATTTGCCGTATTGGTTAAATTCTATATTTTTCGCTATTTTGTATTTGTCTTCTATAATCATAACTAAACAATGACGCTGTAAAAAAAATTCTTTTGGTTTTGTAGCGAACCCAAAAATCGCGACCTTTTTCACTTTTTCGTCGTATTATTTTTTATTTCCTTCAGTCGCGGGCGCGTTCATTATTTCGTAATAAAATGATTTTCGATTACAACAATATACACGCTATTAGCTGCGACACGCGACTCTTCCATTATAGCGCGACCGGGTCGTCTGCCCTGCTATTGTTCTATCTCTCGCTTTGTATTATTATGTTTGCTAAGACTTGTTGCAACACTTGATTCTCTTCACTCAATGCGCGGCATGTCTTTTCATCAGGGACGTCCGGATCAACTCGCCAAGATACGACGCAGATTATCTTAGCAATTACGTCGACGGCAGACAAGTCGTAAAGATCCCGACGCCCGCCATTTTGTTGGACCGCTACGTACAGGATTGCATGAAAACGACAAAGTAACCGTCTGGAATAAACGCAAGAGATTAACGGAGCTTAGTTGGGGATTATTTCACTTGCGAAATATTTAGCATAACGTGGCCCCAGACCAGTCTATATCCTATCATCATTCAAACATCTGAATTATGTCAAAGCAAACATTTAATTTAAAATTACCTAAAATGTTTTTTACTTTCAAATAATTCATCTGTTTAAAAATAAACGGACAAAAATTGGTAAAAGTGTAGATTTTTTCCACAATTATTTTTAAAAACAAAATCGTTTTTTTTATTACTAATTTTAAGGCAAATTATTAATTAAAAGTAATTGGTTGAATACCTATAGTTAAAATATCGTTTGTGTAATTACGCAATAATTCGTAACAGACTAGACGTCGTCTGGCAGTCGGTAACTGTTGCTGTAAAATAATTTACGATAACAACAAACTTTGTAATTCCACTATAAGGCGATTGTGTTCTATTAAAACAACATAAATTTATGTTTCAAACCTTTGTTTTACAAGATACAAAAAGTGTAGCTTTCTTTAGCAATACTGATGTTGGTTAGTTAGCTTTTTATTTTTTTTCTGCTTTTTGGTAACGTCATTTTTGTAACCATAAAATTAATTAAAAACGAAGTGATAAAAACGATTATTCCATTTTATTAAAATAAGTATATGGGCTATAAAATGTTGGGATTCGAATTAATATCATGCGAGGCGCGTCGTTTTTATTCCATTTTCTGCGACCCGCTAAATTTACTTTTAAATAGACATTTATTACACACCCGCTGTTATGGTATTAACGACAACAACACCAAGGCGTGGGATGATACAATGTGGTGATACGGCAATAATTTATCAATAAGTGAATCCGCATTAATTTAAATTAATATCAAGATTTTGCTAAGAGGCAATAACAAATATTATCCTACGTTTCATTTAATTGATCTAAAAATGCACGGTAAAGCAATTGTTGGATTATCTAAGGTTTAGTAGCTTTTTTAAAACACCCCAATTTACATTTTATCTGTCGACGACCCTCTTAATTTTGTAGTCATTTTTTTATTTAAGTTTTTCGCGCATCGAAAAAATTATTAAAAATATTGAATAAAAATATTGAAAAATTATTAAAAGATATTTTACATTATTTTAATAGGAAAAAATCACAGAATCAATTTGGTATCTAAAACATGCAATAAATTATAATGCATATATAAATATTGTATAGTATATTATGACATAGTCACTAAACCCAGTATAATTTTAATTATTATTAATGACAAAGAATAATTTTTAAAGGAATACGCTCAAAAAATTAGAATAAAAACATTAAAAACAACAAAATTTTAGAAAAATTGCAATACTCGGCATTTATTATTTAACAACTATTATAGTAGGCTGTAATTTAGTAGATCGTAAGTACATTATTACCTCGAAGACTACGTAAAATTATTTAAAAAAAATGTTTATGTTCTAACGAAAGAGTCATACATATAGTGTAAATATATACTTTTTATTGCGCAGTATTTATTTTTTTTTGTATATATCTTTATCCTCGATGTGGGAAAGTCGAATGCGCGACTTAAACATAGAGTAACATCAGTTACTCCGACCCAGTCTCGAGTTGCCTGTGGCAGTTTGGGATATTATAGATTATAATTGCCCGATAATTATACTGCTGATCAAGTGCTGGCTCAGCAGGAGTTCACACCGTTTATAGCGCCTTACTCAAGGGCGCTACAGCATGAGAACAGTGGGGATTGAACCCACGACCTCATGTGTGGTGTAGCAAGTGTTCTTACCACTACACCACGCTTCTCAGTATATTTTATCTACACTTCTAATTTGTAAAAGAATAATTTATAGCCGAAATATCGAATAAAAAGCAAAATTCAATCTCCCTTAAGTAACTAAAATTAACAGAATCATGTATTTTTATATTTAGTCAATAAACAACACTATTCCAAAATCTAAAGTATTAACTATAATACTAAACTAAAAAAGACAACTAGAGGAGATGTCGTCGGAATAAAGTAAGTAAACCTAAGGCTGGGCAGGCCTGTGTTAAGGTTGTTATTCTTGTAACATAAAAATTAATTAGTAAATAAAGTAACTGTAGGACAATTTTTAGTAAAAAAATTTAACTCTATGATAATTTACAAAAATATCTTCAGGACAATTTTTTTAGTTACTAAAAACAATTTTTTGTGTTTACTAAAAATGACCGCAAAAAATTCGACGTTTTCCGACTTCCCACGTTTAAGTATCTTCCACTTTCCAACAAGCGTAATCGATTTGCTGTGTTTAGTACTTCGCGTGATATTGTGAATAGGTTTTAAAAGTTTTGTTAATCTATTGTAATGTGTAATAAAATGTTTATTTATGTATAAATGATGTACTGCTTTTTAAAATAATTTAACTATACATTTAAACATAAACTTCTAGTTACATGCCTGAATAACACAAACTTTTTAAATTTAAGTTTAATCAGTTAAAGGTGCGCTTGTTTAGTTGTTTTGGGTTTATATTTGGTTACACTTAAACGACCTTATTATATATAATTTATTTTATAACAACGCAAATAATTCGAAGATGTACTATTTATAACATAGGCCAAATTTTTTTAAATATTTATATTATGTTATTTAAAAGTTTACCGTTTTACAGTCAGACTATGAACGAACGATTAGCACCAAGCTTTCTTTTTAGGTAATAGTGTAGTTCCACCAAAAGCAGAGGGATCTCTATTAGTTTCGCACGCCCTACATAAACAGGGTGTGTAACCGAAATACGACACATGTAATTAAACAAAGAGGTTGCATAAATTAAACCCTTACCCTAACCCTCACATATTCAGTTTACCCATTAACACATCTGACTCGTAAAGCGGACTAAGTTATAATCATTAAAACATATTTCAACTAATTTTTAATGTCTGGTTGAACAATTGCCATACTTAGGTTATAACGCCTTGTTAAATTCGGGCGTTCGAAAGTAATAGAGATCCTATTGGAGCTCTATTAGCATCGACCGCCAAGTTTATAAATACTAAAAAGGTGGAATTTTTATTACCTTTCCCTAATCTCCTCTTGTGATATCCGCTCTTTTCCGCATTTATTTTAGTACTAGCCGTTTAAACCAACAACGCTAATAGAGCTCCAAAAAATCTTTTTTAGCTACCTTGTAATACTTTTTGTTGAACATACCCAAATAATCAAAAGAAAAGTAAAAATGGAACAAAACAATCGTTGTGACACAAACAGGCGTCTTAATGGGGCATTAAATAATATCAATAAAATGTCCGAGTATATACAAGCTGGCCGACAAGAAGTTCATAATGTTGGAATGGATTTATTAGAAAATAAAATCGAAAACCCAAACATCTCTGGTCTTCAGGACTGTATTGTTGACCTTGTGAGAGCCGAACAACGGGTGAAAGCCTTTACAAAATCAGTAGCAGATTTAAAAGAGCAATGGAACAATGATGATTTGGATGATTCAGTTGATGTGATTGAGGTCTTAGAAAACAGCCTGAAAGCAGAGGAGCAAAAATCTTTGGATGACAGAAATGTTTGGGAACACGAATTTATGGTGGCCTTTGTTAATCAAATGAAATCAATTGATGGAGGTGCATCATTGTCAACCAACAACACAACCAGTAGTAGCGGTGAACAGCCTGAAAATGACATAGAAATAACACAATCAGACATTGCTACCAAATGCCCAATCACACAATGCGAAATTGTAGAACCGGTAAAAGATCGGACATGTAATCATAGTTTTGAAAAAGATGCTATTCTTGCTCATATTAAGCAGTCAACCAAAAAGCGAAGGATTCCTAAATGTCCGTACCCAGGCTGTGAGAATGTTTTAACTGCCAGTAATTTAGAAGAAAATGTTGCTTTAAAAGCATTTCTTAAAAGACGTGCCAGAAATGCTGCAAACTAACTGTTCATGAGTGTGAATTAAATTGTGATATTTTACATTTGATTTTTAATAAACTGGTGCAGTATTTGTTATAAGAGATGTGGGTTTGTTAAAAAGTTAATTATACTTACAAATAATATCATTTTATTATGCCATAATAAAAAGGGTAATCTGTGCTAATGATTTTAAATGTTACTTATTCACATTTTTGTGCATTGTTTTGTTTTTTATTTAAATATCGCTTGATGTTTATGTCATTTCTCATAGGCATTTACATTTTTTTGTTTGTATTTTTTTAAACATGAATCCTGTTCTGTTTAGATTTAATAGTTTTAATAAATACTGGATAGGTAATTGAATAATATTATGAAAAAACACAAGTTAAAACCATATAACAACAGTGCAGCTCTTGACAATGAGGACGAAAAGTCAGCTTACTCTAAACTAACTGAGAGCTTAAACATCAATTTCAAGAGAAAAAAAATTGAAATTCAAAAATCAGAATTAAAAAAAAAGGAAGAAGATGAAAAAGCAAAAACAGAAGACATGATCGTCGAGGATGATGTTCTCCAGGAAGATAACTTATCTGGGGTTGGCGAAAATGATTCTGATGATGAATCAGATTTAGAAGAGGACAATAAAAAGATAGTATCAACATCTTATTTTGAGCAACAAATTGATTCTAAAATGGAGACTGATTTAAAAAGCAAATATCAACCAGCTGATAGTTTAATACTGCCAAAACTACATACAGTTCAATATTTAAAACGAGTACAAAAAAATGAAAATGTTAAATTGCCTTTTACCGAAAATCTATTGGGTGTAACAGAAACTAAAAATTTGACTGATCATTATAGGATTCACCAATCGATAGCTAACAATTGGACTAAACTTAAAACCAAAAAGAAGGATAAAACAACATTGTTTACTGATTTACAACATGAACTATTTCACTTGATGTGTAGTGGGATAAGCTTGTACTATCCTAATCATGATGTTTTAAGTAATGCTGATGATTTGCGCAGGGTTTATTGCTTGTACCTAACCAATCATATTTTAAGGTCCCGCTTACAAGTTTCAAAATATAATATCAAGTTATCTAAAAAGACTTTAATTGAACAAGAGCAAGCAGAGTGCAGGGATCAAGGTTTGGTAAGGCCCAAAGTATTAATTTTAGTTCCTTTTCGCCACACTGCACTTAAAGTTGTAGATACTTTATTGACTCTTTTAAAAAAAGACGAAAAGTATGAGGTTGGTAACAAGAAAAGATTTTACGATGAATTTCGAAACCCAATAGCAGAGGACGAGGCCACTATTATGAAGTCAAAACCTGAAGACTACAAAAAATTATTTGCTGGGAACACTGAGGAAAATTTTCGCTTCGGTTTATCCTTGTTCAGAAAAACTGTTAGGTTATTCTCTCCTTTTTATTCATCAGACATCATAATTGCTTCCCCACTAGGATTACGAATGATTATCGGCGACAGGGGCGAGGCACATTACGAATTTGATTTTCTATCCTCCATTGAAATGTTGGTTATGGATCATGCTGATGTTTTTTTAATGCAGAATTGGGAGCATGTTGTTCACATTATGAAACACATCAATCTACAGCCGAAGGGATCTCATGGTGTTGACTTTTCCAGAGTTAGAGAATCAAGTTTAGATGGACATGCTAAGCATTACTGTCAAAAAATTATGTTTGCATCTATATATTCACCCCAGATTGCCAGTCTTCTTACAAAGTATTGCTTTAATTACATGGGATTGGCATTGGTTAAACAGGTTGCTTCTAAAGGTAGTATCTGTGCCATTCCTAAGCAGTTACCGCAAATATTTCACAAGTTAAAGAGTGGAACAACAACTTTTGGTTGCATCCCCGACTTGAGATTTCAATTTTTTATCGATCATATTCTAAAAAAGTGCAAAGGGGAAGATTCATCACACACACTCGTGTATATTCCACAATACTACGACTTTGTTAAAGTGCGTAATCACATGAGAAGGGAAATGAAAGCTGCATCTGGTCCTAAGTTTAAGCATATTTGTGAGTATACTGAGCCAAGAACAGTTGGCAAAGCAAGGCGCCTTTTTCTGACCGGAAAAACTCCAATAATGTTGTACACAGAGAGATATCATTTCTACCATAGGCCTTATATTCGTGGAATTAAAAAACTTATATTTTATGAACTTCCGACATATCCAAACTTCTATAGTGAGCTTTGTAATATGGTACATCAGCCAGATGCCCTTACTGCTAGTTCAGTAATTGCAGTATATTCTCGATTCGATTCTAGCAAATTGTCTGCCATTGTTGGGGATAAAAGATGCACAGAATTGCTTACATCAGTTAAAGATCTACACATGTTTGTTTCTGGACATTAAAGTTGTCTTAATTTTCAATCATTAAATAAGCATGAAAAAAATACAGTAATTAATGGATTAGTTTAATCATTACCAAACCCTTTTCTTAAGTTTTCATTGGTTTAAAAAAATGTTAGCTGCATTTTGCAATTCACAATATGTTAAAACTGTTTTTAAACCATTTTTTATATAATTTTCTAAAGATGATCAATTTTATAATGTACCAGTTTGATAACAACAAAACAAACTAGTTTAATATTATCGTAAATTTTTGTTATCTAAATTATAATCTAGAACACCTTTAGATTAACATTGTTAAATTTAATTTATCGTCTAAGCATAAACCAATAAATTTGCATTTACTGTGTTACAGACTTAGGTGAAAATAATGTCAGCCCAGGTAAGTACCGATAAGTATCTCTGCATTTACCCAGCCTACATTAATAGCAAGAAGACACTAGCAGAAGGAAGGCGCATTCCAAAAAGCAAAGCCTGTGAAAATCCAACTTATAACGAAATTAAAGACGTTTGTCTTGCAGCTGGGTTAAAAACAACTGTCGAAAACAAGCTTTATCCAAGAGAACTTTATAGATTTGATCTTTCTGCAAGGGGTAGGGTTCGGGTCGAGTTAAAAAATACAGATAACGAAATCGTTAATGATAAATTTAAAAACAAAAAAGACCTTTTGCTTTACTTGGGAGAAACGATCCCAAAACTAAAAACAAGATCGCAGAAGGGAAGCGGAGACCAAGGTTCTTCACAACAGTCACAATCCTCCAAATCGAAAAAAAAGAAAAGACGCTGAGAGTTATTGTGGTTTAGTTTAGTGATTAAAGTTCAAACTTGATTGCAGTTGAAAAATATTTTTTAAAGAGTTTGATCAAAGAATTTAAAAACAGAAAAAGTTTTTTTTTTAAAGTTAAAATACTCTTTTTTTTTTATTGGATCCTAATAAATTGTAATTTTTATTTAATTAATATGGTGGTTTAGCATTGGCATGGGGACCAAATAATTTACTTTTAATAGTTTTATCACATGTTTTGATTTTTATTGGGTGCAATTGTTTGTGTGTTAAAAAAAATTGAGAATAAAAAACTAGAGTTACAATTCCAATAGTGTTTATTAAACCTCGACATGCGGTATTATTATTTTTTTTTGTTTAAAAAGTTGCTTCAAATTTAACCCGTTTGCTGCAGATTGAAATAATTTATTTTCCACATCTCAGTGGTACAAAACTGACAAAAAAATGTTTAATCTTTGCAAGCTATTATACCCTCTGCCCACAGACCAACCAACAAATCCAATCCAATATCATTAGGTAAATCTAAGTCAGAAACCAAAATAAAATCTTTTGCATCTTTTAACTTTTGTAGAGAATCCCAGCAGCTGATGTCAAATCGTAAACCATTGGGCTAAAAAAAATAAAAAACTTTTAAAAAGAAAAACTTGCTTTTAAAAATTAAAAAAACTTACTTCTAAAATTATAAGTCAAAATACATCAAAACTTTCTAAAATTTTGGAAACACTTTTAATTGATTTTCATTATTTCTCACCCTTGTCATTGGGTCACCAAGCATATGAGATGCCCTATCATTCTTTAAAGTGTGATAAACATAAACTCCTGTCGGAGATTCCTCTTCTTCATCCTTGAGATCACAACTTTCATCCAAGTACTCTTCATCCTCCTCATCAATTGTGTCATCTTCTTCGATAAATCCCTTTCCCCATGAGATCATGGTGTGGTTGGGAAAAGTCATTTTAATTGAAGAATTTAAACCTGGTGTGTTGCCTAAACAATTATTATTTAAAATACAAATAAATCACTTTAAAATAAACCACATATGATTGAGATTGTGTGTATACATATATAAGTATGTATGTCCAATTTATAAGCCTTAATAATAAAAACAAATTAATTTGTGATGTGCTGGTAAACTATCATGTGCAAATGTTAGTTAGAATCATATTACGACAATTAAAATACAGCCTGTAAATTGGGTATCCTACTAGTTACAATAAAGCATAAGCAATTATTGATTATTGATTAAACAAGTGTTACCTATAGGTTCTCCAGAGAAATTGGAGGGTGGCAAACGATTAGCAAAAAAATCGCATGCAATCGAGTCAAGTACTTCACATTCCTTGTCATCGTCTTTATCAATTTCCTCAGCCAATGCAAGAAGAGCTTGTTTCAAGTTGGTTTTAAATTTCGGGAAGGAAGTCTAACAATAAATATATTAATAACTTAATGCATTCACAATTTATTATTTTCAGAAAAAAGCAAAATACCTTTCTAAAATAATTTATTGGTAAACCCTTACGCAGAGCAACTGCACTATCAGTTCGTTTGTCTATCATAAATGGCAGTTGTGCTACAAGATAATCACCCCAGCAGTGATTTTGGTATGTGCTTATTGTTATATGAGTTGATTTTCCTGATCCTGTTAGATATTTAAAACAATTCACACACAGATTAAACAGAAAATCAGTAAACATACAGAGAATTACTAAGTCTCTTAAATTTACCCTCCAAAACTTTTGCTTCATGAACTGTTCCCCTTGGAAAATACATAATGTCTCCTGGATTTAATGTAACAGTTTCGACAAGAGTTAGTTTACTAACTAGTGATGGCTCTAAATCGATGCTACATTCCCGAGCCAGTTCTTGCACTGGAGAGTACAGTTTCCAAACTTTGCTGCCTTCTAGTTGTAAAACAAACACCTTGCAAACAAAAATTCGTTTTGTAATTTACAATAAATCCACATTCTATTATATTTTTAAATTCCCTTTTTCTTAAGCCATAATGTAGTTCAGTAATGTAATTAATAATGGGTCAAAAAAGTTTACCATTAAATATAATAAATTAAATGGTTTAAAATGGATTTTGAGTGAAAAACACAGGGCAAAGCTTAACCTTAACTTTTTCCAAGTCCATTTAAACCTTTTTAAAGTTTTATCTATTCAAACAAATCAATCTATTTGATTCTATATAAATTGGGCACCATTAAAAAAGCTTCACATACCTCAACATCATCATAGTGAGGGGCTAAACCTTGTGTTCCTTCTGGAGTCATGTAGATATTTGAGCCAACCAGACATCCAAAGTAAGATTCCAACATTTCTTGTATCTTCCACAACTCTTTGTGAAATCGCTGCGGTTGATGAAATTGTAAAGTCATTTTCTGGTTTTTAAATAACTCCTGGACATCCTTGAATCTACATGAATTAATTGTATTAACTTGTTTAACAGCATAAACACATTTAGTAATGATACTTGAATTTGTAAATTTTTTACTTACTTAACTGTTCCTTCATTTTCACAATTTTCCCTTTTTCCATTTACATATTTGCATGCATTTAAATCGCTTTCGTATTCAATTTCATTGTTCATGATTATTTCTTTTAAAATATCCATGTTAAACAATTTTGAAAAGTAAGAAGGTAAGTTTGACCCTCTATCACCAGAATCAGTTTCCTGAAAATGACAGTTTTGATTAGTGATTAGAAACATATGATAGAAAATTAAAAGTTTACATACATTAACAGATCAGGGCTTTAATACATACTTCTTTGGTGCATGGAATATATAGCGGTTTTGTTTCCCAATAGTCATCCAAAAAAGATTGTAGTGAAAATTTACCAGCCAACAGAGAAGTTAATAACTGAGCTGGGTTAGAAAAATCAATACCAAACTCATTCGGCAACACCAAGTCTAAAAGAGAAGTCTTCTTATCTACGATCTTTTTCTTCTTGGATGGGGTAGATATTTCGCAAGACTGTGCCTCTCGTTTCGTTCCCTTTTCAGGCATGTTGTAATTAAAAAATTAAGTCTTGGTTTAAGAAAATCAAACCGCACTTACGTATAAGCTGATTGATTTACTCTACAAAGCTTAAAAGTCACACGTGGGTTTCAAATAAATGAAAACTATCAGCTGATTAACAAACACGTGATTTTGTTTATTTTCAGAAAATCTGATAATAAAAAGTCTGCAACATGGTTATATAGTACTAAGAAATATTAATAAATCCAAACAAATCATTCAAGAAATATTAAAAATCGATGTACTGATTTCTAGAAGATTATTTCATGCTTATCCTCTTTTTCGTCATATTACGTCTGACGAATGCATAACATAATCACTCAAGTGAAACGTTACCTTCGAAAGGAATTGTGGGTCTTTTCAATCTTACCGAGGTTACAGCACGTTTGTCAAAATGGCTGTTGTTTTACCAGAAAAATTTCAACATATTTTGCGTATCCAAAACACCAACATTGATGGCAAACGTAGTATTATGTTTGCCATGACCGCCATTAAAGGTATAGGTCGTCGTTTTAGCAACCTTATTTGTAAGAAAGCCGATGTTGATCTCTCAAAACGTGCCGGAGAACTGACCGACGACGAAATCGATCGCGTTATCACAATCATGCAAAACCCTCGTCAATACAAGATCCCAAATTGGTTTCTTAATCGTCAAAAGGACGTGAAAGACGGAAAATACTCCCAAGTGCTTTCCAATCAGCTTGATAACAAACTTCGTGAAGATTTAGAGAGGATGAAGAAAATCCGGGCACACAGAGGTCTCCGACATTATTGGGGCTTAAGAGTAAGAGGTCAACATACCAAGACCACTGGGCGACGTGGTCGAACCGTTGGTGTGTCAAAGAAGAAGTAAAATCACAAAAAATGATTCAATTTACATAAATATTGGCAAACACTTACTTGTTTAAATTTACTCGATAATTTATTGTGATTAAATAATGATGTTAAATTTATTAAAATGTTTTTAACAAATAAATTTTTTGCAATTGTGTGATAGCGTACAGTAACTTATATTGTATGCATTTTTTCACCTTAATATTGATCGGTAAATTTATACATATTGGTGTTTCTTAATACGAACTGTAAATTGTGTTTCAGATAAAATGCAATTTTAAGCACCAACTAAAATGGTTTAGTATTGTAAAATAACTGCACAAAAACAAAACTTAAAATGTCCATTACTTCAAAAATGTTTCAGCGCATCTCCTTAGGAAGACAGGTGCGTTACTTGTTAGTTTTTAGTAATGTAATTGCTTTTATGTTATAAGTAAAACTAAGAGTAATGCAAATTTGTTAATGCCAACCTTGTTTAATGTATAGCAGTTTGTATGTATGTTAATCACTTACAAAATATTATAATCAGTTTCAATAGGTTTATGATCTTAGTTTAAAATTACCTTTTTATTTAGATTCAAACAATTTGTTTGACTGCTCAAAGAGGAAATTCAAATGAGGCAAAATTAACAGTAAAACCTTACAGTCTCCATAGACTTGAAAATGGCCCATCTACGGATGTGACAGTAACTAAAGATGATGCTATTCATTTCTATAAGTAATATGGCAATTAATAAAGCTTTTTCAAATTGCTTAAGAAATGTTCGTTTTTTGGATCCTTTTAAAATATTTAATTTTTTTTTATTTGAACAAACATCCCAAAAAAAGCTTCCTTTAATTTAAAAAATGACCCCCCTTTTTTAGAAAATTTTTGCTAGGGTGTTGTTTGAAATTAACAGGCGTTTTTAGTATGTTCTCAATGTTGTGTTTCTTACAGAACTATGCAAACTATAAGAAGAATGGAGTTAAAGGCCGATCTTTTGTACAAACAAAAAGTAATTCGTGGATTTTGTCATCTTTATGATGGACAGGTAATATTTTGTTCACTTTTTTATTCTTTGAGATTCATTCTTTAACTAATTCACCAAATACCTCAACAGTGAAATGTTTTTTTGTTTATGACAGGAAGCATGCTGTGTTGGAATTGAAGCAGGTTTGACTCTAGACGATGATGTCATTACAGCTTACAGAGCTCATGGTTGGAGTTATGTTCGAGGGGTGCCGGTTTCCAAAGTTCTTGCTGAACTATTTGGTATTTTTTTAGTTTTTATAAAACTTTTTTTTATTTTTATTATATACATGTGTATTTATCATAGGATATTTATGTTTTGATACTTAGGAAGGCGTCATGGATGTGCTAAAGGTAAAGGCGGTTCTATGCACATGTACCACCATAACTTTTATGGTGGAAATGGAATTGTGGGTGCTCAAGTTCCCTTGGGTGCAGGAATTGGTCTTGCTCATAAGTACAAGAAAACAGGAAATGTTTGTGTAGCTTTGTATGGCGATGGAGCTTCAAATCAGGTAAAGTTAATAATAAACAGAAATTTACATAGTTGGTTTTTGGTATTCTCCAAAGTTAAAAGGCATTGTGTACAACCAACAATATTTTTGTTGTCTTAACTTAACCTTGGCTGTTTCATAACCTGTTATGACTGCATACTTATATGCCCGTCGACAAGTTTTTTAGGTTCAAGTTCGTTGGGATAAACACTCAACGATAAATTACCTAAAAATTTTAAGTTTATATTTTAAGGGGCAGCTATATGAGGCTTTTAATATGGCCAAACTGTGGAATCTTCCCTGTGTATTTGTTTGTGAAAATAACAGGTTTGTAGCTAGCAATACTAGGTACTGATCATTATTTATTGTCAGATTAAATCAGATTTTCAAACAATCTTATTTAAGGTATGGAATGGGAACAGCAGTGCATCGTTCTTCAGCTAGCACAGATTATTACACCAGAGGAGATTATATTCCTGGGATCAGGGCTGATGGTATGGATGTCCTTGCTGTTAGGGAAGCCACAATTTTTGCTAAAGAACATGCTGTGTCCAAGGTACAGGAAGAATATTTGCATAACTAGTATTAAAATTATTTTATGTTTAAGCAAGCAGTTAAGTTCCAAAAAAAAGCTTAACTTTTACAAGAAACATTTTTTGATACCCCAAAATCAGTATTGGGTTTTTTGATCGGATGTTATAAGTCACATTACTGTGTAAAGTTATAATACTATGTTAGTAAATTTTTAAAAACAATAAAGCAGGATATAGCCCATAAAACATTTTACATGAAATTAAAGCAGTAGAAATCTCTAAATCCAATACTGCCCAGTATTCACATTCAACATTTTTCTTAACTAAATTCTGTAACTTTAGGGCCCCATCATGATGGAGTTAGTGACCTACCGTTACCATGGACACAGTATGAGTGATCCTGGAACAAGTTATCGAACTCGAGATGAAGTAAAAGAAGTAAGGCAAACTCTTGATCCTATTTCCAGCTTTAGGGATAAAATGCTCGACGCAGGATTTGCTGACAAACAATTTATCAAGGTGGGAAAGCTTAAAATAATTCTAGCTTATAATATATTTAAGTTTAATTTACAGTTAGCAAAAAATTGCAATTTTGTTCTAGTTTTTGTATAAAATATTTATTAATATTGTATATGCCTCATGTACTTTTTACAAAAACATGATTTATTTACAAGTATGTTGTTTTATAATACTTAGAACATTGACAATGAAATTAAGCTTCACATTGAACAAGAAACTGAAGTTGCCCTTTCCTCCACGGAACCAGACTTTTCCGAACTTGCCAATGATATTTACATAACTGATGTTCCCCTTAAAATGAGGTCCTGCAACGCTTATAACACACTTCCTCATAGCCCCAATATTTAAAAGTTCCGTATATTTTATTTATATTCGATTTTTTTAACTTACTATAGAGATATATATTGACAATTGTTTTGTTTTTCTTTTTTTGCACTGCAATGTTGGATATCCACTTCATAGAAAAGTAAATGGTTATTAAACACCAACACTGTATTAATTAATAACTTTGGTTAAATTTGTTTTCTGGCTGAGGTTTCGTGATTTTATGTTTTGTTTTTTGCATAATAATACATTGATAAAAAAAGAAAAAAAAATATTAATTATACACAATGAGATTTATTAACTTAAAGTTTTAAAGAAATAACACCACCACTTTAATATCAATAATGTACAGAGCTAATATAGCTTTTCATATATTTACCTATAGCAACCAAATTAAATAATTGCACAATTTCTTAAAAGTAATAAAACCACATTTCAAAAAAAAAATCAGTAGGTTTTGGTTGAACTAGGTTTTGATTGAAAATAATATTTGTGATGTTAGGAGGGCATATCCTCAGGTAGGTTTAATGATTTTCGAACTAGTCGCTGAGCTTGTCTGTTAAATTGTTCTCTATCATCTCTCCACATTTTTGATGCATCAATATTTGCCCCAGACTCAGGGTTAGGTTCTGCCAGCATGCTCATAACTGATAGCAATATTTTTTCAATACTTTGAACTGGGGACCATCTCTCTGCACTTGTCTCATAACCCATTGGATCATCACCTGGTGAGTGAAGTATGGATATACAAACGCGACCATCTGGGTATATATTTGGGTGAAAAATTTCGGATACAAATCGCATTTTTGGAGGGCTCATTGGGTAGTCGGTTGGAAATTGTAAGGTTGTAGTAAATACTCCTCCATCAAATGGGGTGTCCTCTGGACCCAAAATTAAAGCTTCCCATTCAAAAAAGTTTTCTTCACTAACAGGTCCAGCCACTATGCCCTCCGGAGAATTAAGTGAAAGTTGTTTGTACTCTGCCATTAAACGTTTCAAAGCAGAACCCACCATCCTTTATATTGGTAAAACCTGCATAAATTCTAAATTTAGCAAAGGCTAACTAACTAAGAGCAATTTGCTGTTCAGTGCGATAGGTAAGGTAATAAAAGTTTACTAGGTAATGAAAATGATAGTGGTTTAAACACTTGGCTTCACTGCATCTGCATGAGGTCCTGAGTTGTCCTAGCGCTCTTAGAGCCCTCAAAGAAAAAAAATTTTAAAAAAAACTCTCGCTGAGCAAAAAAACAATCAGCACAATAATTATTGGGTAATCATATTTAATGATATCTTAACTGCCAAAGTTATTTTAAGACTAGGTTTGGGTAGAAAATGTTACTCTATGTTTAGGCTGTGAATTCAGCTTTCCACCCTGATACTTCACAGAATATTATATATGATAAACAAACACAAAAAATTAAATAATAAATTTTAAAAATAAACCTTACCAAAGATAATAAACAGATTTTATTGAATACTGCAGAACTTTCAAATGTAGAAGAATAGTGTACTAAAACCAACAACTGTCGTAAACGCAGTTAATTTATTTCAGCAGATAGATGACGAATGATCAGATGGTATCAGGGTCCTAACGCTATTTTGACACATGTGGCTAAAAATATGGCAAAAGTCGGTGGCAAAAAATGTGAGAAAAAATAGAAAATTCTCTGTTTGTGTTTTTCTAAACCCCAATGGTATGCATTTTGTGAATACAGCGCAATTTATACAAGTTGCAATATTACTTTTAACTTATGCTGTTTCCACTATTAACTTAAATTCTAAATTTTATATTACACGTAATATCTATGGTTAAAATTATGTTATAGCCTATGGTTAATAACTAATCTAAGTTTACCAGCATTCTCCAATCTTTTGTCACATTTTTTACCAAGTATGATATGCCACACTTTTTGTCACATGTAAAAAAAATTTCTGGACTCTGCAATTTGGGGACGCGGAATTTAAGGGAATGAAAAAGGAAGGAACGGAAAATGAAGGAACGGGAAATGAAGGAACGGAAAATGAAGGAACCCGAAAATGAAGAAACGGAAAATAAAGGAACCGGAAAATGAAGGAACGGAAATTGAAGGAAAGTGAAAAAAGGAGAGGCGGAATCTTAAAAAAATAAAACGCGGAAATTTTGTTGACTGTTTATTTGTATTTAAGTCAATATTATTTTAGAAATAAACGGGCATTTTATAGAAGAGAGTTTGGGTATGCTGAGGTAATAAAAATTAACTCATTATCGCTTATCAGTTCTCGTATTAATGACAGTAATCCTAAATAAACAGTTAACGGTATTTCCGCGTATTGGCATTTAAGATTTCGCCCTCGCCTTTTTTATTTTCTTTCATTTCCCGTTCCTTTATTTTCCGGTTTCTTCATTTTCCGTTCCTTTATTTTCCGTTCCTTCAATTTCCATTCCCTCATTTTCCGTCGACTCTGCAATTTGTATAGTACATGCTCGTAAATGTGATGGAGGTTGTAAATTAAATAAAAAATTAATTCCATGGGCTTACTAGATCAATAATTAATAATAACGTGATTATGGCCGATAATAATTTAGCACAAAAACAAAAACATGGTAAAAGGTAAACAGATTTTTATTGAATTATTTGTTTTAATAATTTATTAACTTAACAACTTGTTTTAAAAATTTTTATGTTTTAGGGAAATTGGATTGCAAGTAGACCACGCAGGTAATCGCATCACATATTCTTATTTATATTGATATAAGTAAACCCACTAATAATTTAAATATAGTGTTTACTTAGGTTTCAATTATTGCTTTTTCATGTACTAACAAAGTGCTTTTAATGTTTTTATTTGTGAAAAATCAAATGTTTTTGTTGGATTTCTGTGTATATTGTTAAACCTGCTGTTGCAACTCCATAAAATCACTTTATTTCAGTTTTAAATAAACCTATTTTTTTAAGTATTTGTTTGTTAATGCAATTATATACTTTATAGGTAAAAACCTGCTAATTAAACTTGATCAAAATTGTTTTAAAGATAATGAAGATCATCAAGACCCCAATGCAGAACCACCTGGTGAGAGTCCAAAAGGTAAGTCGTTTTCTGAAGAACTGCATTTATGTTGATACTGTTTACAGCTTTTGTAGATTTAAAAATATTATTTTGTTGCAATGATATTTTAATAAATGGGTTAATGGGCTCTTATTATCACTATTTGTCGAAGATAAGTATTTGATTTTTACAATAATTTGAAAGTGTATTTTGCTAAATAAGAATCTATTTGGTAATTTATAGATGTGCATATGATGTCACAACTCATGGAAATCATTGAATATGAAGGTTTGGTTATAAGTTTGTAAGACTGGTTTTTTGTTTTAAAATCAAAATGATACGCAACCTAATACTAACTTGTAAAGATATTTTAAATCATTTATTTTGTTTTGTTGAGCCAGATAGTTAGAAACTTCTGTTTTTTCTTGTTATAGAAACAATTGTTAAACTTCGCAATGAAAAAAATTTTAAATCAGCCTATACTAGAGCACTTAATCAATCGAAATACGATGCAGAAATACAAAATATTTCGAATTTGGTGTTTATGTATGAGTTATCTATAAAGGCGGTTGGGGCGGATTTTATGTCTGACATTCCTGACAAAATACTTTTAATAATTCGAAACAAAACTCGGTTAACTGCCAGACAAGTCGAAAATGTATCTAATGATCTTCGTGTCCAGAAGAGATATCTCAAGTCCATTCTATTTTACCCAATTGCATTTTACTTATTTGAGGAAAATCATGACCCAGACAGGGATGTAAAGAGTATGCAGTGTTGTGTTTGTGGAATGAAAAAATCTGCGGAACTCATGTTAAGGAAAGATCAAAACATGAAACGTGTTGTACGGCATCACATGATACCACTCATGCATGAACTTAAATCAAAAATTAAAAACTTACCTGGAGTTGACGCGGAACTAAAAGTTGTTCAACTTTCTGAATGTTTAAATCATATAGTGTTTTGTGAGTGGTTGGTAGATATTGACACCTTTCATACGAATACAGAGGGTCTTAAATTAATGGGCACACTTAAAAATAAATATGATTATTCAGTTAATGGAAATCTCCTACACAACAATGCTATGTGGTGTGACAGCAAAGGCAGATATGAAGAAGCAGCTATTAAATTCAAAGAAGCAATCGAATCTTTTAATCGAACTATAAATTGGGCAGATAATGAAGAAAAACAAAAAAAAATAAAGAAAAGTGAAAATGGCTTTAAAATAAGTGAAGAAAAATTTTTAGAAAAAAAAAAACTTGACTCAAATATTTCGAGTGAAACAACCAACTAGTTTTTTATTAACCAACTAGTTTTTTATTAACCATAAAATTTGTTTGAACAGTAACGAAATATTATTGCAGAAAAGATTTTTTTATTTTATGTATATTTATAACAAATGGTAACTATAAAAATTTACCTAATTTTTATTACAACATGATATTGGATGATAGTTTTTGTGCTTTAAAATTTTGTTAAAAAGTTATTTCTCATATTTTGATTTTTTTATACCAGTGCTGTTAGTTAGATAACTGTTAACCATTTACTCGATTATTTATGGTTTAAAAAAATGACCTTTTCATCATATTTTGAAATGTTTAAGTCGTAAAAAGATTTAGGGGAAAAGGTGCTTTATAATGGGATTTTAGTAGACTGTTAATTAAATTGTGATACAACTAACAGCCCTGGTGCCTAACCAAAGCAACAATATTATATCCTTAAATTAAGGTTTTATTCTATTAATTATTTCTGTGCAATTTACTGTGGCGAAATATTTTAAGAAGGGTTATTGTTTTAATGTTTTCTTAAAGAAATATTTTTAAACAGTATTTGTTAAAAGTTTTATTGTGTTAAAACACACAACCCTTTAAACTAGTGGTCTTTATGTACCAAGTTTAACGAAAAGTGGAATTTAAGAGGAAACTCGCAGCAAAAAAAAAATTAAAACTATTTTTAACGATTTTTAAATTGACAGTTTTTCGCAATCGAAGTTTGTTTTCATGCGCTGTACCAGTAAACGTTAAAAATGTCGTATTTTTTGTTTAATTTGGTAGAATTTTGTGTTTTATCAGAAAAAGTACAATTTATAAACGGGTTTACTTTTTTTATTACCCTAGGTATTTTATTACCTTTTTATATAAATAAACGATAAACAACATTTTTAGGACCTGCAAATGGGACATACGTTTTTATTGTATAATTGTCAAAAAAAGTTTATAATAAACGCTGTAATTTCTAAAGATTTTTACAAATCATGTTTTTGAATTAGTAATGTAGCGATCTTTGTCCGCTTTTTGACGCTAACACTTCCTCGGGGGCTCTAACTTACCTTGTGGCTCTAATTTACCTTATCTATGAGCCACTTTTCTTATCGTTTTTGTAAAGTGTTGGTACTTTTAGTGTATGCTTTTGATCTGGTAGTTTAGTATAATCTTTTAGTTAAATTTGGAATAGGAATATTAGATTATATTACGTTATTGTATATATGTATTGTGTTTAACCTTGATTCTATTTAAATAAGGACAATTAAGTTAATACAACTGTGATTACATAATAAAATTGAGTGATTTTATAACAAAACCCGTTACAATGGAGGTCCTGCCGAGATCTCAAGAAAATGTGTTGGACGATTCGGAAATTTCTTTTAAATTGCACGAAGAAATAGAAAATTTGCTTCAGGAAAAGACTAATGAAATACACAAAAAAATAATAGAAGAAGTTAATGTACAATTAAAAAAACAAATGGGAGAATTTCATGCTAAAATGTATAATAGAGTTGAAGAGGTGGTATCTGATTTAATAACGAGATACAAAAACGTAGAAACAAAGGTTAAAGTCTTCATTAAAGAAAACAATGAAGCAGCTACAAGAAGTTATACTTCAACCAAAGAAAAAAGATCAACCCTACAAGGTATTTTAAATGAAGCAACAATTGACGCGGAAGAAACAGCCAACAATATGTTGCAAAGCGCCAAGGTAGAGATTACCGAAGCACTAAATTTAAAAGAAACGTTGTCGCTGCCTGTTAGCAAATTGGCGGAAGGTTGTTCGCCACGTTTTGACACTGTGACAGTAGACTCATTTGATGGGCAGTCGTCGTGGGAGGATTTCATCGCTAGGTTTGAATTAGCGGCTGAATTTAACCGTTGGTCAGAAAGTTCAAAAGGTGTTAGATTGGCCCTACATCTAAGAAATTCAGCGTCGAGTGTTGTAACCAGCCTACGCCCCGAAGAAAGAAAAAACTTCTCAATTGTTCGTGCGAAGTTAGATCAAAAGTTTGGAAAAAAGCTTATTGACCCGGTATCTCTGTTGCATACAAGAGTTCGTGAAAAAAATGAATAATTAGTGGATTTAGCGAAAGAACTCAATAACATTGTAAAACAATGCCCCATTTACGACTGCGTAGACAAAGAGCAGCTAGACTTGTTAAAAGCAAGTTGCTTCACCAATGCCCTTAAAAGCAATTGGGAACTATATTCGACAATAAAAATGTATAGTCCTATTTCAATGGACGAAACTTTAAAAGTAGTTTTACGACTGGAAATTGAAGGAACGACCAGATACAATAAAGATCGACCGATTCAAGCAATAAATTCTGAACAAGAAGATGACGTAAGCCTTACTCGCGAAATAATATCTATGCGCCAACCCATTAACGAATTAACGGACACCTTATGCAAAAGGCCAAGTAACGTTTATGAACGACCCAAAAGTGAAAGACGAGCGCGAAATGACAGCCTTGGCCGACAGGGAAACGGGCAGTAGTCAAGTTTAAGGGATGGCACTCGACTTTAAATAAGAACATCCCAACTGTAAATATTAGTGTGACAACTAACAGTTGCCAAAATGGAATTTATTGTAATATTTTTATTAATAATTGTAATTTTTTTATACTCGTGGATACCGGCGCTGACGCCACGGTATTAAGCTTTAAAGCCTTTAAAGCAGCCAAACTGTCGCTTGAGCCTTCACACTTCGTTATAAATGGAATAGGCAATGAAAAATTACCAGTGCAAGGAAGTTGTACTATCAAGTGTAGATTCAATGCCATATATTATGACCACAACGTGTTAGTGTCGGATATATTAGAAGAAGAAATCATTGGACTGGACTTTTTACAAAAATATCGCTTCAACATTATCCTTACATCGACCTTTCTTCAAAATGACCTTGAAAAAGTAAAACTTCAAGTGGTAACAAGAAACAAGCCATACCCAAAAGTGATTGAAATAGAAAATAAAGGTGTGTTTACCGATGACGACACCCAAAACATGATAAAAAAAGCCGTGAAATTTGTAGATTCGGATCAATGTAAAAAAGTGAAACACATAATTAAAAGTTTTGTAAGGCATGCTAAAGGAAAACTTCCTACCAATTCTACCTTTCACCATATTAATACCGGTAACACAGCAGCAATAAAACAAAGACCGCAAAGGTTGCCGCAATCCAAGCAAGTAGAAGCTGACAAGCTTGTAAAAAAAATGCTAGAAGACGGAATAATTTCTCTGTCTTTTAGTCCTTGGTGCTCACCAGTAGTATTGGTGAAGAAAAAAGATGGCACAACTCGGTTCTGTGTGGATTACCGCCAGTTAAACAATATAACTAAAAAGGATCCCTATCCCTTGCCATGAATAGATTCTATATTAGATGCAGTCAGTGGGTCAAAATGGTTTGCCACGCTTGACTTGAAGTGCGGTTATTGGCAGGTGCTGGTTGACCCAGTTGACAAAGAAAAAACCGCCTTCTCAACTGAAAATGGATTATATCATTTTAACGTAATGCCATTTGGATTTTGTGGTAGTCCAAGTACGTTTGATAGATTGATGGAACAAGTGTTGCAAGGTATACCATCCTCTGTTTGTCTCGTATACTTGGATGATATATTAATTCACGCTAAAACGTTTAACCAACTTTATGAAAAACTTGAAGTTAGTTTTTAAACGTCTAATGAACGCTAACCTCATGCTAAATTCAGCAAAGTGTAACTTATTTTCCAATAAAGTAGAATACCTGGGACACGTCATTTCGGCCAGTGGAATATCAACATCACCAGAAAAAGTAAAAGCTGATAAGGAATGGCCACAACCAACCAGTCCTAAGCAATTGCAGAGCTTTCTGGGATTAGCATCCTACTATACAAAATTTTTCGGATTTAGCTCAACCGTTGTATGGTGTTTTGGAAAAAGATAAAAAGTTTGTTTGGACGCGGGATTGCACAAATTCTTTCAAAAACTTAAAGCTTGGACTTATTACAGCACCAGTTTTAAGCTTTGCAACCCCTAACGGTCAGTTTATAATTGACGCTGACGCTAGTGACAGCGCCATAGGAGCTGTGTTGAGCCAACGCAACGAAACCGGTAACGAGTGTGTTATTGAATATTATGCAAAAGCCTTTTCAAGACAAGAAAGAAACTATTGCACAACCCGGAAAGAGCTTTTGGCAATTGTTAGGGCCGTAAAACATTTTCATTTTTTATATTTACGGTCGAACAGTGCACATAAGGAGTGACCATGGTTCCCTAAAATGGTTTCTGAATTTTAAAAAGTCCAGATGGTCAAATGGCTCGCTGGCTTTAATGGCTGGAGCAATACGACATTCAAATCTTTCATCGTCCTGGTATACAACATAATAATGTTGTAGGATCTAATACACTACTACTATGGCTTAAACAATTATTAAACCCCAATAGAGTACGCTGTAAAGATGAGCATCGATAAGAAAGCCACACTTAATTAAAATACACAAAATAGTCGTGTTAAATCAAACTCGCTAACTTATTACCAAAACCTGCCCAAGGATTCAATCTACCAAACGTAATCTGTACAAGCGGCTTTTAATCAGAATTGAAACTACAGGAAATGCGAAATAAATGCGACACAAAAATATGACATGAAACACAAACTATGAAGTATATAATCAACAAATTAAGTATAAAAGCGAAAGTCTAATTGTGTGTTAAACCTTACTTCGGCCTTACTTATTTATGAGTTTTTACGTTCAGCGAACTGACCAAAAAGCTATATTGCCAGTTATTTAAAGCGAAATAAAATAGGAGAAAACGCTTACAAACAATAAAGAAAATACAAAGCATTATCGATAAACAGAACAACAAGTGCGTCATAAATGACGATGGAGAGTGAAAAATCTCCCGCAGCTGGGATTAAGCCGAATGATTCAGCGTGAAACGCCGAAGCTCACTAAAAGTGACCTCCCGCTAATAAATCATTTCAAATTTTTTTAATAAGATCGATAATGGACATAACAAATGCAGATGCATTGTCGCGCAGACCTTGCATAGCTGATAACTGCAACTACTGTAATCGAGCAGAAAGTAAATTTTTACCAATTGATACTTGTGTTTATTCGTGTATCTCAAACACCGTTTCCGACACTGATCTGCGTGAGGCTCAGCTAGGCGACCCCGACATAAAATGCATTCTGCTGTGGAAGGAAGCCAGCGATGTACGACCCGACTGGTGCCAAGTGTCATTCTTAAGTCGAACAGCTAAATCCTATTGCCATCAATGGGCTTTGCTTGTCGTAAAAAACGGTATATTGTATCCGGCATGGGAAAACTCCAGTGGTACAGAAACAACAATGCATTGTGCCCAAGTGGATTTAATGCATGGAAATGAAAGCTCCGGACATTTTGGTATCAAAAAAACAAAAGAACGATTGCGGAGAAAATTTTATTGGAATAATAGCCAGACGGATGTTGCAGCTCATTGCTAAACCTGTTACAAGTGTGCTTCAAGAAAAGGACCTTTATATAAACAAAAAGAGCCAATGAAATTACACCAGGTGGGCTATCCATTAGAAAGAGTGGCCATTGACGTAATGGGGCCATTACCGACATCTTATTTGGGTAATCGATACATTCTTGTGGTAATGGATTATTTCACAAAGTGGCCAGAAGCATATCCGATGCCGAACCAAGAAACTGCTACGGTAGCTAAACTACTTATAGGGCAATTCTTTCTACGGTTCGGAGTGCCTTGCGAAATTATAAGCGATCAAGGTTCAAACTTCGAGTCCCACCTGTTTAAAGAAATGATGAAAGCCCTTGATACAGTAAAGACCAGAACTACACCATATTGGCCGCAAGCAGACGGAATGATCGAACGATTTAATCGAACTTTGGAGGCTTAGTTAGCAATGTCCGTAGAAAAAGGCCAACGCGATTGGGATCAACAGTTGCCATATATATTAATGGCATATCGTACAGCAGTACATGAAAGTAAAGAGCATACCCCCGCCAAACTAATGTTTGGCAGGGAAATAAATTTACCTACAGACTTTATATTCGGTCGACCGGAAATCACTAAATATTCAGCGTGGGAATTTGCCAAGAAAGCTCAAATCAACATTGATGAAGCTCACGAATTTGCTCGAACAAAACTACATTTATCCGGCCAAAAAATGAAGAAGTATTACGATCGTTCAACTGCGACAATGTTACTACCTGTATGGCTGCATTGCCCCCAATGAAAAAAGGGTCTATCCCCAAAACTGTCGTCGCCGTGGCAAGGTCCATTTAAGATAATTAAGCGTATTAACGACGCGGTGTACCGGATCAGACGTTCACCAAAACATCAATCAAAAGTCGTGAATCGAAACCGGTTATGGCGTTATAGTTTAAAGTTGCCAACCAACTGGTATCGAAACAATAATGGTCAAAGCAATACACCGGTACAAACAATTATTCCACAAATTGAAAACACAGACATCCTATCTGATGGTATTAAAAAATACCAACCTCGCGCAGAGGCCGCAACATTAATATACCACATCGTTATCGTTAAAAACCTACCGTACTTTCCTTTATATATATATATTTATTATTGTTATCGTATTTACTTCATTGTTATTATTATCGTTGTATATATCATTATTTCTCTTCGTTAAATGATAGTTGTTTCGTCTTGATAAAGTTCGCATTTTGATTATCGTTTTATTATTTGTATTATGTGGTGCGTGTTAATGTGTATGTAGTTTTAATGTATATCGCTTGTGTAATGTATTGTATTGATTATCTTCTTATTTAAATATTGGGAAGGGAGGAATGTAGCGAACTTTGAATAAGGACAATTAAGTTAATAAAACTGTGATTACATAATAAAATTGAGTGATTTTATAACAAAACCCGTTACAGTAATTAACCATTTTTACAAATCATTTTTTTTTTGATCAATTATTTGTTTCACAACTTTTTTCTAGTGAGACAGGAATTATTATTGTAATTTTAAATCGTTAATTGCGTAGTGGTTCCTTTTAAGATTAAAATGTAATATAATACATCCAAGACATATACCTTTGTAACAATATGTATGGAGTTTTTTATTGTTAAATGTAGCCTATTGTTTGTATAACCTTTTCACCAAACACTTTTTTTTAATAAGACGAAAGTCGTTTGTTTAACTGTTAGTATCCATAAAAGCCTAGTAGATATATATGTATGTTTAAATTAGCTATTTTAGCCCATTCGGGGTGCGAGTTGCAACCATTTTACGACAATTTAATTGTCGATCGTAGGGCGGGCTATCGACTTGTGTATTTAAAAGTGTATATATAGTTATAAAATAGTGTTTAGAAGTGTATAAAATAGACAGTGAAATGGAAACAAATGTTAGGGCCGATCTAGATTGTCCAATATGTTTGGAAACGTTTCAAAAACCAATATTAATATTGCCATGCGGGCATCACCTGTGTGGAATATGTGTTGACCAAATGCCTGATGGAGTAAATGGAAACAAGAGGTAGCCTGCCAGTTTTATTTACTTGATTAATTGTATCTTAAGAAAGAATGCTTAAAAAAATGTTCTTTATAAAAATGTTACGTTTTTTTGCAATGTAATTTTAACCGGCAGTGTGGTGTAGTGATAAGAACTCTTGCTACACCACACATGAGGTCGTGGGTTCGATCCCCACTGATCTCATGCTGTAGCGCCCTTGAGTAAGGCGCTATAAACGGTATCAACTCCTGCTGAGCCAGCACTTAATCAGTATTACCGGGCAATTATAGTCTCTATAATATCCCAAACTGTCTCTATAATATCCCAAACAATATCCCAAACTGCCACAGGCAACTCGAGACTGGGTCGGAGTAACTTATGTTACTCTATGTTTAAGTCGCGCATTCGACTTTCCCACATCGAGAATAAAGATATATACAAAAAAAAATTTCGAGCTGTTTATTTATTTGGACAGTTGCCCAGTATGCCGAAGAACTTTTGTCATTGGAGATGAGACACTTCCCCGAAATTACATTTTAGAGAATGTAATCGACCAGCTAAATAGGGTAAACTTTCTAAAAGCAATAATAATCTAGTGTTTTAAACAACACAGGATAAGCTTTATATGTTTTAATTTAGGAAAATAACAGCCATGCAACGATTATGCATCTTACTACACGAGCTAATTTACTATGTCGAACTACTGTCAGGGAAAGAAAAAGCAGTGGAGAAATTGAACAACTCGAAGGTTTGTGCGTAAAAGGTTTTACTTTGCTATAGTGCATAGAGTCTATATATTTCTATTTAACAGCTGGGAGACTCTAAAATTCCGAAAACCATGTGTATATTTTTTAAAGCTTTAAATCTTTTTTAATTTAGAACTAGGAGAAATATATATAGACGCGAACGAGTTTGCGTACGCCAAATCACTGTTTAATGAATATCTATACGATGTCACTGGGGTTAAACGGTTGCTTACCATGCTCAAAATCATGAAATGTACCATTAAGACCAACGACTTGGAAGAAACTAAAAATATTTGCAGTGACATAATCGCCACCGCGTCTTCAGTTAAACCGGAGCCGGAAAAGTGTGACAGTATTATCAATACCATGACAGTTTTAAGTAAGAAGTTAGCCATTAAAAACGAGAACCGAATGACCATGGCACTAACTAATTAGATCAATGTCAACATTATTCAAATGCAGATTTGCAGGTTGAGAAACTTTGTGATGTTGCAGAAGTTATGACGTATGTAGCTGAGCTAATTGGAAAAAGTGAACAATTTCGACAGCAAGGCGTATCGTTGTTAGAAGAAATACGCCATAAAATTAAGCGCACGACAAACGCTGATTGCATAAAGAGGTGTGTAAGTGAAGCTTGGTGTTTAAAACATACCGGGTTTTGTTACAATGAAATGGAAGATTACAATAAGTCTGTGCAGGTATACAACAAAGCTATATCTTTATCCAACAACTTAAGCGAAAATATAGGTTTATATCATGTATTTGGTTTTTGCTACCACGGTTTGGGAGCAACATATGAGTGCATGGAAAAATATGTTAACAGCAAAATTTCTTACAAAAAAGCAATTGACATATATTGTAAGGCACTAGATTGGAAGAGTGCTGATGAAAAAAACGCAGGCATCGAATTATCTTCCAATTGTTTAGAAATTGTTTCCGCCAAAACAAACTAACATAATATACAAGACTTTATTTTGGTAAAGAGTTTGCCAATTAATTAAATTGTTTATACTTTTATGCTATAGAACAATTAAGTGCTATAAACGGCATGAACTTCTACTGAACTAAAAACCATTAAGCGGTTTAATTGTAGGGAATTGTAATTTATATATTTCAAACGAGCAAAGTCAACTTAACGCTGTAAATAAATATTTTATCGAGGATGAAAAATTACGAAAAAAAATCGGTTACAGTAGTTAAATAGGTAAAATGTAAGGCATAATCGATTTAATTTCTGTTTACTTTAAATGAATTTTTCCCAAGGTTCAACTTGGCAAATATTTAAACTTGATGTCAGTATCTCCAAGTATTTTTTCGACCTTGGAGTCGATAAGTTCAGACTGCGCGACTGTCAGATGCTTTTTCCACCCACCTACCTCGCCTTTTAAAAAAATATTACAATAATTTACACTATGTGGTATTTTATGACATTGAGTTGTTTTCTAAAATAAATTTGATTTTAATTTATTAAATTTATTTAAATTACCTTTTCTAAACAAAAAATCTGAAACTTTCTTATCTTCTATGGCAATTTTCATTCGATTAATTGACGTGACGTCAGCAACATGTTTTATTTCTTCTTCGGTCAAATTTTCGCCAATAAAATCCCCGATTTTTTTAATTTGGCCGCAACCATCCTATTAGAAAAATATTTTGCGTTACTGTATATAAACACTAATTTTAAACAAAGTTAGTTTACCTTTTTCATGTCTTCATAATATGTAAACATGACGTTGTCGTCGTTAATGTGTTCGTACCAACCTCGAATATGATCCAAATATCCCTCACCCTCTTTTCCCATAGCTTTCTGTTTTCCTAGTAATTTATTTTAAAATTCTTATTTTAATTTCTCCTAAGTCAGTTTGGTAATAAATACAAAAGTCCTGACCAATTTACCTTCGATGCATGTATCGTAAAACTCTTTTTCGTTTTCGGGCCATAATTCAGAAAAGGGTTTTTTGTTGCTATAAGTCAACTTGATTAGATGGTGATACATCGACACTGCTTGGTCTTTGGGGTTCCTTATCACGTAAATCACCTTAAGATAAAAAATTGTTTAATAAAACTTTAGCATGGTTGTTTTACTTACAACTGTGCAGTATTCCCCAAACTTTACTTTGGTGCCATTTTTTCGAAATTTTTCGAAATTGAATAAAGGAGCAGGTAAATGAGTTCCCAGGACTCTTCTTTTCATTGGAAAGTTGTCAATCACTTGAAACTTTTCTAAAATTAAAAGGGATCACGGTTCATAGAAAAATTCTTGTACTTAGCGTTCATAAGTTTTTCTTAAAACCGTGAAGTACAATAATTTTTCTAAGAATTGTACAGTACAAGTGGTCCATTAAAAGAAATAAATATTTTAATTTAACTAATTGATAATGAAAATTTAATTTTCGTACCTTTGGGCAAAATAGACAAATAAGCAAAATGTGGTCTAATAAAATCAGTCTTTTTTAATAGATCTTTGTCTTTTCTATAAACCATTTGACGAACTATTTCTCTTAACCATGTTGTACCTTAAAACATTTTTTTTATAAATATTTAATAAAAAAAAAAGTATAAGTCAGCATAACTTTACCCGTTTTTAAATAAGTAGCAACAACAATATCGCCATTTCTAGGCTGCCATTCTTAATAAACAAACTTGGCTAAATTTGCATCTAATCCAGGCAAAAAATAATATCCATTCCAACAAGTTATTTTGGGCTCAGAAATCATACCCTTTTCTGTGGCCTCAACATATTTGTCTAAATCAGGTCGCTTTTCTGGCGATATAAGCTCAAAAGCCCTCTTGCAAAAATGTTCAAGCGATTTATTATTTGCCATTATGACAGAGTATAACAATTGTCACATTTGTAATAGCTATAAAGAAATAAAATAGCGCTTGTTAACATGACGGGAAATTAAATAATTACGTTCACTAAATATATATTACACAAAGTTGAACAAAGTAATAATTTTGTAGTACTAGTTTATACATCTTTTAGTATTTTACAACGTGTTTTGAACGAAATTTATATCTATTTAAGGTTAATAACATGCTGTACTTCGTACCTTAGGTAATAAAAAACTGCCTGTAGGTAGTTAGAGTAATGTATGTTTTAAATTAGCAACCCTTTTTTTCATTATAGACCACATCATTAGCAATATGTAATGTACATGAACGCAGCAACTCCCTGTAGCATGGTTTCTAGTAGGCTACATTAGAGCAATCTGGCAGCGTAGTGTAGTGGTAAGAACACTTGCTACACCACAAATGGGGTCGTTGGTTCAATCCCCACTGACCACATGCTGTAGCCCCCTTGAGTAAGGCGCTATAAACGGTACGAACTCCTGCTGAGCCAGCACTTAATCAACAGCATAATTATCGGGCAATTATAATTGATAATATTCCAAACTGTCACAGTCAACTCGAGACTGGGTCGGAGTAACTGATGTATATAAAAATATATACAAAAAAACAACGTTATCGTGCATATTTGTTTTATCTAACTCTAAAAATCAAACAACTTGCATAACATGGGCATACTGTTAACTCTCATAAAAAAAAGGTCATTACAATATAATTAAATTAAAGAACAGCCTTAAAACATCAGCTTAAAAATTTAAATACCGATATTAAAAACTTAACTTTTTGAATTTATTTTTAACTTTCGCTTGTATATTAAAACACCAAAACTCATTTTTATCAAGCCTAATTTACGAGGCTATAACAGTAAATCGGCTATAAAACATTTGGTTAAATATTAACTAAACTTAACATAAGGTCGACTGCGCATTTACCTTTCACCCAACTAAAATATTTTTACTACCATTTAAATACAGTTACTGCAATTAAATTCAGTTTGATTGCCGACGAGGCCATTTTTTACACTTTGGGCGATATTAGTGTATCTCATATTTAAGTTTTTCTAGATTATATATCAATATTTTGGGGCCTGCAATATATAAGTTTACTTACCATTTTCCGCTTTACCATTTTCCGCTTATACTTAAGGGCAGTAACCTTTTTATACAAAAGTCTATTTTATTATAATTAAGCCGGTATAACAACATTTTTGGTTTACCTTTTGCAATGTTTAAATAAGCAATAGGCATCCTACCAATACAACTTCTTGCAGTTTTTCTCTGCTGAAAATACATAAGCTCTATTGCTCTGAGTGGCAAATAAAAACGTCATAAAGAAAACAAACAAAACAAAACGTTGGTTTTCCACCCGTTAGGTTAGTTTTTTAAATATAAATATTATTTTATATTACTAATAATATATGGTGTTTATCATATATCATTGGATATTACACACAGGTTGAGCCGAAATATACCGCCACCTGACGGTAAGAAATTTTTTGCTGTTTTTTTCGCGGGTTATACAAAACGATTACTGACAAAAACATTTAACTAAAGAATGTTTGGTGATTTACTATTGTCACTGAAAGACTAATTCTTTAGTTCGCTCAAGTAGTTTTGGTGGAATTTTAAAAGAATTTAATTTGCTACCACAGAAAAAAAATAAATTGGATAAGGCTGATAAATCATAACTGCTAAGACTGACTGTAAAACGTCCACAATCATAACTTGCATTGGCTCAAACTAAGACTGTAAGAGCTAAAGAGTGGCGTAAAAAACAAAAAATGACTTTTACTATTGAGGATATTTTGATGTATTCCCTCGAACTTGGATACCCTAATATAGTCAAAGGTAAATTGAGTTTTAATTCCAAAAATACTTGGCTAATAACATTTGGCCTTTACTGTTTTAAGTTTAGTAATTATGCTACTTAGTTTTGGATATATAAAAATTTTATTACAAAAAATGTTATTATTTTCATATATTTATATTGTTGTTCATGTTTTTATATTTTTCTCAATTTTCTGCTTCTGGTTTATAAAAAAAATGATATAAAACCAACACAACTTTGACAATTTTAGCTTGTCTGTTAAAACTTCCGAAAGAATCATTGGCAATGTCATCAGCATGTCAAATTCGTCTTGCAGTAGCTACACTACCTCAAGTAATTACTGAATCAGCCGATGCTGCACAGCTTATAAGTAGCCAACATTTACTTACAATGTCGCAAATTCTAAGAAGTATTCAATTTATTCGCTCAAAATGTCCTGTTGCAGGTGGATGTAGGTCATTCTGCTTGGCGGGAATAAAGCTGAAAAAATGTGTAAGTCATTTATCATCATGATATGATTAAAATGAATAAAATGTGCATTTGGATTAAAATTTTCTTTGATTTGCATTTTTAATGTTTTGACTATTTACTCTTTAATTATACTTGATCTAAGGGACCAAACCCCTAACTATTTGAAATCTATTTGATCTATTTAATCTTGTATATTTTAATTAAACTAGGCCGATACATATCATTTATTAATTGCACCTTCACCACATAATTTTTTTTGTTAACATTAGGCAGTATAACAATTTAAATGAGTATTTCACAGATAATAATGCACTTCATATACACTGAACCTACAAACAACATAGTACTTTCCCATCTTTGTCAACAATTTGGTCCAAATATTGTTCATGAATTGATGAAGCCCACTCAGGTACATATTTGTTTTGTTTGAGCTGTCTATAAATACCAGAAGCAGTAACAACTTGAATAATACAAAATCTCATTTAATATATATGTGTGGAAAAAAATTTAAAAACAATATTATAGGCTAATTAACAGCTATTACGTTTTTACATTATTTTTTTGTTTTATGGTCAGATGTCTTAACCATTATGAATTAGCTTTTATATTTTCACACGTGATTTAAGTATGCTAACAATTATAAGCTTTTTTAATTTAAGAATCTTCGTCTTTTTAATGTGATTAAAAGGGAAGTTAATAACTTCACACAACTAGTGAAAGAATTAATGAATAACAAAGAAAAGCGTCTTAGTAAGTATTTTTTTCATTTATTTCAAGTTGTACCTAAATTTAAAGCAACATCTTATATCCTTTTCTATGGACTGAGGTGTCTAAAATTAAAAGTTTTTGTATATTTTTGTTTACAGATTATCTTCAAACCAAATTTTGGCAGGATTATAATGCACAATTTTGGCAGGATTTGCATTTTGATGTGGTTTCCTATCTTAATACAATAGTAGCCTATTTGCCAGCTTTAAATATTGAAAAGGTTATAAAATTGTTACACATGAATTTATTTTTAGTTTATTCCAAAAAGAAAAACATTTTAATCCATTTTTGTAAGGTATTGGAGCAAGAAACCAGCAACCATAATTTACAAAGTAAACTGTTTGGCAAGTTAAGAAAAAATGTTGGCGATGAAATTACTTTAAATGAAAATTTTCTGATTGAGCTTTTACAATGTGTTTCTGCAAAAGCTGGTATAAAATAAATCTAATTTTTTTGAAGTAAAACTTTTTTTTACAAAAATCAATTTTGTTGTTTAGATAATAATACTGCAAAAATGATGAAAAACTTAATAAATACTAGCCCTAAATTGCTTTTGGATGATAACAAGGAAAACAATAATAAAACTAATAATTTGCATAACAAAGAAAACATTACAAAAGGTTTTTACAAAAAAAATTTTGACCAACATCTTCATTCAGAATCATGTTTACAAGAAATAAATAAATTTTCTGAAATTCAATTGAAAAATGAAATTACTCCTACTTGTGGGTATTCCGAAGCACTTGAAAAACAGACTGTAAACAAAATAGTACAACAATGCCCGCAGGCAATAAATTCAAATAAAAAACAATCTTTAAAAATCGAGAAAAATAATTGTGAAAATATAAGACCAGCAAAAAGAAGAAAATTGTTATGTGCTGAAGAAGCAGCACAGCTTCTATGTGCAAGTGACAATTCTGATATTGAAAATTCGCCATGTTTAAGTAGACAAACCAGTTCAATGATGTTTCAGGAAGATGGTCAAATTATTTCGTCATTCTCTGAAAGCAAATCAACTTCGTCAAAGAACACAACTTGTAGTCATAACCCACAGAATTTTAATCTGAACAGACTGTCAGAACTACCTGTATTAACTATTTTAACTCATTCACCGAAAAAAAATATTGCAAACTTACGAAAATCTTCTGTACTAACAGAGAATAATGGGCCCTTAAGTAAAAGGTGCGTTTTAAGATCCCATTTAAAACCAAGTGTAAAAGTAAATCTACCTCATTTTGTAAACGATATAACATCCCAAACTACCTCATCTGCACCCCAAAATCGGGAAAGAACATTTGGTGTGAACACTCGATCACACAAAAAAAGAACTCGTCGAAAACTAATGTACAACTTAAATAATTTATCAGAAAATCCGGTCACCAAAGATGAAATTAGTTTAATAAATAAAAAAACTTCTGAACTTGAATTGGAACCATTGGGCTTGTCACATTTTTCTGCCCAGGTAAACCAAACAACAAAAATTAAAAAACAACTAGCATGTCCTACAACTTGATTTTTAATTGTCGTTTGTCGTAACAGGGTCGCAACTCTGAACTAATATTTGGTTGAGATAATTTACTCGCTCATCACAAATGGCAGATTTTTTAAATTGTAGGCAATTGCTTTTTTTTGTAGGAATTGGACATACATATAATATATCGACTTCTTATTTTCATTATATATAAAAGTTATTGATATTTATTAAAACAATTAAGCTGGGGGTTTGTTTAAACAATCATGAATAATAAATAGGCTACTTCTAAAATTATGCATTTTTGTTCAAGCTTTGGACAAGAAATGATGTAGATTTTAGAAATTCCAATACTGTAGGTAAGAAAAAAAACTGTATATACGGAAAATATAATTATATGAAATGATAGCAGTTTGTAAATGTTATTCACATTTATATATTGTAGACGGAGAATTAATTCCTGAGAGTGATTGCAGCGATACTGAAAGTGTGGAATTATCAATGGTAATTATTTGTTGTGAAAAAAATATCAAACTACTTAGAGCATTGATTTAAAATTCGGTTACATATGCAATGCATCTATTATTGCGTAGATATTTTGTTAAAAAGAAAATTCTTTTTAAATGTAGTTTAATATAAATCTCTCTATTTTTAAATAATTGTAACATCATTTGTTCAAAAATATACTGTTTTAAAACTTGCATCAATTTATTGATCTCAACTCTGTTTATATGATAGGATCCCTTTATACCAACACTATCATCTCATTTGGGTGGAAAATCATTTAACGGACAACCACTTAAATCAGTTAAAAATTGCAACACTAAACTATGTCGACTAAAGTCACAAATTCGTTTTATTGACTCGTTAGATTGTGCGGCAATCCAGAATGTTTTAATTCAAAATCCTGATGATATTGAATGCATTTTAAATGAAATGTAATTTTTTTTAAGAGCTTGTTTTTAGTTTTTATTCAGTGTTTTATGTTTTTAGAATGAAATTAATATTCATGTTTACTGTACTGCTATTCAAATTTTTAGTTCAATAGTTTTTAAATAATGTTTACTAATATATACTGTTTACAAGAAAATAAATTTTTAAATAAAAAAAAATATTAAAACAGAAATTTGACAAATTAATTATAATTTATAAGAATTATTATAATATAAACTGTAGCAATGGAGGATAACATTATGGTAATTGGGGTAACAAACCAGGAATGCAAAACCTGACCTACAGGCCATTTTAAGTTTAAATCTAATAAATTTGTTTCAGTGTTAAGTTTCAGCCAATAGCACAAATGTGTAAAATTATTTGAACATGGCGCCAGTGCTAGTCCTTTGTGTAAGTTTTTACATTTACTATTATTAAAGTAGGGTGTTATTTTAATATTTAAATTAAAACAACTTAAATATATTTTTGGGTGGAGTACAATATATTCAGCATACAAGTCTGTGGACGATGGATTTTGATATCGCAAATGCCAGTTAAGTTTTGTTGTTGAATAAAGTTCATTTTTGTTCTTATGCAGTCTAGAATATACTAACATAACATGGCTTTTAGACTCATATGCAGGCTCTTCAATATCAATATAATTATTGTAATAAAAACTTGAATTTTCATTCGAACTTCGTTCTAATTCATAAACATCCAAGAAAAATGAACTGGTTACTTTTTCGTTAAACATTAAATAACAAACAGTGTTCTCTTCTATGTTTGAAAATGAGGAAATGTTTACTTCAGTTGTTATTATTCGATGCATTCCCTCCCCAACAGATGATCTATTACTTTTAACAACTATATCGGTTTCTTTTTTTGGATACAATTGCTCCTGCAAATTTTGAATCATCCATTTTTCATGGCGGTTTTGAAATTTAATAGGTGTATCGAATTGCTGTGGTTTATAATCCAAGTTAATTACACTTTTTAAACAATAATTTGTTTGTATTTGTGCAACAACCTTATTCTTCACAGTTAGCAGAAAAAACAGACAAATAAAAATAATTGATTTCATAGTATTAAGGAAACCTATAAGACAAAACAGATAGTTTAAGTAAAAAAAAGTGATTAGGATTTTGCAATATTTGAGCTTTATAAAAAAAGGTTTTTAAAGACTAAAAAATAATGCAACATGCACACACCTTTAAATAAGGCAGCTTAAAAAAAGCACTTACACAAAATCCTAATACAAAAAAAACATGTTACAATCAAGGTGTATTGCATTGGTATGGTGTATAAAATGCATATTTTAAATAGCCTGGAATACACTAAAAAAAATCACCCTTTTTTACATAATTCTTAATATAGACCCTGTTGTAGACTCCACACATTTTACTAGATCCGCACCAATAAGATCATGAATGTGGTACAAAAACCCCAACTTAACGGTTGCTGGTGTTTTTCTCAACAATAATTCCTTACAACTTAATTCTTTGTATTTCGTTCGTTTGATTATTTGCAATGTTGACTGTCTTCCCTTTCTTAGCATTTTCAAGAAAATTCCAGCATTAGGAATTGCAATCCACCAACTTCCAGCATCCCGCACATTTAGAATTCCAACTTTTACTAACTCGGTTATATCAGTATCCTTAAATTTATGCTTTTCAAATAAAAATGACTCATCAACACTGACATTAGGCGAATCTGGTACAATTTCAGTAACAAATTTTAACACTGATTTAGGAATTGGAGATTTGCTTTGTTCTTCGGTATGTAAATTTGTTAGGTTTGAGTTATACATACCCAAAACATGATTAATGTAATCATTAGTAAACATAATACAATATTGATCAAGTCCATAACTTGTTTTAAACATTTTAATATCTAAACTTTCTCTTAGTTGGTTAATTCCTTGATCAACTTCAGTTCGGCTTTCCATTATGCTATAAAGTTGATTTTTCATTGCTATTTTTGGTATTTTTTCTTGTTTAAATACTTGTGATTGAGAATAGAGGTCAGCTGCATATTTTAAACTGGATCTTATGTCTTTGCGGTTAACACTTTCGGGCACTAGAGTATCTTCTTTCCAAGGTAAAAATCGGATTTTGGCTTTTTTAGCTTGAGGATGACCCACATTAAATGAGTTTAACTTTCGTCTACCCATTACGAAAATCTTACAATGACCTAAAGTACTTTCTTAATCTAAATAAAAATATATTGCATATTAGTATACAGTATGTTATGGGGAGAAATAGAATAATTTTAACATAGACTTAATGTCATTATTTAAGCAATAATTTTTAAATTGTTATGCCTTAAATCATTTTTTAAAACAAAACATACATTAAACAAAACAACAAATTGTATAATTAGATATTAAAAGAGTCTAAATTGAAAGTCAATCTGTCCACCCCATGGCTGATACAGTCGGTCCATTTTTCAATATAAAATAAAGGTAACATATAAACATAATCATGTAAAGTTTATATATTAACCGTGAATATGATCGTCAGATATACTTCTATGTCTAACTCTCACAACTGAGGGGGTGGCTGTTTCATCCAAACCGTCACTTTCCATAACAAGAGCCCGTTCCAAAATAACTCTACCTTCCTTGTATCTTTGTGTTTCATCGGTTGCAAACTCGTACATCCATCCCAACTTAGTGTTACACTTTTTGCAGGTTACATCCCTAACCATGTGACGGCCTGTTAACATAACACGATCCTGAATATCGCTGTAAACCAAATTTACAACTTTGTTAAAAAGAAATGCTCTTCCTGTTGCCCCCGTAAATCTTGTGGATATTAGCTCTGCTTTATTTGTTAAATAGGTCTCACAGTTTGCACATGAAAACAGTCTTCCTCCACCCATATGTTCCAGAAAAACTTTTCCCATTTCATTAGATTATTAAAACGTTTTTTCTACTATAGTTTTTAAATTTTTACACAACAGCTGTAACGGTGTTATAAAAAGCTTTAACAGCCAGACTGTAACGGTACAACAAAAACTTATAAAATTCTATTGAACCATGGGAAGCGGTCAACCATAAGATGTAAACAATAATAAACCAGTAAAACTTTTTATTTGACTTGTTTATAAAAATTTGCTTAAATAAAATGTTACTAAAAAATGTTTTATCTTCGGAAAAGCATGATTATAACTTAAACAGTTGATATTTTGTCAACCGTTTAAAAAAATGTATTTATATTTTAAATTAAGCAACTAACATTGTCTTAATAAAACTTAAAAGAAATCTTGATAAGCAAATTTTATTTATTTATAATAACACGCGCTTTATAAAAAAAATTTTTATATAGTAAAGAGGACAATCAACGTTGGCAATAAAACAACCTCAGGGCATTCATGCGAAACGACGTGTACGTCGTTCCCGGGGTTACTGCGTAAAAACGTCATATCGTTAACGCACAAATCTTCAAACAAAATTCAGGAATTTTTAAATTTGTAATCAGCGTAGGGCCACGGGCAGGACTTTGGAATTGTTTTGAACAAGGAAATTTAGTAGTTCAGGATTTATATTTTGCCGATCAAGAACTGTATTTACTATGTTTTATTTTTTTTAAATCAAATTTAGATACACCTTGTTTTAATTAACGTAGCGTTTGATTTTATAATTGTTTTGGGGTTCGTTTTCGGTTGCCAAGCTTCGATTTTTATAGAAACACTTATTTTAATTATTAATTGCTAATAACTCAATATGACTTCGTATCGTGTAAGTATTTAGATCGTAAAAATAAGTTTTTATATCTTTTTTATACTTTTGTAATTTAAATAATTTTTTTTAAATTTTAACCATTTTTTTAATATTTAAATGCAAGAAGTAATAAAATAGCATTTTAGGCATGGTATGTATGTCTGTGAGTAGTAGTTTAGTATTTTCTGTCAGTTGGTTATTTAAAAACATTTTTATTTTAAAGGCGGCCGATTCTAAACGAGAAGAGTTTAGAAAATATTTGGAAAAGGCTGGTGTAATTGATGCCCTAACCAAGGGTAAGTTGATTTATATTTATTACTTTACATTTACACAAGGCTATAAAAATATATATACTGTGTAATATTTTTTCTTCTATTTTAGTTCTTGTTAATCTGTATGAAGAGCCAGAAAAACCAAACAATGCTTTGGAGTAAGTTGATTTTATTACATTAACTTTACAATTTTTTACAACAATAAACCTCTAAATATTCTAATCCAATTTTCAGGTTTTTACACTCTCATTTAAATGGAACTGGACCAGAAAGTGCCGATGTGGAAGCTCTTAAAGTTGATGTTGTTGAATTAAGAGCTAAAGTTGCACAACTAACTGATGAAAATGAGGAACTAAAAACCAAAGTGAGTTGTTTATGGCTGTTTTATTCTAAAATTTGTTTCAAAATTGGTTTCATTTTCTCTCATAATTGCTGTAGTGTATATGTAATTGACATATTAACTTTTAAATATTATGGAGGATGTTTATGTGATTGAAAAACCACCATACCAAAGAACTTTTGTAGGCTATATAAGAATTTTTGGTTAAACTTTCTTAAATGGAATTATAATGTTAAAGATGAATCAATTTATCTTGACATGCTCCTTTTAAGAACATTGGAAAAAATCAATATGATATTGATCATTTTATAAATCATTTCAATTGGAACTTTTAATCAATACTCATTTTAGAATGTCACAAATCAAATTTTAATTAAATCTCGCCTTAAATCTAATTATATAGTCAACATTTCACATATAAAAAGTAATTACTAAAGAACAGGGGTCAAAGACCTTTAATAAATGTTTAATAAACTTTTAATTTATTTTAAATAGAGTAGTAATTTTATATTAGGTGTGGAAAAAAATAAGTTTAAATTTTTTAGGTAGCTACCAAAGTAAAACAAATAAGTTTATATTAATTTTCTAATTTTAAATGCACGATAAAAAAAACATTAACCCAATAAACATGATAGACCTAAACAATTTTATTATTTATTTTTGATGTCCAGAGAAAAATATTTATTATAGGCAACACCCAATAATCTTATGTCAATATTTATTTACCGATACCAAGATAAAACTAAAAAAAAATTGGTGGTCTGTGGTTTGGTTGTAACAATTTTTTACTATTTTTGTTTGTTTTTGATTGAATGAATAATATTGATGAGTAAGTTTTTAAGCGTTTTAAATTTAAGCAAACACAGGCTTACCAACAGAGTTGTTTATGGGCAGTTTAAATCTAAAGCAAATGTGTCAGGTCCTGGTAAACAGTATCAATATTAGAAAATTCTATAAACAGCCATCCCAAATATTAAATACATATCGCGAATGTTTTTTGGGTAAACAAACTTATCAATTTTGTATTCAAAGCTGTGTTTATTGCCAAACGTGTGTACGTACCACACCCTTTTACTTAGCATTGTTTAAAAATCACTATACAAAACTTTAGCTAAAAAGTCTTTTGTAAATGTGTGACGATCTGTTAATATAAAAGTCCCTATATATTTAAAAAGTAATTCTATTATGGAAAAGCTTTTTTTAAATCTTAGTATTTATACTTGTTTAAAATATTTGTTTTGTTTAACAGCTAGAAAAGTATGAACCATCAGCAGTAATAGAGGAAGGTGCGAACTAGAAACTTTTTTTTTTATCTTTTAAGCTCGATAATTCCAACTTTTACTGTTAAAACTAGTTTATTGCACACGATTTCCACAACTTAGATTTTTATTTTAAATTTAACACTCTAGACTTCTTGAAACTTTTTTTACATGTAATTTTTACAAAACCCAATATGTTGTCTTGTAATACTTTGTATATCGGTTTTACTGCATTTGCTAACTTTATATCTCCATGGCAACATGTTTGCTGTTTTAAACGATTTTACTTATCACCTGAAACAATTATTTATTGGTTTTAAATTATTTTTAAAATATATACTTTAAACTCTTTATACTAATTACACGAAATTAGGTGAAAATTGTTTTATTTAAACTGTAAAATAACATAGTTAATTGAAATTTTAAAATCGAACTTAATTTAACAAATTATCAAAACAACTAAAACTAAAAACCCCTGAAATACAGTTTTGTAGCACTGTTTTGCTATCCTAAAGAGTATAAATTATATAATTACAAAAAAAAAAATAATATGTATATAAACTGAGCCTGGATTGTTTCGTTTATTTTATTTTCTTCACCAATTTTGTCTATTTGAGCACAGAAATAGGGTGACAACATTTTGGTTTTTACTTTGTTTTTTTTTGTCGGTGATTGTTGCGTGTTCTGTTTTTTTTTTAATAAATAAAAAACGTTTGACTTGACCTGCTGCTGAGTGCTGCTGCCAGGACCTGGTGGAATTGCATGGAGATAATGGTGCCAGGCTACGTTTTTTATCATGTTAGTGCTACCAAGCATTTTTCTGCAGGCTTTTTAAGATAATATTTTATTAAAAGAAAATCAAGATTGTGTCATTCAACTAAGATTGCGGCAAAAACTATTTAACCCGAGGGGTGATAAATTCACTGTTCTAAACGACCAACAATTACATATCAAAGTTTATTATAAAATATTTTTAAAGTAAAATACTGCACAACAAATATTACATAAAAAACTTTATTCAGTTTAAATGTTTAATATGGTTGTATTTTAGTTAAACTCCAAACGTTTAATAAATAACAAAACGACCAATTGACTTGGAAGCAAGGACAAAAGTAACAATCCTTAATAAATTTGGTGTTAAAATACAGTGAATAAGAGTCAGAAAAATAAAAATTCGTGTTTAACTAGTTTGTAGTTGGGAAGGCCTTATTGAAGTGGCAGACTGGTAAGCTGCCGTTGCGTTTTCAACTTCTTTTTTTAATAATTCCGGGTTTAGCGCAAGGATAAGGAAATAAAATGTTACAAGGGAAACGATGCATAAAATCATTCCCATCATGATACATCTGTAAGCGAAATCCGAACACTCGACCTCATCAGTTTCGCCAATGTCAATTTCGTCGTAAAAGTGAACTACCGTGTTAACTTGATCTACATCTATCAGGTTATCATCCAATGAACAAGGCTTTACATTAAAGCCCGATACCGATCGGTCGATGTTTTGATGTGGCATGTTTACATCTTTTTCGTTGTGTACATACGTCATTACGTCACTTGGTTCGATATGCGTTCTGTCAGTAGTCATGTTTCGCTTTGCCAATCTTTTAAGTAAAGCAAGAAATTTTTCATAAAATGATCTATCCTGATTGACTTCAATTTCCCCTTTTTCCATTGTTATATATTAATTGGTTTTAACAAAACTTATTTTTAAATCTGCTAAATAAAATGTTTGATTTACGTGAATTTAGTTATATCTTAAACTTCGACACATTTTGCCGTAATGTATAAAACAACAAACCTCAAATAAAAATAACTTTTTGCGGAAATTAGCATTTTGTTTTCGAGTGCAACTTCCTTTTGTACCTTAAAAAAATATTTTCTAATTATCGGTTCGCTGAAATCGTTTAAGTTAGCCTGCCTCACGTTACAGGGTCATGTACATGTCTAATCTCGCGTGTATAGCGCGTGCTACTCAGTCGAACTAAAAAATGAACATTGTTTGTTACGCTATATGTTTATATAACCATGTCTGGTGTGTGTAAAAAAAAAGCACGAAAACCACAAAGTGATTAATTTTAATAATCCTTATATTGTTTTTCGCCCTATTTCCCAAAGCTGCTCCAATTTTATGTTGTTTAAAGATAGAATGTAATCGTTTTAACCACTTGGCAAGGCACAACGTTGAACACCCGCTGATCTATTATACAATACTTTCAAAAAATAGTACAAATTTTTAACCACTAAATTATACACATTTTTGTGTGTTTTCAAAATAAATGAAAATGTGTTTACAAAAGCAAATTGATTATAAACTTTGTTTTGCATTGAAGTGTCAAATTCAAGGAACTAATGGCCTGATCATTATGATAAACTGGCGTCGACACATATTTATAAGCAATACATTTTTTTAAATATTTTCACGTACCTATTTTGAATTAAAAACATTATTAAGTTAGAGCTAATAAACCTAATGCTAACATTTACTGACCAATAACTGACATGACTTTTAGTCAAAAAAAATCATTGATTTATTTATGAAGGCATCTGTGAATAATTTGTAATTTAAACTTAGATTAATCTGCCAAAAAATGACATGTGTATTCGAAATCTGGTTTCTAATTTTAAAATTTCACATAATTGTATTACGATTTGGATTTGCGGTCAAACATGTTTAATCTTTAATCAGCCAATATGTTTATTGTTAAAAAATATCGATACGTCTGCCCCCTTTTGCTTACTGGGTAAACTAATTGCGTAATTGTTTTTAACTGAACTATAAATCATATTAGATAAGTAAATTTGTTGCTTCTCACTTAAGTAAAACGATTCATATTTAGCGCTACTGCTTGCTGGCAAAGTAAAATAAACTATAAAACGGCGCCAAGCATAGGAAAACATATTTACTACTCTGCTCTCGAAGGAAAAGCAAACTAATAAAAGCTGATATTTCAAGTCAGTCGACAAGTGAGTTACGCAAGAACTATTTATTTTATTGACAAATCATAAATCTATTTTTACCGTCGTTTGTTCGTATGTATCTTTTTGGATCAACAATTTTTTTAAAACTAAAAATAAATAATTTAAAACTTGAAAAAAAAAACATATTGGGGGACATGTTTAGCGTTTCTGTAAAATAGACATTTTTTTTTTAAAATTAAAAAAAACATATACAACAGTATAAATTGGTTTAATTAAACAATACGAATCTTTCCTTTGCTATTTTTGTACAACACTATGTTGTTTATTTGGTATTTGAACAAACTTTTTAAGTTGAATAACGAAAAAACCGCTTAAATAATTAAACCCAGCTGGCTAAAATGTTCCAGGCTATATTTTATGACGTGAGTGTATTTCGTACAAATTACATCGATGTATAAATTATGTATTAAAATTTTGTCAAGCTTAATGTAAAAAAATATTTTTGTTAAATTTAAGATCAGAGCTGAAAAATATTGTTCAATTTTACATAACAATTTTTTTTGTTTTTTTTAGTCTCAAGTTAGGTTGCACCTATTTGAGAGATTAATTTAAAAACTTAACTTCTATAGAGTTTGAAATACAAACAATAAAACTTTTATAGGCTTAAAATTAACATAACCTATAGCTAGGTTAATTTACTACGAGTTATCAGATTAACACACAAATATTTCATTTTAAAACTAAACAAATTTACAATTTTTTTGTAAGTTGTGTCTTAATTTTATTGTGTCTGCTTCAAGAACCTATTTTGGATTCGTCTTTTTTATGTTATATTTAACGTTTTGTTTTAGGTCCTGGTTTAAGGCGAAATGCGTGGTTATAAAATACAGGATTTGTAGGCCTATGTACTTAACAGCTATAATATGTGACTTTAGACTAAAAAAGTTTAATAAAATGTGTTGTCGACAAAACAAAAACTTTTTAAGCCATGTTATACTTTATATGTTGTTTTAATTCATGAAGGACATGTAGTAGGCTTATGTAATTATTATTCTTTTTTTATAGTATATTAAATTTATCTTTTTTGTTTTAATTAAGATATTATTATAATTCAGGTTATCTGACTGATTTGTTTCAGTTTTAAAATAAAATTCATTAAAATTTAATTTAAGTGACTTTATTGGTTTTAAATTTTCGTATTATTTGAAACATATTAAGTTTTTATGTTGTTAAAAGCTTAAGAGCGAACTTTGAATGATGATTGGTCAATTTAAAACGACGCGATCAAGCTTCGAGAATGTATTAGCTAGAACATCGAGTTTTGCTCATGGCTGCGATGGCCGAGTGGTTAAGGCGTTGGACTCGAAATCCAATGGGATATTCCCGCGCAGGTTCGAATCCTGCTCGCAGCGTAGTATTTTTTTTTTCTATTTTAATTTTTTTAAACTAAAAGCAAACGAAAAATTATATGCTAAACAATTTAAATCAAATTAAATTAAATTTTTGATTTCACTTTGTAAATTTAAAAAAGAATAAATTTTTTATAGTTTTTAGTTATTATTAGGTGTTAAGTAAGATTTAATTTACCTAGAATATATGTAATAGTGATTAATTCAGTCTAACCGTTTTATTTAAAATAGAAAAAAAATATATAAAATCGCTGCGAGCAGGGTTCGAACCTGCGCGGGAATATCCCATTGGATTTCAAGTCCAACGCCTTAACCACTCGGCCATCGCAGCCACGCGAAATTCTCTCACTACTCGTTGATACCATTTACGCAGAAAGCCGCATCGTGACCACTGAGTTACGTCAGCTTTTTGTGCAACTATTGTTAATACAACCTGATTACTTGTGCAACACAAACGAACTTTATTACGGAATATTTGCTTCTTTACATGCAACAGTGACGTCACAGAACCAGAAAGCAAATAAAAACGATAAATGCGCGAAAATGGCTTGTTTTTAATAAAAAAAAACAAACAAAATAATCATTTTTAAATTTTTTTTTGACATGTAAACATAATTTTCGTCTATTTTAATATGTAAAATCAAAACATTTTTAATTTATTTATTTTATAAAATTGATTTATGTTTTCACTAATATTGAACAAGTGTATTTTAAAGCAAAATTTATTTTTAGGTATGAAAAGAAAGTATGGATTTTAACATCGTTTCAATACAAAAAAAGGGTTTAACGTTTAATTTTTCGTATTGTAGCCTATTTATTGTTTAAAATATTGTTTAACATGATCTTAAAGTTGTAAAGTTATATGTCTGTATTAAATAAAAAGTCATGCCCAATATATAATGCCCATACGTAAATTAATTTTTGGTTTTACGCCTTAATGAGCATGTAAGCTTAACGTTAAACAGACTTTCAACTTGCCACGAGACTTTTGTATCGCTTTAGGTTTAAAACCGCCAATAAAATAATTTTAAACAAAACACCCAAAAACAATTTAACGGGACATTTTTAGGGATTTCACCTGGGGGGAAAGTAGAAATTTTCCCCGAATATTGCACAACTTAACATCGAATTGGGTAATTCTTGCATTTTAAGGGGTTTATTTGCATTTCCAAAAGTCTGTTAAAGTAGAATCTTTGTTTGTACTTTTAAAAATGGACAAAAAATCGAAAATTGGAAGGAAAAATTATCTAAAGGTTTTTGTTGCTGCTGTGATTGGTTTGATTATATTGATATTGATAGGGTAAGTAACTTTAAGACAACCGACAATTTTTCAGACAATTTTAAAATTATTTTTTTAAATAAAATGTTAATAAAAACTATAAAGAAAGGTTAATTTAAATATTTTAAGGTTACCTCGACAAATTTAAACAAAAAATGCTTTCAAATAAATTTTTATTAGACGTGTCGCGTGTATGGTTTTAGTAACCCGAAAAAAAAGTAATTAACGCAGCATTTTCAAGTAATCAACGCGCGTCTGGACCTTATTAATTAACGCCAGCTGAATGAAAGACATAATCAGATCAGGAACTATAAGCAAGCGGAATTTTAATTGTTACGTTCTGCACTTTTGCCTATGTGAACTGCAGCTAGACCGTTTCATCAAATTTATTTTAACAGTACTAGGCATTAGCAAATAAGCTCTGGCGACTGCAATTAGATATTATATTATCATTAAATGCCTGAAATAGACAAGTTTTACCCTAAGCTAAAATATTTAATGACGTTTATATTTTTTATCTACATTTTTTATGTATCGGTTTTTATTTAATTTTTTAGGTTCTCTTGTATTTATAAACCATGTGAGGGTGACTGTGGGGTAAACAAGGGAACACAGAAACCCCATTTTCTATTTGCTTGCCAAGCAAGAACTTGTACCGTTGACCAAGCAAAATGTCTTTCAAGTAAAAATCTCTACTGAAACTCATTGCAAAAATAATTCAAAGATATTTTTAATACAAAATATCACGTTATTAAAATTTAGGGGTGCATGAAAATAAAAAAACGGAAATAAAAAGAAAGCGTAAAACGGAGGATCGGATTTTAAATTATAACAAGCCGGAAATGCGGAAATTTTGTTGGCTGTTTATTAAAGGATGCTGTCATTTAAACAAAAACTAAATACTGACACATAAACCCAAGTTCTCTATAAACCCAAGTTCTCTAAAACTCCTTTGGGTTATGCAGTTTAATTTCTAAAAAAATTTGAATTTGAATATAAATAAACAGCCAAAGCATTTTCCGCGTTTTTATTTTTAGAATTCCGCCTCTATTTGTTTGGCTTTCTTCATATTCATTGTCTTAAAACCAGCGTCCCCAAAATTAAATAACTATGCAGGATTTGTTAAGTTTACCCAATTTTTTATTGTTTTAAGTTGCATCTTGCACAGAAGAATGTTCTGAAAATGCTATTTGTGCTGCTGAAAACAACGACTTTGCATGCATATGTAATGTTGGGTTCACTGGGACAGGAACAATGTGTGAGGGTGTGTACATACCTATTTAACAAAATTTGTCATTAAAAATCCAATTATATTTTGATATTACTTAAAGATAATAAATTATTTATTGATATTCGATTTAAGAAAGCTGACTATTCGATTCAAAAAAGCGCCGTGGTTTAGTGGTTAGGGTACAATTAACAATGAAATGGTATAGGAATGTGCATGTTGATGAATTGACTGTGATTTGAGGTATAGAAGCCACCTATAAAAAGTTACGTTAAAAAGATAACAATGTTTTTTGTAGATATTGACGAATGCCTAAATACAAATATTTGCGGTCAAAATGCTGCCTGTGAAAACTATCCAGGAGATTATGCATGTCAATGTTTAGATGGATTTTGCAGGAACGACAATGATAACACATGTACAGGTAATCAGTTCCTTAAATCTTTATTATTTATTTTGTTTCTTTGTTTGTATTGTAACGTTTTGAAGCGTTCGTGATTAACGTTCTAGTACGGGTTGCCTGACGCGCCTTTTGCGGTGCAGACCTTGATTAAATTCCTTAGTACTTAATTATGTATTCTGAGGCAGTGTAATTTTGCCAGTCACGTGGCATTGTTGGCCTGCTTGGTTGTTGCTTGTTTTTTGGGGAGTTCTGAATAGAGTGCCTTTTTATCTTGACGTGTTTATTTTTGTCTCTTATTTGTAATTATTGTTGTATATTTTAGACCTTTTTAGCTTTGTTTTATCTTTTAATAATATACCGTAATAGTTTTTATATATAGTGCACTCTACTACTAGCAAGGTTACAACTGGTCTTCCGGTGGGCCGTTAATCCAGGGTTCTGGACAAAAACTGTACCAAATTTAGTTGTTAGCTTAACTTAGATCGAAACAATTTGGTTACATTATTAAATTTTACTCACACTATTTAAAAAAAAGAGTTTAAAAAATAAGAAAAATTTTTAAATTTTAGGGGTAATATCCGATAATCAACATTTTTTTGTGTATATCTTTATCCTCGATGTGGTAAGGTTAAATTCGCGGCCTAAACATAGAATAACAACAGTTACTCCTACTCAGTCTTAGGTTGCCTGTAGCAGTTTGGGATATTTTAAATTTCAACTGCTCGATAATTAATCTAATGATAAGGTGCTGGCTCAGCAGAAGCTCATACCGTTTATTACGCCTCACTTAAGGGAGCTACAGCATTAAATCACTTGGAATTGCATCCGGGACCTCATGTAGTGTAGGAAGTGTTTTGACCACTACACCATGCTGTCGTTTTTTATTGTCAAATTTTTTGTGTTCTCTATTTCTTAATGCAGAATAAATGTAAAAACTTGGTTAAAAGTTACTTATTTTTCTGTGATAATATTGTTTAGATATTGATGAGTGCACAACTAATGTCTGTATTGAAGTTGCGACTTGTACCAATACTGTTGGAAGTTTTGATTGTGTTTGTAAAAATGGCTATATCGGTGATGGGTTTAATTGTGCAGGTATGTAAATGTTATCAATATTTTTAATGGGTTTGTTCTTTTAGTAATAAGTTTGTACTGTAACGAACGCCGTCTTGTTGTTTACGCCAAAGTTTTATCTATTCCTCAGGTCACGTGTTTACACCGTTATCTCTATCACGTGATTTATTAGTTTAACCGTGTTGCAATGTATTATATCTAGTATTCATGATGCGAGATTTTGAACGGTTGTATGTGTATCTTTCTGCAATAATAAACTATAAACTATAAAACGGATTTTCACACGAAATATAGCAGACTCGATTGTTACAACTTGAAGTCCTGTCGAGATCTGGTCTTTAGAAGTTAAGAATATCAAAAAAGTAACAAATTACAATCGTGTTATACACACTTGTCGAAGATAAAATTATAAAAATATATTTATTTAAAATGAACCAATTTTTAACAACATCAATATCTATAGAAATTAAGCGCGTTGTGAATACAAGCTTCGAGAAATTTAACGGGAACTAGTCTCCCTGAAAAAAAAAATAGATTCAAAGATGTTGTCACATCAACAGATTTGTTAACATCTAATCAAGAGCTGTATAAATATACCGGCGAAACTAACGTCAACGAATATTTAATAAATTTGATCTTATATCAAAGGCCAATGGTTGAAATTCCTTGGAAAGCCAACTTATCTGGAAGTGACTGTACATCGATAGCAATTTTAAAGGATAAACTGCGTAAAACTGCTCCCCTTAGATTCACTTTCAACCGACATTGCCGAAAGTATTCGACAATGTCCGATATACAACAATTCAAACCTAAAAGAACTGGAAAAATTAAAGCTGAAAGGTTTTATGAATGCAATAAAACACGATGAAAAATTGTATTCTGCAATTTATCACCATTTACCATTAAAAGTGCTCTGGAAACTGGACTACTTTACAAACAGCTTTATCGAGCGGATTTAAGCCATCACGTGATTTATTAGTTTAAGCGTGTTGCAATGTATTGTATTATTAGTGATACAAGATTGTGTACGGTTGTATGTGTATCTTTCCGCAATATTAAACTATGAGTCATATAATACGGCTTTCCTTACAAAAAATAGCTATCGTTACAGTACTACGAAAATATGTGACAAAAACTCACTAATTTTTATTATTTAAAGATATAAACGAATGTGATGCCTCAAACGACTGCCACCATAAAGCATTTTGCAAAAATACTGATGGAAGTTACAACTGCCAATGTAACGACGGGTTCACTGGAAATGGTTTTAACTGCGAGGGTAAATCTTAATTTAATATTAAAAGAATATTATAGAAATTTGTTTAATTTTGTGTATGTTTTGGTAACGACATTCTATTTTTATAACAGATATTAACGAATGCTTAGACAACACCTTATTCCTATGTCGCCCTAACTCGCTTTGTAAAAACAAACCAGGAACGTTTGAATGTACCTGTCGAGAAGGTTTTACAGACATATCCGGAATTTGCAATGGTAAACCTCTACACTAGTTTCATTTTTTATTTTCCTACTGTCATAATTTATTTTAAGATATAAACGAATGTGATGCATCAAATAACTGTCACCATGAAGCATTGTGCAAAAATACTGATGGAAGTTACAACTGCCAATGCGGCGAAGGGTTTACTGGAAATGGTTTTAACTGCGATGGTAATACTTCAATTATTAGTAAAACTAAATTGGAAATCTTTTTAATTTATTTTTATTGTGTTAACGTCATTATTGCTTTATAAAACAGATATTGACGAATGCCAAGATAATTCCCTTTCTTCATGCCGCCCTAACTCGCTTTGTGTAAACAAACACGGTACATTTGAATGTCTCTGTCAAGAAGGTTATACTGACATATCCGAAAGTTGCCATGGTAAAACATTGTTCCAACTACGCTTAACTGCATTTAACTTACTTACTTTTAACTTACATAAACTTGCGTGTTGATCTCTGTTATTAAAACTTGTAGATCTTTGTATATAAAACTTTAAAATATTAGTTGCTTATCACTAACGTTAAAATTAATCGAAAAGTTAGTTAAAAATCTTAAAAATATGAAATAAAAAACAACTAGACGTTATAAACAGGCAACAAATTTTCTACAAAAAGTTATAAAAAAAAGGCTAAAGAATATGTAACAAAAACCCACTTATTTTTTTATTTAAGATATAAACGAATGTAATGGCTTAAATAATTGTCACTATCAAGCATTTTGCAAAAATACTGATGGAAGCTATAGATGCCAATGCAATAACGGGTTTACTGGAAATGGTTTTTACTGCAAAGGTAAATATTGAATTATTACTAAAACAAAATTATCAAAATTCGTTTAATTTTGTTTATGTTTTAGTAACGACTAACCCTAACTTGCAATCTTTAAACTAACAAATAAGTTAATGTTAAATAAGTTTTAAGATATCAGATGCTTACCTATCTCCAAATAATCACTAAGACGGTCAATATCATTACGTCAATAATATTGTAACGTATTGAGTTTCAGGTTCAATCTTTATTTATACAATACAATGTTATTAAAGTTTATTCAAATAGAATCTTATTCGAATAGAATCGAATAGAATCAGAATTGGCATTCAACACTGAAAAAAAGAATTAGTCCAAAAAAGCTTACGTACAAAAACACAACTTGCAAACAATAAAGATAACAGTAGGCCTAAACACGTGACTAGAAGAAATAAAAGGTGTAAGCACGTGACTAGAAGTAACGACAGTCCAATATTGTTACAATATCCAAAATGCAATGGAAAAAAACAATTAGGCCCATTAATTGGCAAAGGCAACAATGTCCTTAAAAAATAATGGGTGTCAAGTTACAAGATTATGTAATGCAGCCACTGATAATAATTTTTTATATTTTGTTATTTAAAGATATAAACGAGTGTGCAGTCTGGAATAATTGTCACCATAAGGCATTTTGCAAAAATACTGTTGGAAGCTATAATTGCCAATGCAATGACGGATTTACTGGAACTGGTTTCTACTGCGAAGGTAAAACTTAAATTATTATTTAAACACACTTTTGTTAAAGTTGTGGTGACACCATTTTTTAATAACAAAAATTGACAAATGCTTACATTACATTGGCTTTCGATGTGGCTCTGACAGGAAGTGTATAAACAGATATGGCACATTTGAATGTGCCTGCCAGAATGGTTATATTGACGTAGCAGGAGAATGCTTAAGTAAAATTTTATTTAAAGTTTTTTTTTTATATTGTAAGGTGTGTAGTTATATTTAACTAACAAAGCTAAAACTAAATTTTTAATGTATTATCAGTTTTACAATATTCTTTGTATACTTGGCAAATAGGAAACCGATTAAAAATTTCATAAACGTTAATTTGAGAAACCAACCTTGTTTAATTAGCCATAGGGGGCCATATTATCTAAATAATATCTGTGCAAAGGCAGTAAAACTTTTTTAGGATAGAAATGGTATGTCATTTTTACGTTAAGATTAAAAATAAATATTTAAACTATTTATTCCAGGTACACTTGGACTAAGTTTAGCTGGCGTTGGAGGTTTTATTTTTATAATAGTCATGCTCTTGATCTGTTGTTGTTGTTGTTGTTAGAAAAAAAAATATGTAGCTGTTGTATATTTTACTTTTTTTAAATGTTGTATCTACATTTATTTTCGTGATATTTTATATTAATTAACATGTATATTGTGTAAACTACAAAGTTAAATTAAAAAATAAAAAATTAGGCTTAATGTTTAGAACTTAACATAGATTTATCTAAAATACAAAACTAGAGCCGGAATTTTGAACAGTAAATTATGCTTTGCAGCTTAACTATCTCGCAATGCTCTTATATTTAAAACAACACATGGTTTGGGAAACCTTGCTTTACATCACAAATTTGCCTAAATAAAAATGTTTTTTATTGAAATCTAATTCTCTTTTAATCTTTTTTACCTATTGAATTTTAATTAACAAAAAAAAAATAACAAATAAAAACAGTAACATGAAATTTTGTAACAATATAACAAAATATTTTTTTATATGATTCAACAGCAGTAAGTAAAAGCCAAACAAATACATTTAATTTAAAAAAACTTTCTAATTAAAAAGTAATTTTATCGGTTTAACTTCCTTTTGTACTTGCTGCCTTTTTTGCTTTATAGGTCAATTCCTTTGTTATTATTCCTATAACGTTATTTTCCAATTTTAAGTGTTGCACATAAACATTGAATCCGCTAATAGACCGCTACCGTGAATTTCGCCGTCATCTGACCAAAGAGAAATGTTGCTGGTGTCGTCTGCTACGCAATATTGGGGAGGTGACGATGTACATAAGTCCTCGTTAGCTAGTACAGCCGCATTTAACGCGATATAAAATTGGCTAGACGCTACGACCATAGAATTGCGTTGCTGAACCTGGCAACTATAATTTCATAAAAACGATTTTACCCGACAATAAATTAAGTGACAAAAAAAATTGTTTAATTGATTTTAAAAACTTACATTGGTGGATTGTTTGACATCCGCATACCGTTGCAAGAGAGTAACTTTCTCGAACTTTCACCTAACTTTAAAGGTGAGTAGTTGTTTTTTTCAATAGAATTTGCAGTCATATTAAAAAATTGCTTTGCATTGTGATCTTCATTTTCCGTGTTTTCGTAGTCATTTTCCTCAACTCTGAACTGAGGGGGAAAGTTTAACTCCAAGTCCTGTTAGAATCGTACACGCCATTAGATCAAAGTTCAAAAAAAATGATTTAGCACTTTTAGCATTCATTTATCAACTTACACTACAGTTTAGCTGCAATTGATCCGATAACAGTGGCAAATCATCAGCATTGACTGTGATTACTTCGTCATTGCAAACCGGTTGTTGCATTGTCACCTGTGTTTGGTTATGCCGATAGATTGCTCTACTTAATTGTCAAGTAGATGAACCATGTCTCATGCCTTTTGATTAACGCGGTTGACTTTTTCGTTAAAATTTAACTTTTAAGTTACTTTTAAAAATTTTAAACGGATCTTTTAACTTTCGTTACATTGATGGCCTTCGTTAGATGAAGTTCCTAAGTATCAAAAATGTCTTAAATATACGAATTTTATGTGGTTCATTAATATCTTACGATTTAAAAACGTTGTTTTCGAACAGAAATTCGCTACAAAAACGAATTAATCGTTATAATATAGAAGTTTACCCGAAATTTGACTTCAATAAGTAGATGGACATGTTAATTTAATAAATCGTATCTATTGTTACAAAAGATAACTCCCATACTTACATCGTAAACGGTGGCGTAACAAATTAAAAAATGTGACGAATGTGGCGCGATTTGCTTTAGTTTTTATTTGCTTTTTATTGCGCCATAATAGTATACCTGATTAGACTTATAAGTTTAATAGTACAGTCGACAGTCTGACAGTTGTCTTTATAGCGTTTTTTGTAACTTCTGATACATTCGTATTTAAGTATAACGGTTTAGTTTTATCAAAGTACACGATTTAATTAACGGAACAAACGTTATCGAAGTTGATTTTTCAATGGTTAAATTTAGGCTTTGTTAAATTAAGTTCATTAGTTCAATATTTTTTAAAAAGAAAACTATGGTAATAAAAGAATATATATATATATATTAAACACATATATTCTTATATATGTATATAACGATGTATGTGTGTAACTACCATCTGGCCGGCGTTATTTGGGTATTTTGCCAGTTTTCTCTGTTTGTTTTAATTAAATTTAACGTTAAAAATTACGGATAATTTTCGTTACATTTTGTTTAATGTAGCTAATTAACAATAACGAAGTTAATGTGTTGTGTAACGAATTACCATTTAACGAAGTTATTTTACCGGGTAATTGTGCCCACACATATTAATAAAGATTGTCTAATTTGGATTTTTATATTTAAAAGTATGGGTTTTAATATCGTTTCGATATTAATAAATAATTGACTTTTAACCTTTTTATTTACTTATTGTTGTACTTATTGTTTAATATATTTTTTAACATGATTTGATCAATTGATTGATTTCACGCCTCAATGAGCAAGTGAGCTCAAATGTTAAACAGGCTGCCAACTTGCCACGAAACTTTGGTTTCGCTTTAGGTTTAAAACCGCCAAAAAATTTATTTTTAACAAAACATTTAAAAACAATTTTTGCGGGACATTTTTAGGGATTTAACCTGGGGGTAAGGTAGAAAACCTTTCCCGAATATTGCAAAATACAACACAGAATTGGGTCTTTCTTGCATTTCTAAAAGTTTATTTGCATTTTTAAAAGTTTGTTAAGATAGAATTTTTGTGTGTATTTTTAAAAATGAACGAAAAGTTAAAAAGTTCCAGGAAATGGGAAAAACTAAAACGTGAAAGGAAAATTTGTGCAGTTGTTTTCGTTGCTGCTGTTATTGGTTTAATTATATTGATAGGGTAAGTCATTTTAAAATGAGTGCATTAAAATTTAGACGTGCGTGTATGGTTTTAGTAGGACCCGAAAAAAACAGTAATTAAGACGGGATTCTTAAGTAATCAACGCCCGTGTGGACCTTATTAATTAACGCCAGCTGAATAAAAGACATAATCAGAAACTATAGGCAACCGGAATTCTAATTGTTACGTTCTGCCACATTTGCCTATGTGAACTGCAGCTAGACTGTTTTGGCAAATTTATTTTAACTGTACTAGACATTATTAGCAAATAAGCTCTAACGACTGTAATTACTAATTAGACATTATATTATCATTAAATATCTAAAATAGACAAGTTTTACCTTAAGCTAGAATATTTTAGGACGTTTATATTTTTTACCTGCATTTTTTCATGTGTCGGTTTTTATTTAACATTTTAGGTCCTCTTGTATTTATAAACCATGTAAAGGTGATTGTGGGATTTACAAGGGAACACAGAAACCTTATTTTCTATTTGCTTGCCAAGCAAGAACTTGTACCGTCGACCAAGCAAAATGTCTTTCAAGTAAAAATCTCTACTGTAACGAATTACAAAAATAATTTATGAAATATAATTTTTTTTACAAAATATTGAGTTATCAAGATTTAAGATTAATGCAGGATTTGTTAGGTTTACCCAAGTTTTTAATGTTTTAAGTTGCATCCTGCACTGAAGAATGTTTTGGAAATGCTAATTGTGCTGCTGAATACAATGACTTTGCATGCATATGTAATGATGGGTTCACTGGGGCAGGAACAATGTGTGAAGGTTTGTACATACCGTAATAAGTTTGTACTACGAAAATATGTGACAAAAGTCACTGATTTTTATTTATCTAAAGGTATAAACGAATGTGATACCTCAAACGACTGTCATTAAAAAGCATTTTGCAAAAATACTGTTGGAAGCTACAATTGCCAATGCAATGACGGATTTAATGGAACCGGTTTTCACTGCGAAGGTAAAACTTGATTTATTAGTAAAACAAAATTATAAAAATGTGTTGGATTTTGTGTATGTTCTGGTAACGACATTGCTTTTTTTAAACATATATTGACGAATGCTTAGATAACACTCCATCCTCATGTCACCTAACTCGCTTTGTGTAAACAAACAAGGAACACTTGAATGTCCCTGTCAAGAAGGTTATACTAACATATCTGGAATTTGCAGTGGTAAAACTGAACATAAGTTTTTTTTATTTTAAAGTGCATAGTCACTTAAAACTTAGTTGGCGGAAAGGGCTACTTAGATTGTTATTTTTAAATTTAGTTTTAGTACATCAAATTACTACTGCTAAATTTGATTATAAGCCCAATCAATGCCACTAGGTCAATATCTTCTAAAATGTAATAATATTAAACAACAAGAACCATTGATATGCAAAGGCACCAAGGTCTTGACAAGAAAAATTATAACTGTAAAGTTATTAGTTTATGTGATAAACAGCAACTGATTTTAACTTTTATTTTGTGTTATATGAAGATATAAACGAATTTGATACCTTAAACGACTGTCATCATAAAGCATTTTGCAAAAATACTGATTGAAGCTACATATGCCAATGCAATGATAGGTTTACTGGAACTGGTTTTCACTGCGAAGGTAAAACTTAAATTATTATTAAAACCAAATTTTCTGAATGTTGTGGTAACGTCATTGTTTTTTTTTAAACAGATTATGATGAATGCTCACATAATACTCCCTCTCCATGTGACTCTGACAGGGTTTGTATAAACAGATATGGCACATTTGAATGTATTGACGTATCAGGAAATTGCTCGGGTAAAGTGTTATTTACAGTTTTTTTTATATTAAATAGTGCATTATTATATTTACTAACATGGCTAAAATTGTTAAAGTAGATTTTTTTGTGAAATACAGTTTTACAATATTATTTGCATACCTGTGTCAAAATTTAAAAGTCTGTCATAATCAGTGGGTCAATTATATCTTAAATGGCAAAGGGAAACCCATGAAAAATTACGTAAACGGTACTCTGAGAAACCGATCTTGCTTAATCAGGGATAAGGGGCCATACTATATATATGATTGCAAGGGCAGTAAAACGTATTTTAGGTTAGGGCTGGTATGTCATTTTTACGTCAAGATTAAAAATAAATATTTGAACTATTTATTTCAGGTAAACTTGGACTCATTTTAACTGGCGTTAAAGGTTTTATTTTTGTAATAGCTATGCTGTTAATCTGCTGTTGTTAGAAAGAAACAAATATGTAGCTGTTGTGTATTTAACTTTTTTAAAATGTTGTATCATTTTTTTCATTTATATTGCGCGAAAAATGTAAACAAAATAAATTTTTGAATTTTAAATCACACACAGTTTGTGGAACCCTTGCTTAACGTCACAAATTTGCTCAAATAACAATGTTTTTATTGAAATCTATTTTTTTTTACCTTTTTTATAGCATTTTAGTTAACGAAAAAAAAACAACAAATAAAAACAGTAACATGAAATATAGAACAATATAACGAAATATTTTTTCCATATGATTACAACAGCAGTAAGTATAAGCCAAACAAAAACAGTCAATTTCGGTTTAACCTCTTTTGTCCTTGCTACCTTTTTTGCTTTATAGGTCAATTGCTTTGTTATTTTTCCCATCAAGTTTTTTCCAAATTTTAAGTGCTGCACATGAACATCGGGTCCGCTAATAGACTGCTACCGTGAATTCCGCCGTCATCTGACCAAAGAGAAATGTTGCTGGTATCGTCTGCTACGCAATATTGGGGAGGTGACGATGTACATAAGTCCTCGTCAGCTAGTACAGCCGCATTTAACGCAGCATCAAATTGGCTAGACGCTACGTCCATAGAATTGCGTTGAACTTGGCAACTATAATTTAATAAAAACAATTTTATCTGACAATAAATTAAGTGACAAAAAAATTGTTCAATTGTTTTTAAAAACTTACATTGGTGGATCGTGTGACATCCGCATACCGTTACAAGAGAGTAACTTTCTTGAACTCTCACCTAACTTTAAAGGTGAGTAGTTGTTTTCTCCAATAGAATTTGCAGTCATATTAAAAAATTGTTTTGCATTGGGATCTTTATTTTCCGTGTTTTCGTAGTCATTTTCCTCAACTCTGAACTGAGGGGGAAAGTTTAACTCCAAGTCCTGTTAGAATCGTACACGCCATTAGATCAAAGTTCAAAAAAATAATTTAGAACTTTCAGAATTCATTTATCAACTTACATTACAATTTAGCTGCCAGTAATCTGATAACAATGGCAAATCATCAGAATCCACTGTGATTACTTCGTCATTGCAAACCGGTTGTTGCATTGTCACCTGTGTTTGGTTAGGGTGATAGATTGCTCTACTTACTTGTCGAGCAGATGAACCATGTCCCATGCCTAAATAAAAAACAAACATTAACTAAAGGTCAGTTCACTTGTATTACAAAGATAAAAATTAGAAATTATCAAAATTCGCACATTTGTTTACAAATACCCAACAGAATTTTCAGTAAAGTTTTTACCAAAGTTTTCTTGTGGCGTCGTGATGCCATTTCTCGAATATTGCATGGGCAGGTTAGGCCACGAAAATCCTTCTCTGTTATTAACTATGACAGGGTGCTGGTAAAACGGATGAAACTGTGGTGAAAATACCAAAGAAGGAGCTATAAACGCTTGCATGGCCGAAACTCCTCGACAAGAATACGAGTTTAGCTGCTGCTTCTGAAGAACTATTGTATTGAGAGCAGTTATTAATGACATTGTTATCAAATACTAACAAAAACTATGCGACTTTAATAAATCAACCTTGGCTGGGAAAAATCTGCTTTCTCCTTCTTTTTCTACCCGCCCTTGTTGGTTCACTAATAAGTTGTCGAGTCGGGGCACACATTGTTTTTGGGCCTTTTCTAGATGGCCGTATGCCTCTACACCTAAAATGATGTGTAACAGCTCTAAAAATAGAAAAAAATGTTAACATCAATTAACACCATTTAAATTTTTGTTGTGTAGCCCAATGTAAATAGATTACGCATTATATCCCTCCATTGCGTCTGCAAACTGAGAACTGCGCTGCACTCGGTTTGTACAATGGCCAGTCTGTCTTCGAATTCGATCTAAAAAATCAGGGCGAACTCGAAGAAAAAATGTATGAGCATACCTTTGCCAGTCTCTCGGGTCAAAATGACATGCGTTATCAACAGATACCTGTGAAAATAGTTGTAACAATGATAGGATTTATCTTAGTGTGTATCACTGTTGTACTGTACCAGTTGCTAGAAAAACATGTGCCAAAGATAGTTGGCAATACAGTACCTTACGAAACCCATACAAATTAAGCTGCCTTATAAAGCTTGTAAAAGTAATTGTTTTAAAGCCGTCCTCCTCAGGTACGCTGTCATTGCGTAAAATTTCTTGTTCAAACTTAGGAACATCAACAATTAAGTGTGTGCCACAATCTGACCACCACAACGAAGTGTATTTTTCATTGCTTACTATTCGAAACAACTTTACAGGAAAACATGTGTAACTAAGCTCTTTAGGTTTGCCAGACTTGTTTATAGTTACTGTCGCTGAGTGCATTTCTTATCTATTTGTACAACCCGTTTAAATAATTTCTAGAAAAAACACCCAAATTGATTAAAATTTAAGGCTACCTTCCAGTATACTGCTACAACAATGTATTCTAAAATTCAAAATAATAATCTGTTTGACAAATACTGGTATTCATTATGACGTCACAATTAAAAACCGCATTTATGCTTTTCCGATATTAGATTAAAACATATTACAAATTCGTTTATTTGTAACGCGACAGTAAAACAAAACGTAACAAAAACTACATAGAAAACAAAGCTACAAGAAACATCAATGAGTTTATGGCAATTGCAAATGCTGCCGCATTTTAAAATAAAGAAAAAATAATTTAAGGTATGGAGCTTCGTTTTTGCCTTAATGATAAATAAAATAGCAAACTTTACATAAAATTATACTACTATGTACAAACTATTTATATTTAACACTCTTCATTATTTCCATCATATTCGAAGAAAATATTGCACAAAATCCATATTAGGCAGGTTTTAAAAGATACAAAACTAAACCGTTTTGTAGTCATAATCAACATGAAATAAAATAACAGTTAATAGTTTACTTTTCGTCCTTATTTTTCTCAATTAACTTCTGGCGTTCCTCTAAGTCGGCATCGAGACGCTTATACCGTTTTGGCATGATTGCAATGATAATGGCTGAAATAAGAGTAAGGGCGAAAGGGAAAGCTGTAGAAGCAGTACCCCCAATAAACATAAGCATGACACGACCAATGATAGGATAGATTAGCCTGAAAATACCCATGCCAATTATGTTAACCATTGTAACCAACATAGTCGGCCTTGGATAGGTAACTTCAATAAGAATTTCAAACAAAGATGTGTTTGCCATCCCGAGGAATAGGCCCTGCGCAACAACACCGCAGTAAATAGTGATTAGACTTCTGTAATGAATTCCAAGCATAATCACTAAGCAGGAAGCACACTCGAATATAATGCTGTAAAGCACAACTTCTTTGTACATCTTGGTTTTGGTGATAATTGGCCCAGCGATGAACCCGCCAATGGTGTAGGTGATCCAACCTCCCATTAGGACTAAACCTCCTTTGGAATTAAGATCAATATCTTCTTTAAAAGCGCTGTGGAGAATTGATGTCAGCAAGACGCTGTTATTTCGCAGCACTGGGTTGACAGCGCCAAACACAAACCAAATGGCAACAAAGTAGGGATCAGTGAACAGTTCTTTCATGATGACCTTGTATTGTTTTAAGGCATCCCCGAAACTCTGTTTTTGTAAATCTCCAGACCTGGCAGTTTCTCTTAATGCTTTGGCTTGGGCTTCACTTGGTGGAAGAGGCGGTGCGTCAATAACAAAACAAAATACACTCAGAGTTAAAAGACCTGCAACAATTGTAAATGCAATGAAAACCCAGGTTAGTCGGAATCCAATTTCGTAGTTGGTTTGTCGGACGTTAACCAATTCAGGGGTTAGAACAGATCCAAGAGATTCACCAACTCCTCTTCCTACTACCTGCAGAGCTACAGCTGTTGCTACTTCGTTAGTCGGAAACCACAAGGCCGCGGTGGGTGGTGGAATAGACCAGGAGATAATGTTGCTGAATCCCATGATGGTCTGTCCAACTATGACTGATATAAAACCGGTTCTTAATGAAGATCCTACTGCCGTTAGTGCGAAGCCCAACATTAAACTGGCACACATAAGAATGTAAGACTTTCGGAAACCAAGTCTTGACGTAATCCAAGACATAGGAAGAGACATACTAAGAAACACGACCGACTGGGTTAAAATAAACCAATCTACTTGCCATGGTTGAATTCTCATGTATTTTACAAACACACTGTTGATTGGTCCATAACAAGACTGATTAAAACCTCGAAGAAAAATGGCTAAGCAAGAAATAGTAAGAATGACCCATCTTCGCTTAGAAACGCCTAGAACGGTAAACTGGTCATCGAATTTGTCTCCTTCTACTTTAGCCACGTCGTTCCCATTTCTGCGAGGAGATTCTGTTGTACTCATTTTTTTAAATAGGTACTTTTACCAACAAAAATTTTTGATCTAAACATAAAAATTACATTTTTAACAAACCGAATTAAATAAAACTTATATTTTAAACAGATTATACGAGAAAGAAATAAAAACGGTCATTATCTTATTTTTTTCAAAAATGCTCAATATCTGTATTTCATATAAAACAACTTACTGCGTTTCTACTGAACTCCTGCAGTTGAATGAATTTGTAAAATTCTTTGCCCTTCGTCGTCCTAGAACGCAGGAAATCAAAGTTTAATGATAATCAGTCAATAAAGACAGATGCCGGACTTGGGGTCGTTAATTGTTTGATCTATTTTATTTCCGCACCGGCATTATCTGGTGATAGGCTGCCATGTTTTCGCATAAATGTAGGCTTTTTCCGCCATGTTAATTGATCGATTTTAGAGTTACGCAACATTGATTTGCTCACGGGTTTATTGTGACCTACTCAATATGACTTTTAGAGAATTGTGATGATGTCATTAAAATAATATTAAACGAATGACCTTACTGAAAATTTAATAATTACTTTGCAAATTAAAGCAAATGGCATGTTTTGTGATTTTAAAAAATGAAAATTTTTAATTATCATTATAAATAATATTATTAATATTGTAACAAGCTGTTCTAACGGTACTTTATTTCAATGAGCAAGCTTCTTGTTAGTCTTGACAGTTTGCCAATACTTTACATATACGTTTTTGATTTACAAAATTCAAGCCATTGGTTAACGACTAATCGCTTGAAAGCGGAAAAAAGATGAAGCCGTTAAATGTCTCGAAGCTGGTTGCAATGGAAGATGGGTCTCAAATGATATTGAAGTGTAATACGTTTTTAACAAACCGGCCTATTTTTATAGAGGTTTCAAATAGTTATTACTTTAACCGCTTAAACATCACTTAATTGTTTCAAGCGTTAATTTGAATATCCTAGCAGAAGGAATGCCTCTTAAACCTCAACACTTCGAAGCGGTTATAATGGCTCCATCTTTTTTTTCGCCTCGAAGCGATTTATAGTAAATTTATAAAATAATTTTAGATTTTGATGTTTTGTTCAAGTGTGTTTTAATAATATATTGTTAAATATATGCGGCATAAACCAGTAAACTAGTTAATTTGTAAGGGGTAAGTTTTACTCAATGTGTAATAATTCAATTTTTTGTTAATAAAATGATTTAAAATTGTTTACATTAAAGTGTTAATATTTTGCTTAACGCTAAATAAACAAACTTATGTTTAAATGTAAGTTTTCGCAAACTGTCCTACCACGTAGGGTTTTGTATTTAAACAAAGGGTTCTCAAATATTTAAATTGGAGAATCAGGCAACTTTGGTATATTTGTCAATTTAATTAACAGTTAGCATTTACAAATTTGCGTTAATATCTATTTTGTTTAGCTTAAGTAACAATCCATATTTTTACAAAGGAAGTATATAATTTATCTAACGACATATTTTTTTACTTGTTTCCGCTGTATGCCTTAATTTGGTGGTTTTGCGAAAATTTTAATACAAAAAATGCAAATTTTCTAGGAAACTAAACACTTGTAATACGTGTATATATATATATATTGTACTTTTAGTTTATGTAATAATTTCTTTTGCATTAGATTAGTTATTTTTTCTATTTCGCTACAAACACAAATTGGTTCTATTTTGTAATAGACTTTTGAAAATATTCTAATTTTTAAAGTTTATTTTTATGTTTGATATTTAATTTATAATCCTTTTCACCCACATTATTAATAGAATGGCACGATGTTAATAAATTTTTTTTTTCGTTTACAATCAAAAAAATGTAAAATTAAGTTCAGTTTTTAAATAAATAAACTTTTTATAAACTTGAATATTTGTGTATACTTTTTAATAAATAATAAGTTAAAGTTGCATAATTAGGAAGAGATTTGTAACATGATATACTAATTACCTTTGTCAAAGAGAAAAATGTTAACATAATAAACAAAAAAAAATCAACAGTAAGTTACAATATAAAATATTTAATAGTTTTATTTGTTTATTAAAGGTGCATTGTCTTCAACATTGGTTCGGTTATAATTTGGGGTCATAATGGCCATAATTATTGTGGCAATAAGGGCCATAAGAGCTGGTATTGATGTAGGTGCAATGGGACCTGTAGTTGTTAACAACGCCCGGCCGACAATTGGATAAAGAAGTCTGAATATACCAATTCCAAACGTACAAATGATTGACACCAACGTAATGGGCACGGGGTATGATATTTCAACAAAGTATTCAAACAAAGCTGTATTTGCAATGCCTAAAAATAAACCAAGCAAAACAATTCCGGCATAAATTGCGCCCAAATTATGTATTGCAACTCCAATAATAACTGTAGTAGCAGCCAAAACTTCCATGCTAACAGAAACTAAAACAATTGTTTTAAAACGTTTTGACTTGGTAATGTACGGTCCTATCGCCAATCCCCCGATTGTGTACAATGCCCAGCCACCCATCAATGCCCAGCCCATTTTTGTGTCTAAATCACTTTCATACGGAAATGCAGCATGTGCTATGGACGTTAACAATATCGTGAAATGACGCAGTAACGGTATTATTGAGCCAAAAACAAACCATACGGATACGAATCGTGGATTTGAAAACAGGCATTTCACCGATCTCCAATAATCTTCTAAAGAGGCCATAAAACCTTGGTCGTCGTTAAGAAGAGCGCGCTTTTTTATGCGAATGGCATTTGCTTGAGCTTCGCTTGGTGGGTGAGGTGGTGCATCTGAAACAATAAAGTAAGAAGCGGCCAACAAAACGACTGACACGGCAGCAAATATAGAAAACAGAATCGTTAAATGAAATCCAACTTCTTCATTAGACATCTCGATATCAACCAAAAGAGATGGCAATAAGGAACCAACCGCCTCTCCCAAACCTCTACCCAAAACTTGTATCCCAACGACTGTTGCAACCTCTGAGGTGGGAAACCATATTGCTGCTGTTGGAGGAGGAATAGACCATGATAACACGTTACTGAATCCCATTATTGCCTGACCAGTAATTATAATAGGATAACCACTGCGCATCGAGATGCCCACCGCTACTAATATACAAGCAATCATTAACGTTGAGGTCATGAACAGGACCAATTTTCGGTAGCCTATCTTTGATGAAATCCATGATAATGGCAAAGCTGCTAAAACAAATATTGCTGAGGTAGAAACAACAAACCAGTCCACTTGCCAGGGTTCTACGTTAAGGTATTCGCTTAAAATATTGTTAATAATCCCGAAACAAGCTTGATTAAATCCGCGGTAAAAGATTGTTATTGTAGTGATCGTTAATACGGCCCATCTTCGCTTATAGACTTTCAGTTCGTTCTCGCCTAAATTAATTTTCTCTGATAAACCCGTGAGTGAATTTGACTTTTTTAAATCCACATAATTTGACATTGATGTCGTCATGTCTCTTTTTTTACAGTTAACAAATTAAAATAGTTATTGAAAAGAGACTCTTTTACGCAGAGAACTATATTATTAAAATAATATTATCGCTTCCTGTGCGTTTTTTTAATTAACTAACGGAGCAGCAACAGCAATCCAAATCAAAAAGATAGCCTACGTCTAAATATTAGACAATTTTTAACAAATTTTATTTTTTCTTTCAATTGCTTATACTAACTTAGTTAATGTTTGCTCTGTTGCATATTCTTGGTTCCTGTTTCGTGCTAAAAAGTCGAAAATGGCAGTCACGTTATTTATTCTATAGCATTTCCTTTTAAAACAACAACAAAAAAATCAAAATATATTTGAGCTTAATCTTTTATGCCTTACGTCATGACTATTTATAATATGAACGTTTTATTTCGCAGCATATTATAAAATATTTGCAATTTTAAATGCTTATTTGAACAGAAGTTATGCTTAAGGTGACTTATTTTTTTTAATGGAGAACAGTGTGTTCCGTAAAGTTTTTAAACCATCTCTAAATGTGGAGACCTAATATTAAATCTATAAATGTGGGCACTTAGAATTAGCGTGATTTTGGTACAGCCTAAACATAATCTATTACTTTGTAATCGGGTGCCATGCCGTTACTCAAAGTTGGCGTGAACGTAGACCATCTCACTTACAAAAATTATACGAACGAGTAACAAGGTTAAAGTTAAATTATATTGTCTGGTCCTAGACCTAGTACCCGATTAATTCTAGTAAAAACCGTAAATTACCAAAAGCCAGTTGACTGAGTTGCACTTTTCGCAAAAAAATCAAAAATTCAAAAACGACATTTTGCTAAAATTTAGGCCAATTTTTTCAATCGAAGGATATTTTTTAGAGTTAAAGGGGAACTCAACAGAAAAATAAGAAATAAGGTCAGCCTTTATGTTTTTTTGAACTGTAATGAGTTTAAAACTGTTATTAAAAATATTTTTGGGTCTTGTAATAAGCCTGATTCGATGTTTTGAACTTCGACGACAAACCTTTATGACGTCACCGGGTTATACGCGAATTTGTGAGCTGTACGTTATAATGCGTTCGTACGCTGTTTTAAAGTCGTACTAGTTTTCTATAAAAGTTAAAACTATTATAGAATCGTTCATAAGCTTCCCCAAGAATAGTTCTACATTGCACAAGTGTTTATATTTGTTTAGATAAGCAATAAATAAAAATTTTAGGCATGTTGCAAGAGTTTACATTCGACTGTTTTAGTTTAAAAATACAATAATAAATTGTACAATAATAAATTGTTGAAATTTTATACAATAATAAATTGTTAAAATATATATTAATGTATGCAAACGGAGTTTTTAGACTTATGGTTTTCGGTAAAACTGTTTTTGTAATATGACCTTTTTATTAACAGAAATACACGTTAACTGCACAAAATGTCAATACAAAGAGAGATTTAACCGGCAGCGTGGTGTAGTGGTAAGAACACCTGCTACACCACACATGAGGTCGTGGGTTCAATCCCCACTGATCTCATGCTGTAGCGCCCTTGAGTAAGGCGCTATAAACGGTATAAACTCCTGCTGAGCTAGCACTTAATCAGCAGCATAATTACCGGGCAATTATAGTCTCTATAATATCCCAAACTGTCACAGGCAACTCGAGACTGGGTCGGAGTAACTTTTGTTACTCTATGTTAAAGTCGCGCATTCGACTTTCTCACATCGAGGATAAGGATGTATACAAAAAAAAAATATATATATATATATATATATATAACAAAAAGAAAAAGATTATAAAAACAAATACGACCTAAATGGGTTTTATTTAAATTATTAAAAAATATATACTATTTTTTTTTGTAGAAAATCTTGGTTCGATTTTAAAGATTTGGCGGGTTAGCCTGTGTAATGTGCCTTTTAGAATTTTTTGCGACATCATAGACGTGTGGACTCGCGATTGAGTTTTCAGTAATATGACAATAAAAATGTACCTACGCGCTAAAAATAGCGCCCTCTACCAGTAATTATGATGTTAGTAACTAGCTTAGCGCTTTTTCGCTGTTTTGATTTTACATGACTGACGTGCGTTTTCTTATTGGAAACTAACACATTCTAATATTAATACTGTGAAACTGTGAATGGCTTAAAATAGTTTTTTAGTATAAAAATTACTTGTTAGATTTTTTTTAGTTTACGCAGAACTGTTTTATCTGGCCATATAGGTTGATACTTATTATTTAAACAAGCGACTGACCTGGTAAATATATTTTAAATTAAACAGTCAAATAATTTCTTAGTCTGTTAGTAAGGTTGTTTTACCAATAATATATTTTTTGTTTAGAATAAAGCTGAAACGAAATGCCTTGAATGTTGTAAAAAAATATGAATATTGTAACTCTTTTCGTTGCTATTGCAACATGCATTGTGTCAAGCTCAACATACCGCATTAAAATACGAAAATCTCTGCCAACAAATACTAAAATATTTGATTTTAGTATCAAAAACAAACATTATATTTTATATTCAATACTTAAAAATGATTGGATGGATCAAAAAGTTTCAGCCTTGCCCATTAAATTAAACAAATATTCAGGAACATTACATTACTATCAAAATGAAGAAAAATTGAAATATGCAGATAATTTTTCGTTAAAAGTAAAAGCCAAAGACAATACTGTGACAGTCACTTTTACACTACATGTTCAAATTTTATCAGATGAAGAATGGAATGATTTAATTCCTATCAGGAAATCTGTTATTTTACATGATAAAACAATTGCAAAAATTAAAACTATAAAATCTACAGAACAATTATTAACAGAAATAAACAGCAAATGTCCAAATCTAATAACTCCGAATTCAATATGTGACTGCAATCACACAATTACATCCAGCAAATTATCAGAAGAAAACTTCAATTTAGTTCAAACAATTTTTAGTTGTCCACAAAAGAACATTTACTTAAGTTCAACTAATACTCGTTTTAAAATTAAGAATGAATTATGGTCAAAAAGAATCAGTCAAAGAAAAAATACAGCATCCAGGCGAAAAAGGAATGCAAGCAGGCGAATTCGATTTTTGCAACCTTCTGTGATAGTTGAAATTAAAGAAAATTTGCCGCCTCGCTCAATGGTGACAAAATTACAAGTTTATGACAGCAATGGTCCTGTGACATCTAATGTTCATTACCGGTTAGATGCCAGAGTAAATAAAGTAAGCTTGAATAAGTTTGTTATTGGTGCAACAACTGGAATAGTAACGACCACAGAATCACTAAACAGGGAAGATATGGAGCAGCATTCCTTTTCGGTGACTGCCTCCAGACCAAATGTTTCACCTGCTCGCTGTATTTTAGTTATTAAAGTTTTGGATGATAACGATAATAAACCTGTGTTTGAGCAACCCAAAGGATATGATATTTCACTAAAAGAAAACCAGATTAATGGAACGTTGATACAACATATAACTGCTTCAGACTCAGATAGTGGAGCAAACAGTAGGATAACATACACAATTTCACAATCTGTGCCACGTACTAATATTTTTGCTTTATCAACTACTGGTAACTTATATGTAAACGGTGTAATTGACAGGGAAGTGCATTCAAGATACACTTTAACAGTGGTGGCTAGTGATAATGGTTCACCATCACTTTCTAGTAGTGTTTCTGTCATTATCAACATTGAAGACCAAAATGACAACTACCCTAAATTTTCAAAGTCAGTATATGTCGTTCGCATAAAAGAGGATGTTAAAGTTAATACTCTTATTGAAACTGTGCATGCAGTAGACCATGATGGAGGTGCAAATGGCCATGTGACTTACAGTATTTCGAATGGAAATCAGCTAAAAAAGTTTTCAATTAATTCTGATACTGGTAAAATTCGTGTTGTAGCAAAATTAGATTACGAAGATTCACAAACCAATTTTAAATTATATATACATGCATCAGATGGTGGTAGACCTCCATTAACTAACAGATCAGGTCTTGTTAATATTGAAGTTTTGGATGTTAATGATAACACACCTAGGTTTATAAGTTCTCCATATCATGAAGTCATTCCTGAAAACTTGCCTCTAAGGTCAATAGTAGTGACTGTTGCAGCAAGTGATGCAGATTCCAACATAAATTCAAAAATATCTTATGCTATTGTCGGATTTCCCAATGTTCCATTTCGTATTGAGTCTGAAAGCGGAAATATAAGGTTATACAAGGCTCTGGATTACGAAAAAACAAAGTCATATCATTTTGAAGTGAAAGCCTCAGATGGTGGTTACCCTCGCAGAAATAACAAGACTGCTGTGACTATTGACGTTTTGGATGTAAACGATAACCCTCCCTATTTTACTGAATCTCAATATCAAACTAGAGTAGCTGAAGACACGGCAGTTGATTCAGTTATTTTAAGAATTAGAGCTCGAGACCCAGATAGTAGAGCTACTTTAAGTACTGGCATAAGTTATCAAATAACATCTGGTAATGTTAACAACAAATTTAGTATAAGAACGCATAATGGAGTTGGTGTTATCACACTTGTAAGGAAATTAAATTATAATGAAAAGCGAAATTACAATCTTGGAATAAGTGCAAGCGACGGCTTACTTTCAAATAAAACCATTGCTCACATTATTGTAACTGATACCAATTCTCACAATCCTAAGTTCGACAATACTAATTATTACAAAAGTTTGGCAGAAAATGTCACTATTGGCTCTCCGGTAATCACAGTACATGCCAGTGATGATGACGTGGGAGATAATGCGAGAATTACTTACTGCTTTGCTGATCCAACACAGTAAGTTCAATTTTTGCACTTTACAGAGGTTTTACATAGTGTCCATTTCATTACTTTGTGCTACTATAAGTTTATTAAAGTAAGTGTGTATACTTATGTTATTGTGTATGTTTGAGACTCCATAATGTTTATTTAGGCCCTGTACCCTGCACAGTGACTAAATAATGTGTGTGAGTAGCACCAAATATGAAAGTGTTAAAAAAGGGAACAGTATTGTAAAAGAAATGTACAGTTATCAAATGTGTTGTTCTAGTTGTTTACTTTTGGAATTACCTGAATGTATATACAGCAGGCTTTTGTTGTACATATAACATTCATCTTTAAAAATTTCTCATTAAATACAATTTTGTTATGTTTGATCTTAAAGTCCAAAGTTTTAAAATTTTTTTTTGTGTTATATAGGCTATTGTATATATGGGCTATACATTATTTGGGTTTTTTTTAATGAGCAATTTTTAAAATTTTTTAGAAAATTCACAATAAACCCTGATACTGGTGAAATAAAAACGAGAGCTTTGCTTGATTTTGATGGCCAACCTTTAATTTACTTAACGATTCGAGCTCAAGATAATGGAATACCACAACTCGAAGACACAACTGTCGTGTCTGTGTACTTGCAAGATGTTAATGATAATGCGCCACAGTTTGATAAACAACAATATACAGGTACAAACTAAAGTATATTACATTAACTATTACAAAATTTTGACTTAGCTATGATAAATTATATATACACTTTAATATGTGACTGTTTGTTGAAAAAAATTAAATGTTTGTTATGTTTGTGTGTATATAGCTTCAGTTTATGAGGATATTAAGGTGAAATCCATGATACTGGACATACATGCCATAGATAGAGATAGTGGACAAAACTCTGCAATTTTCTACACATTTGATGGTGGAAATAATGGGGACAATTATTTTACAATTGAAAGCACGAGTGGAAGAATAAGAACTAATCATGCGTAAGACCTCAACCAAATAATAATTACTGCTAATTTACTTGCTAATTTATTTATTGTTGCTTGTTGCCTGCCATTACAAAAATAGATTTGGTTAATTAATTATTTATTTATTTTTCTTAAATAATATTAAAGGTATGATATGCAAATAAATTGTTAATAATTTGGATTTTTTTAGACTCGACAGAGAGTACATTGACCACTACAACCTTGTTGCATTTGCTGTTGACCGGGGCACTCCATCCCTTAACTCATCCGTTCCAATCATCATTACTGTTCTTGACCGAGACGATAATTCTCCCCAATTTGAGCATGACACTCTAATTTACAAGGTCAACGAAGATGTTGGTGTTGGACAAGTAGTTGCTATCATTGTTGCTCATGACCCAGACATTCAACCAAATTCGGATATTATCTATCATTTGGAGGACGGCTCTTCTATTTTGAGGCAGTGGATGTTAGATCCAGAGACTGGGGAGTTAAGCACTGCAATGAAATTGGATTATGAGAAGAAAAGTAACTACACGTTGGGTGTTTCCGCAACTTCAAACGGACTTGTTGGATGGGTAAGAATGTTATTCATTTTTTATTTATGCCTACAAAAGTTGTAATAAAGGAATTTTCTTAGTTAATGTCTAAAAAAACATGATTAAGATGGTAAATTATAATATAATGTGAGATAGCGGGGGCATAAATAAATAGCTTAATACTAACCTTTGTAGGAAAAAAAATACTATTTTTTATAAATACTAAAAAATTTAATTTATTTGTATATACATAAATTTTTATAACTAAATTTCTGTGGGGGTGGGCATTTCTAAAATAAATTTGTTGTTTTGGGGCAAACATTAGGATTTTATACTTATGGACGAACTAAACCACTTGACATTGCAATATTTGCACAGAACCATGAACAACGTGCTCTACCCTTTGTGTTAATATGCACTCAACCAATCTTCAAAAGTCAATATATTTTAAAACATTTTTTATAGGCAACTGTTCTTATCTTGGTACAAGATTGTAATGACAATCAACCTGTACTTGAGGACTTTGAGATTATTTTCAACAATTATAGGACTAAAAATCAGGACACCTTTCCTTTTGGAGTAATTGGACGCGTACCTGCCTATGATCCTGATGTATCAGATAATTTAACGTACAAGTAAGAAAGAAATCAAAATTTTCACCTTTTCCTCAAATACTTTACATTAAACTTTTTTTTTAATTTAAAAAAAAATAAATAAGGAACATTTAATATGGATTTCTATATTGTAACAATATCTTAACAGGAAAAAACTAAGATATATTTATTTAAAAATTTACATATTATGTCACTTTTTATAAGTTGTGTATGACCCAATTTTAGCCTTTTAAAAATGAAAAGATTAAGACTATCATATTACAATAACAACTTGGTTGGTCTTATTTAAAAATAACTTTGCAAAATTTAGGAGTGTTTTGACCCATGTCATGTCCCATCAAGGCAGAAAATGTCTAAAAACCTTTTTTTCGTTGTAATATTGGTTAAACGGTTGAATTGTTTATGGAAAAATGACTTAAAATGTTTTAAAAAAATAAAATACTATAATGCAAACAGCTTGCAAAATTTTTCAATAATTCAATTTTGTTTTAAATTACTATTGACCAACATGACTTTAAATTATGTGATTTGTTTTATTAATTTGACTTCTTTTATTGCATTAGTTCATATTGTTTTTATTATAAAGATTTTTGTCTGGAAATTATGGTGACTTGTTAATAATAAATTCAACCAATGGAGAACTTAAACTAAACTCAACACTTGATAGTAACAGACAATTTACAACTGAAATGCTTGTACAAGTTTCAGGTATTTTAAACTTAATTAAATAATTTTACATGTTGTACAATACAGGTTTTGATTTTATTACAATTTCAGAGTCATATATTAAAATCTGTTAAAACACATTACAACCTTTTATCTTAAGTAAACTTAAATGGTTGTCAGAAGTAATGGTAAAGTACCTCTTCACTCTAATTTACAATAAGTTTTTCTAATCAATCAAACCCTTTCAAAATGTTTTTTTTTTAATTTTAGACGGGAAATTTCAGAAAACTGCTACTTGTACCCTTAAAGTTTCCAGCATCACGAATGACATGTTACAACACAGTATCACTGTTCGGGTGCTGCACATGAATGCTTACACGTTTTTATCTCCAGTAATGTATCAGTTTGTTAATGGCCTTGCTGAAATTCTTAACACGACTGAAAAGGTATTTGATCAACCATCACTCAATTAAACCAACATGTTAAAATGTATTTGCTTATGATAACCTTAACCTTTTGTAAATAAATATTTTGTAATTTTAGAAATTGAATAAATATTTCTTAAATTTTTTTAATACTGTAAAGATAATTTAGTTGTTGTTAATTAGTAACACATTTTAAATTATTACAAAAATAAAATAGGTTTTATGAATTGTTATTTTTTGTAATAATTTTTTAAATTTTTGCAGAGTATTTATGTTTTTAATGTTCAAAATGATACCGACGTCAAACGTGAAATTCTCAATGTCAGTTTTTCCGCTCGCAAAGATCAAGATTCGTTTTTTCCATCAAAGTATCTACAAGATCAGGTCTGTTACTCATCTGCCTTGTGGTTTTATGGTTTCTAATATTCAAGGCATCTGTTTACGAGTTAGGATAATTGGTTTTGGCTGGAGGCAATTTTTATTTAGGGCCCACATTTAAGATCAGTGAAATTTAAAACTTGAACGAAACAACTGATACTTGAACCGAGTGTTAGTAATTGTTAACCACTTTTTCTGACACTAAGTACCAGATGATTTTATTAGATATCACTTAGTGATTTTTTACTCATGTTTAAGCTATTTAGCTTATCAATTTACTTATTTAGTTTAAAAAGCCATTTGTAACAAGTTTATTTACATATGTTAAAAATTATACTTTTTTACATTTATAGATTTGCATACCACTTGTTTAGATATTAAGACGATTTTGGTCAGGTTTTTTAAAATTAAAAATTTAACACACTGTTAATCTATTTTAAGGTTTACCTCAACAGACTTAAGCTTGTTAATTTGACCACAAAAAATGTGCTGCCATTTGACGACAACATATGTTTGAGGGAGCCCTGTCAAAACTACAAACGATGTACTTCTGTGTTGACGTTTGACAGCACAGCTCCCTTTGTGTCTTCTAAGCAGATGATTTTTCGACCAATTTATCCAGTTTACAGACTCAAGTAAGCATGTCAAGTGATTTTGGACCCTTTTTTTGTTTTCTAATTATTAAATTTAATAGACAAATTAAGGCTTTTGAATTTCCAATTTAATAAAATTTAACAGTTTGTGGCTCACTTTGGTTATTTTTAGTTTATTATAATTTTACGAGTATTTTAGGGACAGTATTTTACAAACTAAAAGGTATAACTTTTGTTTTTTTGGTACGGTATTGTATAAATTTCTATTGTTGTGCACTAAGCATTAAGTCTGTGTTGTTAAGGTTGCCTATCAGTCCCCACTATGACTTTAACAATATAGCTCATTATGGCTTCGCAACATTATGCGTGGCTGGGTGGCAAATTATAGTTTATTAAAGTTACAATAATAAGCCCTACTTCCATAATATTGATTTTTCCAACTGATAAGAAACCTGTTTTGGGCAATTTTCTAATTTTGAAAAATAAGATCAATCGGTTTATGTTTAACTTTCTGGATAAGATTTGGCTTTAAACTTTTTGATTTTTAAATTGGAAAAACGTTATGTTTTGAATTATATAGGCCTATTATTTAAAAAAAACTTTGAAAAAAAGTTTTATTGTAAAGAAAAGTTTTGACATTTATTTCAACCAAATATAATTTTAACACAATTTAAAATAACCTTTTAGTATTTTAAATAGTTGATTTATTTTTTTTTTTTAAAAAAAAGGTTAATTAAAAATCTGTGTTAATTTAATTGTCTAAATTTTTAAGGTGCGAATGTCCGATTGGATTTACCAATGATGAAACTTGTTCAGATGAAATTGATTTATGTTTCTCGAATCCATGTCAAAACACTGGGCAGTGTCAATCAAATGAAGGAGGTTACACTTGTGTCTGTAAAGAAGGCTATACAGGTAATTTAGGTTTATTTTTGTGTTTAAATTTTTTTTTTTTTATAGTTTGCAGTTTTTGTTTATTTTAGCTTGTTAAAATTTTCATAAATTTTTTGCGAGATTTTTTTATGTTATGGATGTATAGTATAGCTTATGCAGTTTTCTTAATTTTTTAAGTTGTTTAATTTTTTAAGTTGTTTAATTGTTTAATCTTTGTTAAGGTTCAATTTAATTTTCTGTATTTATAGAAAAGCATAAAATTATGTTTTATAAAGTAAACTAAATAAGTTTTTTTTTTAACTTTTTTGAGATGATAGGCTTTTAAATTAACAAATGTATTAAAACAATTGACAATCGATTTATTAAACATATTTGGGCAATTCTTCGGTAACGGAATTACAATTATTGTGGTTTACAAACTCATATTTAATTTTTTTAATATAATTGAAATTGTTTTTTAAGTTAAAACAACCCATATATTGCCATTTTAAATTTTTATAAGCGTAGAAGTCCAGTTCGAACTTCTATGCTTCTTAAAAATTGAAAAATATTTGGTAACGGAATTACGCCAATAAATTAGATATAAAAAGTTGGGTAATACTTAATCCCAATTCGTCTGAATTTTATAAAAATTAACTTAAATTAAACATGTGTAAATAATTGTCCTTATTGAAAGCAACAAAAAGATACCAAATTTTTTTAGTTGGGGTTTAAAAAATATTTATTTATTGACAAATTAACTTAAAAAAACCTGGTAACGGAATTACACTTTAAGTAACAGAAGGACACTGTCTAATTTTGGCACGTAACTTTAGTCTTAAATTTACTCAATTTCAGATAAAATTAAAAAAATTAGTTTTAGGTACTGTTAAAATAAGAAACAAACCTAACTAAAAAATTTTTAAAAAAATCTTGGTAACGGAATTACAAAACTAAAAACTACTAGGTTTTTTTTTAAATAAACTCTTAAACAGAAACAAACAAACCAAATTTTAAAATTCCTAACTACCATTTTAACAAAAACTACAAACATAACTCCAAAAATAAAATTAACAAACAAACATAACATGTTTAAAATTCTAAATCGCTAAACTCTAAATTAGTAATAAAATTGATGTCGCAGAAACAATTTGTTACACCTAAATAAATGGATAATTATGCAAAAACAATAAGTCTAGTGGGTAAAATAGCTTATAATATTGTTTGAATATGCCAAATATCAGTTAAAAATCAACTTGTTAACTATGAATATTTTTATTTAATTTTATTTAGTAATATATTTACCCATAAAACTAATTTATAAATTTCAAAACTACCTTCTCACAAAATTAAAAAAAATGGATATTATATTACAATGCCATTTCATTTTTTTACTTATAAAAATAATTATATTATTTTAAATCACTTAAACCAGGCAGAATAAGCATTTCTACAAAATCTCTGATGTTGTAATTCCGTTACCCGTAATTCCGTTACCATTATTGTAGATAAAATTGATAAGGAACATTAAAGTTTAGTTTTTATTTATAGTACTTAACAACTAAAGTAAGAGAATTAAAAATATTAAAAGTTGTATTTTATTAAATTTCAAGTTATAAAACTTTTTATGTAAATTTGGTAACGGAATTACCTATATTCTTACAAGTTAAAAACTTAAAAATTGCTGATTTTTAAATTGTAATATAGAATTTGTTGTTTAACTTATGTTAAGCATATGTTTAAACTTCTTATACTAACACATTACAAATCTGTTGTAATCTGTTTTGTAACTTTTATATTAACTTAAAATTATTGCTTAAAATAGCCATAAAAGTGCAAAAAAATTTGTACATTTTAAATTAAAAAAAAAAATCACTTATAAAAAATTATTTGCCTAAATTTTTTTAAATTTAAACTTTAAATATCAAAACCAAAGAAACAGGTAAGTTAATTAAACAAATAATTTAAGTTAATTTTTTTTTAAAAAACACTTTCCCAATGAGAATTGCCCATTTACATTTTTTTAAATTGAAATCCTTTTTTCGGTAAACATTTTTTCTAGATTTGTTATGCATACAGTTCATAAACAAAACAAAGACATTATTGCTTGTAATTTTAAATCTCATTATTAAAAAAGCTCAATGTTTTTTCACTTTTCCAATTTTTCACTCTAATCCCATCATGCTTGGTAGTGCATGGAGATTAGATTGAAAAGAAAAATTGCTCCCCTGGGATTTAAAATAAAAGTTTACAATACCCAGTAGGCTTGAGCCTGGTGATATCGATAATAAAACACGGAAAGAAAGTTGTTATACTTGTTCTTTGGTGTAGAAAATCATCCTTGCATTTTCTTAAAATTTGTAAATTTATTTTGCACAAAAGCTGTAACTTATGTTAATCAGTACTTTTTTTTAAATGACTTTAGGTTTGGCAAGCTTTTGTCAAGGTTTTTTAATTATATTTTCTTTATATTTATAAATACTATTTTTTAAAGATAATTCTTCATTAAGTGCAATTATTATATAATAGGTACCAAAATAAATTTAAAAAGTTTTTTTTTTTTGTAATTCAATAATTATATATTTCTGTATACCATTTTAAAGAAAAAACTAATAAGTAAGCCTTTTTTAATATTTAAATGAAAAACACTGACAATAAGTTGCCTAAATTTTTTATTATAAAGGTACTTTTTGCGAAATCAACTTAAAGAAAGGAAATTGTGATATTCACTCAAGTGTTTGTAAGAATGGTGGGAACTGCACCAACCTGGGCAGCAACAATTTTGTGTGTAATTGTCCAAACTCTGTTTTGCCCCCTGGTGGCCAAGATAACAGTGAAACGACAAGGTTTTGTGAGCTGAGAGCTCGCCAATTTGAGCCGGGAAATTTTCTCATGCTACCTGGAATAACAAACCAATGGCATTTTACAATTTCACTGAGGTAAGAAAATACTAAAAAGTTGTTTGAAAACAATTCAAAAATAATCAAAATTTAAGAAAATAGTATAATGTTTGTTGGAATTCAATCAAACAATTTAATATTTTTATTTTGTGAAAAGCTTAGCAAAATGTGTTATTAGATCTGGCCTATTTTTACCGAAATTTACGAGCTTTACACACAAAATATTATTTCATTGTGGTTTCAATTTAACATATTATCTTACTCACACAATATAGTTGTTAATTTTTATAGCATCTAGGAAAGAGAAGTTTTTGTTATTGAATTATAGTTTTATTGCAGAACTTTATGCTGAGTATCTAAGGCTTTAGCTTTCTTTATCACTTTTGCCAGTGTTTACCTTAAGCAAATATACTTTTTGTCATACTATAATAATGTAAAAACAACTAGACTTTTTTAATATTTAACTAGGGCTGTCTACACACCATTGACATGTTTGATAAATTAAATTCATCCGAGCTATACAAAGGTTAAATATGACTTAGGGAAAGTAAAGAAATCTCAGTTAATATAATATACAACATAAATAATGTATAAATAAATAACTTTTTAAATCATATAACGAAATTCATATTTCATTTTTTATTTCTTTTTTACCAAAAAAATTCCTTCTCATTTTAAAATTCTATTTTAATATGGAATTTTTTTTTTTAATGTGCAGTTTTGCAACAACAAATGAAGATGGTCTTTTGTTCTACAATGGTCGCCTGAATCATGAACATGACTTTTTGACCCTTGAGTTAATAAGTGGACAAGTCCAGTTGAATTTTTCCACTGGGCAGACTTGGAGCACAGTTAACCCAGTTGTTAGTGGAGGTTTAAATGATGGGGAATGGCATACAGTTGCTATTCAGTATTACAACGAGGTTATTTAAACTTTATAATATATAATTTAAATGAATTGATTTAAAATTAGTGTTTACAAAAAACAAAATGGTATACTCTGAATAATTTAATTGAAGCCAAAATGTTTTTTTTGGTTTTGAAAATAATATTGAAATTAGTTTTTTATATTTGTAATTTTAAAGAACTGGTAAAAAAACATTTTGGTACCTTAATTTATTTAAAACTTATTTTTTTAAATTTTTGTAAAATTACAATTTACAACCATAATCTTTTTGACTAAGTTTTAGTTTTTGAATGTCTATAAAAATTGAAACAATATTCAGATAATAAAAAAATTATATTCTAGCCAAAACCTGGCGCTCTGCCATTTGGTGTTTTGAACTTAAGAGGGCCATCAGCAAACAAGATAGTTGTTGTCACCGTGGACCCCAAGTCTTGTGATTATGTTATTGCTTCAAACTGGAACTCAAGTCTGGGAAGTTATACTTGCTCTGATAAAGTGAAGCAGGGAGGCATAAAAAAGTATGTGAAAATATATTTAAAAGTTTTCGGAAATTTAATTAGAAGTTTAATACTTCATGATTGAGGTCAAACATAAAAAAAAATATTTTTGCTGCCTTGCAAATTTTTTTTTGTGATATGTTACATAAAGTTTTTTTTATTAAAATTTTTTTTTTATTCTAGTTAATTTAGTCTGTGATTCATTTTTTAACTTTTAGTCCTCAATTACTTAAAATTAATCTAGTTTCTTTATCATGGAATTAGGTCAACCTTACCACAGATTACATGATAATTACAGTTTTCACTTTTGCTTCATTGATTAACTGTTTTAATTATCCCCCTTTGTATAAAAAGAGAAAGGAAAATAGGTTAAAAACAAGACTGGAGTTTAATCTAGTGTTTGTTTTATTATTTAATTCAATTAAATTGATAATAAAACATTTTTGTAAGCCATTGTCTGTTCTTTTATAATTTCATTAGGACTTTATTGTTTATGTTTATAAAGAAATTAAAAAAAATGTTTGTGTTAAATACCTATATACATATTTAAACAAAAGTTTTTTTTTAATTTTATAAGCCCTTACACTCAGGTTTCAATTGAAGCGAAATTTGCAAATGAATAATTTAAACTGAGTATTTTGTTGCAACATAGGGAAGTCGATGAAGACATAATGTTCATTAATTATGTATTTACATGTCTACAGTTAAGACTTACTCATGTTCCATCGGTATTTTCTTCTAAGATTAACATTTACCAAAAGTTTAATTGTTAAGTCTATATTAAAAAAATCTAAAAATTAATTTCATTTTATCAAAATTCATTTTTATTTTATGTATATAAAATTTGAACTAAGATAACAATTAATAAAAATTATTTAAATATCTAAAACTTATTTAGTTCTTTGGATCTTACTTCTCCCCTGCTTCTCGGAGGTGTTCCAGATCTTCCAGAGGACTTTCAAGTCCACTCTCGGTCATTCCAAGGATGTCTTCGTGACCTCTACATCAATGAGCAGATGATTGATCTTGCTTCGTACCTCGCAAACAAAGGATCCCAACCGGGATGTGCAGGGAAAAGAAACCAGTGTAAATCACAATGTTATAATAATGGAGCTTGTCAATCAAAGTATAATGATTATGTATGCAAGTGCAAGGATGGATTTACAGGCCCAAGGTAGGTTCAACCTAGCATTTTACCATCAAATTTTATAATTTTTGATTTGGTTAAATAGCAGCAAACTACCAAAAGTAAAATATTGCATAAAGCAGTTTTCTTAACTTAAATTTAATTTAATTCAACGAAACTAAATAAAAAATATGTTAAAAATAATTTTTATTTCTGTTTATCGAGTTTTTAATAGATTTGATAAAATTTTTTACAATCTTATTGGAATTTGTGTTTTTGAATTTTGTCTATGAATTTTTGTTTTTTGATAAAATTTTGCCTATTGTATGTAAGTAGACATATTTATTCAAATATCTTTTTAAAATCTTCAGTTTTATATCAATAGATCGAAAACTTTTATGTTTTACATTTACAAAATTTTAATTTCAGGTGCGGGTCTCAAAACAATTTTGTTGTTCAACTAAATGGGGTTGGATGTTTAAGTTATTCGGGAGTGAATAAAATTTCTGCGATTGGAATTCCATGGAATCAGCAGTTATTGTTTCGAACCAGACAAGAAACCGGAATTCTTTTGCACATCGCTGTCGCCAACAAGTTGTCAGTTGACATTAAGGTTTGTAGTGTACTTAAAATTTAATTTTTTCTATTAATTTATTAAAAATATTTTTCGAATTCAAGTATTTGAAGTAATAATTTATCTGCACTAAAAAGCACAAACGGCAAAAAATTTTTGTATTTTAAAGGCCCATAAATTGAACATACCTATACATTTTTATTATCCACTAAGCTTCTTTACATATATATATATGTAAAAGAAGTTAGTTTGTTAGTTACGAAATCAATTTTTGATTTTTAAAAATAAATTACTCGTTTTTTTTGTTAAAATTGATAAATTAAAAAAAATGTTTTGTTTAATCTAAAACTACCGTAAAGTATTTGGAATATACCAGTTTTTTATAATTATTTTAACTAAAATGCTATTTTTTTTAATGAAACACTAAATTAACAATAAGCAAAACTTTTATTTTAATTTTTAACTTCTACCTTCAGATTGAAGGTGGTTACCTGTTTTACATTACCGATATAGCAAACACTGTTAAACAACTTCCCTTAATGACAAGTAAAGTAAATGATGGAGAATGGCATCAGGTTGTTGTACGTTGGCAAGCTTTATCACAAAATCAAGTTCAAATCACAATGGCATTGGATTATGGCGCACAGCAAGTATGCTGATTTTAGAATTTTTTTATTTTTTTGTGATGGGACAGGATACCATCTTATGCAATCAGCACTTTAATTTAAAAATTTATTGTGTAATAGAATTTGTAGCAGTGGTGTATTCTATATTTGTTTTTAATTGGTAGGATATTGAATAACATGGTAAAAAAAAACTACAGTTTTTAACTACTTTTTGTTATTAAAAATGTATATAATTATGGTTTTATTGTCTTTAGTATTTTAAACGCCTTAAAATTTTGAAATCAAGTGAATTAAACTAACTTTTTTAAATAAATAAAGGCTTACATGGACGTGTCATCTGAACAACTAAGAAGAATGAAGATCACTGATGTTAAAATTGGAGGAAAAATTGTTGGAAGGAATCAAGTTTTGTTTCCATTTAAGGGATGCTTACAGGTAATTCTTGTTTTTTGTTTTAATTAAACTGTCTAAAGTCAGTATATATAGCAGGGAACGAAATAACGGGTCGCTATTCGCTAAAAGCGAATCGTTTTTTAAAAATAGCGAATCGTTTTTTACAAATATATTAGAAATAGCGAATCAACCAAAAAAGGTTCAGGCAGTGATAAAACTCTCGTGTATATTTTTACGATCTATTTTACACCGGTTTTACACTAATTTAATTACATTATCATAATCCTGCGTAAATGTAGGTTACTATAGGGCATTTAATAACAATAACTTTCTATGTTTTGGCAATGCGTAAATTTCGCTCCCGAGATCGTTCAGTTGTTGCGCAATTAAAAGAATTAAAAATGTCTCGTTTTTCATGCAAAATATTCTTAACGATTGTTTAACAATACGTTACATTTTAAAAATGCCATGCAACGCGTCAAGTGTTACAAAAAAAACGAAGATTATGACTTGAACCTAATAATTACTCTAAAAATGCGACTTCATTTTTAGCGAATCGTTTTTTATACGTTATTTCGTACCCTGTATAGTTTAAATAAAATAATTTTTTTTAAATTTATCTTTATACCTTTAAATTATGCTTTTAAACTTTTAAATTGTGCTATTTTATGAAGATTACTGTTATTTGCTAAAAAAACGTTTGACTGAATAGACATTTGACCTCCAACCAGTTTTTTTGGGCAATTGTCCATTGAACAAATCATATACAATCTTTTAGACAAATACCATTTTATTATGATTTTGTAAACTGTTTTTCTATTAAATCTTAGCATCAATTTCTATATTCAATAGAATTGCATTTTATTTATTATCTTTGCCATTTTAAATAGATCATTCTTAATATTATGATCTTTTTGTACTAGAACATTGGTATTGGACCAGGGAGTACAATACACAAGTTATCTATGACTAGTTTGGTTAAACTTAACAGCGCAACCTTTAGTACCAAATGTACGAGCAAAAAATATTGCAATCAGTCACCATCTTGTCCTACTAATAGTGATTGTATAAATGAGTGGGGTGGATACCAGTGTAAATGTAAAAAAGGTAAAAAGATATTAAAATTGGAATTATTATTAGTTAAATTAGTTAAGTGTATATTAACTTAACAAGCGATAATTTTTACAAAAATTTAATATTTTTATGACTTTAACTAGCATTATTTGTTATTTTTAGGGCAATCATTTATTTAAAAATAATGCGATTTGTGTAATTTTAAAGCATTGTCAGTATATTATGTCCTACAAGCAGTTTTTTACTGCAATTTTTTTTAAATTATCCTTTAAAAAATTGCTTTAGGATACATTGGTGACAGTTGTACCTCAGTGTGCCAACTTAACCTATGCAAAAACAACGGAGTTTGTAAAAATGACCTAAATTCAAAGCATGGTTACATATGCCAATGCCAGCCAAAGTTTTATGGAAGTACTTGTGAGTCTCAGTACACTGAAACCTGTCCCTCTGGTTGGTTTGGGAGTTATATTTGTGCGCCTTGCAACTGTTCGAGTGAAAACAATTTTGATTCAGATTGCGACAAAAAAACTGGACAATGTTATTGCAAGGTAATTGACATTTTGAAATTTTTATTTGTTTGCAAAAATTAATTTTTGCCTTTAACGGATTGTTTGCCAATCGTATAGGCAACATTTTGATTGTCATAGTGTAATTGCAACTTACAACCAATATTTGCCCCAAATAGTTTACCCACTCACCACAAATAGCAGTTTTTCATACATATTGCCAGATGTTTTATATCTATTTTTAATTTAAAACAAAATTTTTTTTTTTTAAATATATATATATACTTTTTTTTAAATATACAATTTTTCTAAAGTTAATTTGTTTTTACATTGTAATGTCTATTAAGTTTACATTAAGAAATTTAACATTACTTAATTCATTTATTCACTAACTTTTTTTTAATTTTATGTAAATAGTCTTTTTTCATTTAAACAGTGTATTTTATTTAGATGTAATATTTGCATATATATTTCAGAAATATCATTACTATGTGAGTAAGAGCAACACATGTAGTGCTTGTAACTGTTATGTGCATGGTTCAAATGGGTTGAATTGCACAGATGACACGGGACAGTGTTCATGTAAATCTTCTGTTATTGGAAGGAAATGCGATTCTTGTGACGGAGAATTCGCTGAGGTAGAATATTTATTATTTCAATTTTATTGTAAAATAATAAAATTTTAGTATGTTAACTTTGTCATATAATGGTATTTTATAAAAACATGCCACCTTTTTATAAAATGTGCCAGGTTGATTATACTTTAAAATAAACAGACTAGGCCTTATTTACAAACCAATTAGTAAATTAATTCAAAATACTTTAGTATTTTTTAAAAAAAAGTTAAAACATTGTTTGGTAAATATAGTTTTTTAGTTTTGAATTTACCTAATTTTTCCTGCTTTAAAGTAATTATTTTATAATAAAGGTATCTGATAAAGGGTGTAAAGTGCTTTACACAAAATGCCCAAGATCATTATACAATGGAATTATATGGCCAAGAACCAGTTTTAACCAAAAAAGACCCATCAAATGTCCAAATGGTGCATATGGTGTAGCAACCAGATATTGCAATGAAGTTAAAAGCTGGTTAAAACCAGATTTCTCCAACTGTATAAGTCCAAATTATCAGGAAATTGGAAATGAAATTACTGCCCTTACAACAAATAAAACGAAGTTAACGACAAGAAAGTAAGATTTAACATTTTATACTTGATTTAAATATTGATAGCACCCTAGGGTTGAGATATTAATTGTTGTAGTATGGTCACAACTCTGTTGTAGTATGGTCACAACACTGCAAATGATAGTTTTGTATATTATAGTGGCCTCTAAATTGGACATACATTAAGCTTGCAAATTAAACTTATAACTTTACAATTTTTATTGTATTTATTTATTATCCAGTTTGTAAATTCTAAATAAAATATATGTTTTTTTTTATTATATTAGATGCCTAATATTTGCATCTGAGCTTCAAGAAGCTGCTGAAATAACAAAACACCCTTATGAAAACGATGTTTTAAATTCATTTAAACTCACTACTAAACTACTCAACTATCAGAGCAAACAACATAGTTTTGGTTTGGCTAGTGCCTTAGATTCCACTTTTAATGGTAAATTATTTTTATTTACTTTTTTCAAATTTATTCTAATTTTTAGTTAGATTTTTAGGGTTAAAAAAAAATGATTTTTTTTATATTTTTTTAAGTTTTGTTGATCATTTCTTGTTTTTATTTAATAAACTAATTTTTTAATAAATTCTACAAGATATTATTATTTAAAAATGGTTTATTTTCAGATAATCTCGTTTATGTGACTTCTGCAATGTTAAACAACAACTCTTTGGAATACTGGCTAAAACAAATGAAAAACAGTGTTTCCAAAAATAATACTTCTACCACCCAATCCACAAAGCTATCTGCACCTTATCTAGTGGAGTCTTGGGAAAAATATTCGGCAACTCTGCTTAGAAATTTGGGTATAATTTATTATGACAAATGCACGGTAAAATCTGAAAATGTTAATCTTGATATTCATACAATAACAAAGGGTGCAGGAAGTAAGGGTAAGTAAAATTCATATTATACTGATATTAAAAAATCATTTAAATATTTTTCCTGGCGTTAAATTAATTTTTTTAAAAAAGGAATTAATTTTTATCATTTATCTAAGGAATTTATAAGTACAATTTTTGCAAAATAAAATGTTGATTTAAATCTTTATTAAAATGTTAATTTTTACTTATTCACATTCTTAGGGTACGAGTATAAACTTAATGAGAAAAACAGTTTAACAAATGACCTCACTGTTAAACTACCATCCTATATTTTCCAGAAACCTTACAATCCAAAAAATTCTAGTTCCACAGGTAAGTTTAATACAAAACTCCTTTAAAAATTGTTGTTGAAAACAAATTCTTAATAATTTTTTTTTAATTAAAAGAAATTTTAATATCTATTTGGAATCTAAACATATTAAGCAATGTTTTGTGTGCAAGTTTTTAAAGCTAGATTAAATCAAAAAAATTAAATTAGTTTTAAATTTAACAGATACTTCTAACTTGGGAATTATCACCTACAAAAATATAAATCGAATTTTTCCAAAATCTTTTGAAAATGATAGAACATTTCGTATTCCCAAAAGGTAAGTAGAATATAATTATTTTTTATGTTAAAATATTAATTTTAATATTGCTTAAAAGTTAACAGTACATTAACATTTATTACTTTTATTTGGTTATATTAAATAATTTTTGTATCACTTGTAATTTACGGTCCTCACTTATTCTTTTTCGTACATTTTGCATTTTTTAGATATTTTGCTAATTCTTTCTCTACTTTATGGTTTTCGCTAATTCTCCTACATATTTTACTGTCCTTGCAAATTTTCTCTTTCAGTCTTTGCTGTTTTTGCTAATTCTCTCACGCACTTTACAGGCAAATATGATTATGAAATTATTTTTATTTTCAGTCCAACTATAAACAGCATGGTTGTATCAGTTCAAGTACACAAGAAACAAGATAAAAACATCAAAGATAAAAATTATGATGATAATGATATGTTAAAATTACTTAAAGATCCCGTCGAAGTGACTTTCAAATTACTTAAACCTCACACTATTGAACCACAATGTGTGTTCTGGAACTACACAGCAAGGTATAAAGTTTTATTTTTTTTTAATTTTTTAATTTTAGCTTTGTAAAATTAACAAAAATGGTAAAAAAAACATAATTAAGAAAAACTAAGACTTTAAAAAAGTTTTTTTTTATATAATATCTTTATTTTATGTCTAATTCTTAGCTAGTCTTTAAAAAAGGCTACTCTTTAATCACATTACGTAATTATGCCGGCTACGATTATTTAAATTAAATTAGTTTAAAAAGGTGTTGTTATTAAAAACTAAAATCAGTTATCTAACATTTGAATTAAATTGCATTAAAAATTAATATTTTCTCGTAATTAACATACTTTTAAACAATATTTATATTTACTATTTTATTAATTAACTTATCAGGAGTAGTGGAGAAACTGGGGGTTGGTCATTGAAGGGTTGTACTCGATCATTTAACAATAAAACCCATGTTATTTGTCATTGTTATCATCTTACTACTTTTGCTGTTCTCACTGATGCTGAGGTTACAAGGTAACTAGTTTAATGTTTTTAAACTTACAATATTAAAGATAAAATGTTAACAAATGTATCTTATTCTAATTGTGATCCAACTTGTTTTGTTGGCTTTTATTTAATTACTTTTATGCAAATAATACAGAATTTAAGTGGAAAAATATGAGAAAACAACTACTTTTCGTACAAATTACTTAACTGGTATTTGCACTATTTAAAACTAAAAAACCACTGGACTCTATAGATTTTAGTTCTAAAGTTGATTCAGATCTAAAACAAAATATTTATTTTAGTATTGCTGGACAGTTGTCAGTTCAAATAGCAACATTCAATGGAGTTTGTGTTGCTCTCTTGTTACTTATCTTCACCCTTGCTGCAACCTATATTCTACCTGGCACATGCTCGATAAGAGGTTACATCAACCGAAATCTCTGTCTTTCACTTTTCCTGTGCAACATCTTGTATTTGGTTGGAATTCAGGTAAAAAGATCAACTTATTTCATTTGTACATAAAATGTGACTTCAAGTCTAAGTTGTTTTTACTGAGATGGCATATATTGTTCTTACCAGTGTATTATCTGTTTAACGAGTTTCGTTTTAATTGCCGTAATGGGGACTTACTATTATTTATTGTCCACCAGGATTCATTATATATAGCTTATATTAAAAAAATAATATAGGGAAAAGTGGATCTGTTGTTGTTCTCATATCTTATGAGATTAGGTTACTAAGTAAAACACTATATATCCTTTTTGTAATAACTTAAAACCTAAATATTTAATTCACCAAAATAATTACAAAAAAATATAAAAATCTGTCTAATTAAATAATTTTTTTTAAATTGATTTTAAAATATTTAGCGCTCCTGGGATATATACTGGTGCATGGCTCTTGCAGTTGGTCTTCACTTTATACTTCTAAGCACTTTTGCTTGGGTGTTTGTTGATGGATTACATTTGTATCGAGGTTTAACTGAGAAGAGAGATGTAAATCGAGGGCATATGAGGTAAGTTTGAATGACATCAAAAAAAAGAATTATTCTATTCATTTAAATAAAGAAAAACACTGTGTTTGTTAAAATATCTTGGAATAACATATAAGTATAGTTATTATATTTATATTACCAAAAGTGAAAATTTTTTAATGCTGGTTTTTTAATACTGAGGTCTGTAAGTTGAAAAAAGCAGTAAACTCTTAGGTTTTGTATCAGTCTTAGGTATGTATCCAATAACCAATTCATAAGAGCAATTGTATGTAACTAGGCAGTCTTTTCTTTATAAAATACTTACCTATAAATGCAGTCTTCTTTTATAAAATACTTAACTCGTTCCCCATCGTTTTTTTGCTGAGTGCCTTTAAGTAAAAATTTATAAACTTCTGTTAAGCCAAAAACCAATGGCCAAATTACATATTAGATAGGCTATTATAATCAACATAGTTGCAAAATGTTGAAGTCAAATTGATTCTGTGTTATGTTGCTCTTTGGCTGTAAACTTAACCTTTTAACATCATGGATAATTAAATAAAAAAATTCATAAATGCATTTATATTTATTTTGTAGAATTTACTACCTTATTGGATGGGTAGGGCCTGCAGTTATTACTGCACTCTCTGTGGGACTAGATGCCAAAAGTTACGGAAATTCACAGTTTTGTTGGATCTCATTTAGTGACCTTCTAATATGGAGCTTTGCTGGTTTGTAATGTTAATTTTTTATGTAAAATTTTTTTTTTTCAGATATAAATATTGCGTGCAAAATATTTTTTAGTCCCTTAATTTAAATATCAATTTAAAATGATTTAATTTTTTTCAAAGTTGAGGATGTAGCTTTTGCACTAAAACTTCTAATTCGTAAAAAATTTTTTCAAGATTTAAACCTTTTTTTATTATTATTACAGGTCCGACAATGTTATGTTGCGGAATTTACATTGTTTTATTCGTCATGTCACTGCAGGTATATTTCTCGTCAAAACGCAGTGATGAAAAACGACGAAAAGTTGTGTTTGAAATGAAGTCGTCCTTTTTTATAGCACCTGTTATAGTGTTAACTTGGATGTTTGCTGTATTTGCTCTCAACTTTAACAGCCAATTATATTTCTTTTTGTTCTCTGTATTAAACATCATTCAAGTAAGTCAAAAATGCGCAGTATAGAAAGTGGCTACACTTAAAAATGAATTAGTTGTTATTGAATCCATACAATTTGGGGGCATTCTAAATGTGTGGTGTATAGTGGTTAAAACACTTTGTTTTTCTACAAAAGGTCTTGCTTGTAATCTTCAATGTTTGAATGCTTTAGCCCATATGAGAATATCGCTTTAAAAAATACAAACTTTATTTAGGTCTGACTTAGTCTTGTAAATTATAAGGCTATATAAGTTATTATATTTTCAAAACTGCCAAAGGCAAATGGAGACTGAAAATTACTGTAGCATTATTTATACTTAAAAAAGACCCATTTTTTTTAATTATTAAATTTTATTAATGCAAACAAGTTGAGCATATTTTTAAGCTTTTAATGTTTTAAAATACAAAATTGTTTTTTTTTTTTAAGGCAATTCTTGTATTTTGCTTTTACTGTATTTTAAATGAAGAAATAAGAGAAAGGTATCGTAAATATAAGAGAAAAAAGGCAAGAAAAAGGGACGGCCATAACACAACTAGACAATTTCTTTTAAATGTAAGCACATTTTATATTGTTACTATAAAACAACAAAAACTCTTTTCAATAAAAATAATTGATTTAATTTTTTATACAAAGAAGGAGCTTTAATTAATTTTTTTTTTAGTCTTCGATGGGTCGGACCCCTGATTCATCCATGCGTGACGGTGTGTTGCCACGCTTTAATAATTCCACATCAGAAGCAACTTCCAATCATTCTCACATAGTTCCTTCTCTACAGGTATTCAGTAAACATTTTTTTATTTTTTGAACTTTAAATAACTTTCTATTTAAATTATGTTTATTGGAGTTTTATTTATTTAAATACTTCAATGTCGAATTAAATTTGATTTTTTTAATAGTATGCTCTTAATAAATAATTTCAAACAATCGTAATTTTTGTTTATTTAAAAATTGGCATAGCTGATGGTTTTATTTGGTAAATACTAAATTTAACCGGTTTTTAAAACTCACATCGATTCGTGTTTTATAACAGCCCACGCCCGATCTAACCAACATGGAGCTAAGTGATTCCGACTCGGAAAACGATTCGTGCGATTCCGACTCGGACAGTTCGATTTCGCTTTCCAGTTCGGACGGAGACGCCGAGGTCGAGCGCAATACCTACCGAAACATTCGCAACACAAGGCCGGGAAACGACCAGAATTTCCACCAGAGTAACGGGGGACGAAGTAACGGTGGGAGAAGCAACGGGGGACGAAGAGTAGCGAGAGAAGGAAGCGATATACCACTTATAAAAACTAGAGGTAATATTTCAGTTTCTTTGTTTAATATTTTTTCCTTTAATTTCTTTTTTCTTTGAAAGGTACCCAAATATCATTTTTGTTTTTTAAATTATTGTTATGGTAAATTTACAAGTTATTTTTTGTGGCATTAACTTGAATCTTCAAGGGTTTTATATTATAAGAAATCTTACGCAAGAATCTCGTCGCTCTATATTAATGTTTATCGAAGATAAGCGCGCTTTTTTAACTCTTGTGCGTTCTGTAAAAACACGTTTCTGGGGTTTGTTAATGTTTTATCCGCGCTTTATTTGTATTTGTCCCTAAAACAAAGCCGATCAAGTTTAAGCTAACATTCATTAAAGTGCGCGCGTTTTAATTAAACTTGGGTCACGTGGTCCGATGATTGATTGTATCACGTGATCGCGCGATTTAGAACATGACAGTAAAAATGTTGAACATCAACGCGCCATTGACCTACCTGACTTTTAACATCGTCGTTGCTGCCCGCCAAACTATTTCGGGCCGTATCCAACACACAGATGACGTCATGACGCGTTGTTGTAAATCAAGGATTGGAATGGGGTTGTAAAACTGTCGCGTCGTGGAAAGCGACGGTTGGGAATGATTGCTTTTTGAGCGGAGTATTGCGTGCCGGTGATCAAAAAAGCGCCGCGTTGTGAAATTCTTGTTTGTTCAAATTTGCCGTTTTTTGCCTGCTTGGTTGTTTAAGTGATATGCGATTTTCGACGAAGAATGTCATTGATTGCATTTCTGAGATTCGCGGTATAACGGCAATTTGTGAATTATTGGTGCTTCTGTGTTGAAAACAGGCGTATTTTACCTAATATTGCTACTATAAACTATTGTTGGGTTTTACATTTTTTGTATACATACATTTTAACACGCTGACGTTATTTTTATATTAATTGTAAAACTGGCTTTTTGTTTGAACTGTATAATTAAAAAAAAAAAAAACCTTATAAGTTTGCGGGTCCTTTTTCTTTTTTCAATTTTTTTTCATTTTATTTTAATTAGCTACAAAAAAAAAACTTTTTTTTTTACTTTCAGGGAACGGTGTTTTACGCAACAACGGTTCGCCGCACCAGTTCATGGAAAATCCTAGTGATGGAAGTCTATCCGAGTAAGTAAAGTTATTTATTTCCTATATACTTGATTCTTTGGGAATGTGCCAGTGTTAGCTTTGGACGCATTTGCTATTGACATTTGCCCGATCAGAAAATTAAAATTTAATCAACTTTGAGTTTAAGTATGATATACACTTACATATTTCGAACTGTGATAGAGTAACTTTATTAACTTGACACACTTTGGAATTACGCAGAACTTAAAAAAAGGAAAAAACAGAAAAATTATTCAACTATAAAACCCAAGAAATGCAGAATAAAATTTAATAATAACATTGTTGTTGTAATGTGTAGCGGAAGCAACGAAACCCAAGTTTAACTTCTGTTACTACGTTTGGACGAACGCCGTGTCGCACCACGTGCTATGACGTCACCGGTGCCTCTGATTCGAGGCTAAGGCCGTAGAATTCTCACGCTTGAGCAAATTTATTCTTCACCTTGGTAAAGCTAACACGTGCTAAATATCGAAATCGTTTTTGTTACAACCTAAGCTAGCATGACGTCATCAATTACAAGGATACGTCATACACGTAATCTAATACTGCAACACTATAGGGATAAACTTAGCATTGTTTTTGCACTATCTAACCGTAGCCTTACCTTAAAAATTTGTTTAATTTTTTTTGGTTTTATGGAATGCATTTTTTCTGTAGTTATATTAAAACTGTTAAACGTATTTTACTAAAAACTGGTTTTATTGCTTGTATTATTTTTTTATCTATTATTTCTAAACAACGCATTGGTGTGTACTTTTTCAGTAATACTGTTAATAGTTTGCTGGTTTGAATATAAAAAAAAATTCCCTATTTAAAGTGTGACATTTTTCGATTTCATATAATATGTGTACCATTTGTACAGTGTTTTACTATTTCATATCGACCATGCTTTTATAAGCGTTTTCTCTTCATATTTTTCAATCATTTTTTGCTCTAATTTTATAAAATCAAGTATGCTGCATTTTGGTTGTTAACAAATTACGTTTTTAGGGTGCAACACATTCTGTAATTTAATGAAATATTTTTTAAATAATCTATTTTTATACCTGTTCTATTTTTATAATAATTATTGTAAGAAGCAAAATGGTGCTCATTTATTTTGATACAATTTTAGTTTAGTATTTTGACGGTGCTTTTTGGTACAACTAAGTGATAGATTTTATTTTGGGTGACGTCACATATTGTTATACGTCACATCATATGCTTTTAAGCACAAACGTACTTTTTTAACGTTTTAAACTTGTGTGTTTTTTGTATAAAAATTATTCCTATTTTTTATAGATTTCTAAACGCTTAGTATTTTTTGTAGTGGATTTATGTGCCATTGTTTTTAGTTTGTAAAATAAATAATTTTTCATGTAAGATTGCGTTGACTTTTTTTTTAAATATAACTAGTCGTAAAGAAAAACACATTTGTTTTACCAAAAAAAAAGTCAAACATAGCACGTTTGGTAAAAAACAACAAAAAAATGAAATATACGCATTTCAAACTAATAAATTTTATTTTTTAATTTGTACTTTGGTTTGTTTCATAACATCTGGTTTAGTGAAGTAAACTTGCCAATAAACATTACAGAAGTTGTAAGCATGGCAATGAAATATGCCTGGAATTCTTGATAAGCAACGCCCTTGCCTTTATACATTACATAACTTTTTCTTATAATTTAACGAATATTAGCCGAAATTTCTAAGCAACGCAACAGGTTGTTAGTTAAAAACATTGTTTTACTTAAAATTGATAGTTTTAAGATTTAAACGAACAACTAAAAGGTGTAAATTATAAAACTTTTTGTTTTATTCGTTAAACTAATGCGATACAAATTTAAAAAAAAGTTTAATCAAATTTTTTTAGTATATCTAATTAAAGATATTATTTTTATTATGCTTAGGTAACTGTAAGATGATAGTTCAAATGTTATTGTGCAAATCAAGCTGCCTGTTGACAGAAATAAGCAACAGCACATCGTGATATTGCCCAGCAGGTACATTTGCTATTCTTTATTCTCTTAATTTTTACATTTCTGCCTATATTTTTTTAGGCATAAAATAAAGTATACCTGCCTTGAGACTAACTAACTTTAATAAAAAAGATTAATCTACCAGCTTTCAAATTTTGTTGAGTCTGGCCAGACTACCAATGTGCCCCTTCCTTAAAATGTGCTTATAATAAGCGATTCTGTGCTGAAGGATAATGTTTACTTGCGCATGTACAAACACAGTCGCTCGATTACGGTTTGTTTAAGTTGGTATATATCTGCCTGTTTTAATTAGACACATGGGTGAATACGCCCATAAGATTAATATATATGGATTTAGTGTAGCCATTTAGTTATGTTGACTTTCCATGTATCAAAAAAACTAAGTGCGTGTGCGCTAAGCGCAGGTTGCGTATCACTTACCATATATGTGTATTTGTACTGATAAATTACTTGGTCAACATAGTCTGGGTTAATATGTTATTAGAACGCAAAAACTGTTCTTTTCAAAAAGAAACTAATGTATGTATTAATAGTTTACTGACGCCTTTAAATAAATCTAAAACAAGATGGTTACGTCGTTTATTTTTAAATGAATTTTTGTTAGGCAAAATATTTAGTTATGATGCGTTCTCATACCAACTCCTATAACAAAAAAGTATTTAAATGTAATATACGCACAATATCTTTATAACGAGACTTAGGTGTACATTTGTTGTGCTTCATTATCTAAACTTGTTAGATTTATTCTACGAAAGCATTTTTTTTCTTTTTTTTACCTTAGATTTTGCATTTTATTTTGAAAAGGTGTGGCCGTGTAATAATAAAATAAAATTAAGCATTAATTTGACCCGGCATTAGTACGACTCGAACCACAAACCTATCGGCTCGTAGTCGTTTGCCTTAACCTGAAAAATCTTACTCAAGGGTGCCACACATGGCAAATAATCTACAAGATGTAACGTCTCGAATTATTGCTTTTTAAATATTAAACACAATTTTTTGCTTATGTCAGTTAATGTTAAAATAAAATATTGATTAAGTGCTGCCTATTTTGTTTAAATGCATATACAGTCTACTTTATGAAGTTCAAATGTGATTTTTATTATATATCATAATCAATTATAAAATTAAAACATTTCAACTTAATATTTATCGTAATCTATTGGGGTTTTTGGGACATTTATCAAAATTCAATAGTAAACGACAAAAATATTGTTTAATCAAGCGTGTCATAAAACAAAAACAATAGAGTGAGCACCTTGAATGTTTTAATATGGGTTATAAACTTAGATACATCAAGCGTTTTGAAATAGTGCGAAACATGCTACAAGCTGACAGTTGAAAAAGAAAAATTCGTAATAATAAAGGTATGGGTGTTTGTTTAATAAGGATTGTGCATTTTAAATGTCCCAAATGATTTAAACTGTTAAAAAAGCCCGCTCTTTACTTTGACCGTTAAGTGACTGCATTGGCATTGTAATTTGAACTTCAAAATTATGTTAATGTCTGTATGGGTGCGCATTGTGTTTAACATTATATGAGTGATACTTGTTTTTAATTTTGTTACCTACTACTTTACCAGTTTATGATAAAATATTGAAATAGAAAATTTGGCAATAGCTAATTATTGAATTTTTTGTCCACAATCATCTTTATTATTTGACAAATCTAACAAGTCTAATCTGAGGTTATATTGATGTTTTTAAATAATTTAAAACAAACAATTAGACAATTGAACACCACTTGTAGTGCAGAAAAGTTTAACAAACTACAAATCAATCTGCTAGATGATTTATTGTATATAATTTTTTTTTAAACATTTTGTTTTAAAATATTTAGGTATTTTAAAATTCAATTTATATATAAAGTATATAATGTTTATTTATTTAAATTTATTTAATATCTATTTAAATTTATTTATTTAAAAATTGTTTCATTATTCTTTTCTTTTGTAAAATTTTTACTATAGTTTATGAAGGTAACCAGACAAACAGCGGGGATTTTGCATTTTAATTACCGCTAGAAATTTTATTTTCGCGTAGATATATACAGTTTTTTAGACAGTATTTGAAACAAAATAAGCAGTAAATTAATATTTTTTTTTAATAATAATATGCAAGAACATGTTATCTTTCTTTTGGTGTGTCAATTTTTTAATTTTACAAACTAAAACCTATAAAAAACTAATTTTGAAAGCGCGCGCTTTTAGGTAACGGAGGACAATGCATAATGATATCTCGTATTTTGCCAAATAGTGCCGCCTTTCCAAACAATATTTGAAGAAAATAGAGCGTTAATTTTTTATTTTAGAAAGGCGGCACTATTTGGCAAAATACGAGATATCATTATGCATTGTCCCCCGTCCCCTAAAAGCGTGCGCTTTCAAAATTAGTTTTTTATAGGTTTTAGTTTGTAAAATTAAAAAATTGACACACCAAAAGAAAGATAACATGTTCTTGCATATTATTATTAAAAAAAATACTAATTTACTGTTTATTTTGTTTCAAATACTGTCTAAAAAACTTTATATATCTACGCGAAAATAAAATTTCTCGCGGTAATTAAAATGCAAAACCCCGCTGTTTTGAAAAAAATATTTTGGCCGAAGTGTCCGGGGGCCGAAGTGTCTGGCATTCGTTTATGAAATGCATTTTAGCTTTATTTCAATTTATAAGCTATAAATCTTGTTTTATAAAAAACCTAGCATTTATCAATACTTTGTTATTATTAGTATTTAATTATTTATGCTAGTTGTATCTATTGTCATTTTAGTTTATACATTTATTTATTAAGTATATATATATATATTTTTTTTTAAAAAACAATAATTAATATACTTATGTTTAAAGGGCAGTAATTATATAGTCATTTCATGTATAAACATTGTATTATTTTTATATTATCTTTCAGGTAGTATATAATTAAAATTTTTATATTAATTGAAATTAGTTTTTAAATTGGGTCAAAAACTTTTTGAGCATTTTATAAATGTGAGAAATCGTTGTCTGCAAATTTATTTTAAACCACCTAAAAAATTAATTGCATTAAAAAGTGTCATAAAAATACCACAATTGTTTGAATACTATTCTTATTAAAAGAATACTAATACATGAAAATCATTTAATTGTTGCAATAAACTTACAAGAAAAAATTTCTGTGTTTGTATGTAGGGACTACCTTACTGTTAAACTTGTTACTGCTTTAATAATTTTTTGTTTATTTAATGGGTGGAGTGGTTGTTTTACTTTACCTTTTGAGATACAATTGTGGTTACAAACCTAAGCAAAATTGACTATAAAAGTTTTTAAAAGCCCTTGTTATAACTATGGTATTGATATGTGTTTAAAAAAATAAGGTACAATAGTATATCATTTTAAATTTGATATGAATTTTTAAATTTTAAAAGTATTTTGACGCTGTTTAAATTTTTTCTAAGGAGTGCCAGTTTAATAAGGTATTTTAATTAAGCAATTATAAATTAGGTTTTTATAATTGTTATGGTCCACTTCAAATTTTTCCTTTATTAACGATAATTAAAGTTTTTTTTTGTATATATAAAGTTTACATATGATATATATTATATATATCAAGTTTTGTTAAAATTTTTCTTTTTCAATAATATTTAAATAATTTTTATATAGTGGTTAGTTTTCCTCTTAACAAGGTATACATACATACATATAAAGAAGGAAGTTTCCCTATTAAGCTTGGTATATAAGTAAACAGGAAAGCTAGTGAATGAGTAATGACATTTAAGTAGGAAACGATGGCATGCTGCACACACTTGCTTTAGCCTAAAACATTTTTCGTGTACTGTTACACAGTGGGTTTTCATGCTATGAGTTGTATAGCAGCAGTATTGAAATAAAAAAAAGCCTGAACTGTTAATGGGAAAAACAGTATATAATTATTTTCAATCACAGGATATCGTAATCAATATTGTATTGATACAAATTAAGCTATGGAAGTCGCGATAATAAAATGATTTTGCAATTTTTTTCCTTTAAACGTCAGACTTTTTTAAGTTGTTTTTATACAGAATTTTATATTATGTGTTTTTTCCTTGTGTGTGATTTAGTTTAGGGGTGTGGTTTAAAAACCAGACTAAACTGGTTTAGTTAGTTTAAGTCTAATTGTCCATTAAACAATATAAAAAACATGGAATCCGAATTAGATTTAAGTTTTTTGGATGAAGTAGAGCGCCAAAAAATTATCTGCGTTCTAAGGAGAGATGCTGAATTGCATAAGAATGATCAAGAAAGAAAAAAGTTTGTTAATTTAATTTAACAATTTAAGTATTAATATTTAAAATTTTGAAATCACTATTAATCTAAAATATCATTTTTGTAGCTATCTTTTACTTTTATTTTCATAAAACATGCAATGTATATAGCTTATAGTAGTTAATATTATGATTTACTTGTTTTTAAAGTTCCTTTTATACAAATAAGGTATAATTATTTACTTATAGTGGATTGTCTTTTAAAATTAACTCTTTTGCTGAAATTAATTTTTAAACAAATTGTATAATGTTTAAATGTTAAAAAATACAGAAAGCTAAGTGAGAAGGCAGCTAGAACTCAAAACATCATAATCCAAAAGAAAATTAAAATGAGATCAGGAGAATGGTTTACAGAAATGATGAAAAAGCGACAAAATCACAAGAGAAGCGGAACTGACATTGTCCGTGCATCAATGCGCAGAGCAAAACCTTACTCAAAAGGTTTTTAAATTAATTTGAAAATCCAGTTATCTCTTGAACAATTAGAAAACAATATGTCGCCTAGTTGTTTTGGACTTTATTTTTAAACTATAATTAGATGTTATTTTATATTATAATGTTACACTTTTTATCAAGATTAAAGATTAAAAAATTATTATTTCGACTTTTTTTTGTATATATCATTATCCTCGATGTGGGAAAGTCGAATATGCGAACATAGAGTGACGTCAGTTACTCCAACATAGAGTGACGTCAGTTACTCCAACCTAGTCTCGAGTTGCCTGTGGCAGTTTGGAATATTATAGATTATAATTGCCGATAATTATACTGCTGATTAAGTGCTGGCTCAGCAGGAGTTCATACCGTTTATAGCGCCTTACTCAAGAGCGCCACAGCATGAGATCAGTGGGGATTGAACCCACGACCTCATGGTGGTGTAGCAAGTGTTCTTACCACTACACCAAACGGCTGGTCATTGATATTAACAAATTTAAATTGGGTGTAAAAAAATTCATTCGCTAAACTTTTCTTAGCTCCTCATCAAAGGCGATCTGCCCCTGGTCCACCAGCCAAACCAGAACCCATGGAAACTCAGCAAACTCCTTATAACCATAGAGAACAAGAAGAAGTTCAGCCGACCGCTACACCTCCATCTTCTCCATTGATGCATAAGCAACAAGAATACACAAATGTAACTTAATAAAATTTTAAACAAATTTTTGAATGCTAACTTTTAACTTAAAACTTCAAGCATTATGTTATTGATTTAAAAAATCAAAATTTATAAATTTGTTTGTTTTTTAATTTATAGTGGTTTTTAAAAACAAAAACGTATTTCAGCATTGTATAGAAATAAAGTAGGTATAATATTAAAATATATCAGTTTGTAAACCACCATATTGTTTATTTATATTCATACACAGGAAAGCGTGGCAACTGTAATGGTATCATCAACACCTGACTTGTATACGAGGTAAATTATAATTAAATAAACAACAGTCAGTTACCACATTTTAACTATGCATGTGGAATCAAGACACTTAAAAAAACAAAACTTGTTTAATAAAATGTTAAATTTGTGTTTGTTTTCTAAAATGGTTTTATAACATAATACTTACCTTAACTATAACAATTTTATAACTATAACAATTTTAAACATTTCACATCAGTCTTACTTATTTAATTCAGATATTTTAAAACCTTATTTTATACTTTGTTGTTGTGTTTGTTTAGTAAATTGATGGTTCAATTTGCTAAACAACCAAAAGTATATTGACGACAAAGTTAAAATGAATTGTATTTTTTTGCAGAACTGGCACCTCTGCTAGTGATAACAGCTCACAGAAGTATGAGAGCAAAGGTAAGATTTAATTTGTCGTAAAAATTTTTTTTAACCATGCCCATTCTATGTTCGGCTGAGTGTTCAGTATTTCCGAATTTCTCTTATGCAGTGATTGCAAGAGAAGGCAATATAACAATTTTATTTTCAAGCAACTCAAGATTTGCACCACAACTTGATTTTGCATGGTATTAATTTTCTTTTAACAAGGGATTTTTAACCAACACAACACACAATTTAACACAGATACTTCGGGTTTTGCATTAAAATACAGTGTATTGTAATAATATAACATGTGAGAAAACACAAACAATTTAATACTAGTAATTTTAATACTTATTTAAATTAAAAATAAATTATATATATGAACTACAGGCTGGTAAATACAAAATGGAAATCTGATATTTTTATGGAAATTTTATTCAATTATTTATCACCAATTTAAATTAGTTTAATGTAACTTTTTGAGATTTAAAAAAAATAAGATTAGAGAAAGCAAAATTTTTTTTTGAAGTTTGCTGAGTTTAGTGAATTGCAGTGTATTTAAAAACATTTTATCTTGATTGACAGCTAAAAAACAATTAGGGAAGTATAACATTTACATTTTAATGCATCAGCGTGTATGTTTGTTTCTTTTTACAAGGCTTTAGTTTTTAATGAGGTGAATTTAAAGTTTGTTTGCAGTATTTTATTTTTTTGACAACTGACAAAAAAGTTAAAAGAAGTAACATTAACACAGTTGCAGAAGAACAAAGTTTTTACTTCTTCGGTAAATATGGCAGCGACCGTTCACATTTTTCTAAGAAAAAAGCGCACGGTTGTGCTGGTGAGTATTGCACAATGGCAGCATGTTATTGATTAAGTTTATAATTTGTTGATTACACTTTTTTCTTTGGCCCCTTCAATATAGGTAAAAGAAAAAACGTAGTTAATAAACCAGCAGAATATTATGACATTTATGTTCCTTTAGAATATGAAAATAATGGTCGTCAAATTGATTCCTATTACAATAAAGGTAATATGTTATTGTATATTTAACACATATAAACAAATTTATTATTTTAAATTTGTAGGGTTTGTAACATTATTACCAACTAACTTTGGGTTTGCAAATTTAATTAAAGTTTGTTTTTATTTTAACAAAAACAGATTTATCAAACCAAATTAATGAAACAGTAACGCCTTACAATATTTCTAACACGGTATTAGATAATTCTCTTATTACAACAACGCCCACCCTTCCTGTGAAAAAATACTCTTCAGAAAACACAACATATGGTGAGTTTTTTTAACTGTAATTCATTTTTTTGACCTTTTATTGTGCTTAACAACAAATTTAGGTAGTTTACAAAAATAAAATACTAGGGAAAAAATTTTACTTTTTACCACAATTAAAAAAATTGTGAAGTTTTTTCAATATTCTATGTAAAACATGAATCCAATTTCTTAGGCCTGTATACATATAAGTAAGATCACTATAAATTTAACTATATATTTCATCAACGTCATTTCCTTGTATTGTATTCATATAATCTGTGTATAAAAATTTGTTGTTCATGTCTACTATTCCACCTACTTAATTATTTTTGTTTCGATATAAACATGTTTATACTTTGTCATGTGAATTTTTGTTTTAAATTACCTGTTTTGTTTTACTGAGGGTAGAGGAGACGGGGTTGTAAACTCTTAAGTTGAGAAAAAATCTTATTAAATTTCAAAATTTTAAATAAAAAAAAATTTCAATATTATTAATTTTTTAATGTTTAAAGTAAATATGACTTCAAATAACTTGAAATGGTAATAAATTTTTTTGTTCAAATTTTAATTAATTTTTGACTTTTAGACTCAGATGACACACAAGGAAGTGAAACTTTTTGGAAAACTGAGTGTGATCAAATTACTGCAAAATACAACCAACAAAATGACCTAAATTACCAGCAGGAAACTGAGCTTAACTACCAAGAGAATTTTAGAGAAGGTTTAAACAGATTTTATTTTTGTCATAATTTGAACTTTCTCTGCCACTAAAAAATAAAAAAAAATTAAATACATGACTTTGTTTAATTGTGTTATATTTAGATTAACAGACTTCTAAGAATTTAAAATTTTATGAAATAACAAAGCGAAAAAAAATGAAAAATAGTTAAACAATATTTTACAAAAAAATTCATTTTACTTAAATATACATATTGCATTGCATGATTTTTAATACATTCTAACAAGAATGTATTTTTAATTATATACATTTTCTTAAATTGAAATCAATTTAAGTTTATTTTAACGTGAGGTTATTTTTTGCAAAATAATATGTACTGCAGTATTTATACTTAAGTTACATAGTTGTTAATTGATTTTTACTAATATTAAAATATATAAATTTATAAAGTAGCAAATATTATTGATGTTTTTTAGTATTGTAATATTTTGGAATGTAACTTATTTACTTATAAAAATTGGTCTAAATTAAATGTTTTTTAATCAACAATAGTAATAACTAATATTAAAGCAAAGGACGCTTTTATAATTTTGTAAAATTTTATTACTATTTTAGGAAATTTTGAAGAAAAATCTTTAGAGACCACTTCTGTCTCAGTTGATATAAACCTGCAACCTTATAACTACCCAGAAAATGGAGAAAATTTAAAGAAAAGGTCACTTGTCTCTATTGATGAAAATTCTGAGTTAGAAGAACCGGTGTCAGAGCTTTACAATGAAAAAGCAAACTGTACTAATAATAAAGTAGACGAAACAGAACTGTATAAAGAAAATGGTAAGTAGTAATAAAAAAATCATTTTTTATCTTTTACTTGTATTTCTGCAACTAAAGTAGTTTTTACCATTTTTTTACTAGATTTTTACTTTTTGTAGTTGTGCTAAAGACAGCTAACTTTATTACTTTAGTTTTTATTATTTTAATACTCAAAAAAATGTATTAACTTATTGTAAACAATCATGGTGTGGTCACATCATTCCAAAATATTTCTTAAACATTTTTAATCTAGAAAAAGATTCTGAGTCCTCTTCTGACACAACCTCTAACTACTCAAACTCGAGTCATGAGTGCAACTTAGCAACTATTGAGTCGACCAAAAAAGAACTTCCTCTGATTGAGGTTACTGAACCAAATAACCAAAATGATAAAAAGCTATCGGAAGAAGAAAAATTACCAGGTTAGTAATTTTTAAAATGTTTAATATTTTGTTGCAATTACTTTGGTATAAAAAAGATATGTCGGCAAAAATAAATGACAAAGCTATTTTTAGCGAAATTTTTTTTTATGATTATTAATATCTTTTTTGTATCAGTTCATTCTATAAATATATTTGTAAGAGCAATAAAAATATTTCTTTGTTCAAATATAGAAGTCATAAGTATTGCATTATTATTTAGATATGTGGTTACAGTTTTTGAATAATTTATATTAATGTATTTTACAGTTGTATAAGACATATACATTTTAAATTTACAGATGATATCATTAAACCGAAGGTTAAAGTTACAGGTGTTGACAGCAGCGATTCCAATTATTCTCAAAGTAAGAAAACATTTTTAAAATTCTGAAAAAATGACTTAAGACTTTTTTTTTTACTTTGAAATATACATTGTTTTTTTTTCTATAAATAAAAATGCATTATTTGTTTTAGATGAGGAATTTAAAGGCACATACAAAAGTGAAGAGATTGAAGCTAGCACAAAAGGTAGGAATTTATAGGCTATTTAAATTGTGTCACGTTTTCTTTGTTTTTACACTTTTCATTTGTTAAATTGAATAAGCATGTTTCGTTCAGTCATTTTTTTAAGATTTGTTTTTTACAAAATGCTTCAAAATAAAAGGGTTTTGATTTGAAATATTTTGGTTTTATCTGTTTTTTATCATGATCCTTTTTTCATTTTTTGATGATATTTTCACGTTGGTGATATAAACCATATGCTAAAACTCAAAAGTATTACCACCACATGCACTTCCACTTTCTCTATCATGTATCACATTTTCACATAACTATAGAATCTTCAAATTGGTTTAAAAAGCATGTGGACAGAAAAAAGGGTTCTTACGATCTTACATCAGTGAACTCAGAAGAATCGAGCGGTTAGTGTTTGTTGTAGGGTACTGCATGTGTGAATATATATATAAATATGTAGATAAATATATATGTTGTATAATTATTGTGATAATTAAGATTCCTTAATTATTCATAAGGCCTTGCAGTGTTATGTGCCTTGTGTGTTTTCATTAACTTTGTCAAGTCATTTTTTCTAGGTGCATGTTTACTCTTTGAGTAAATATATTTAAATTCATTACTAATGCAGAATGTTGTATAAGGCTTGACAAATTGTTTTAAATTACTATAATTATGCAATATATAATACATTTTATATGTTGCTGAATAGGCAGTTTTGTGTGCTGGTCTGTTATTAATTTGCATGTTAAACTAAGGTTGTAGTTAAAAGTAGGTTACATTTATTTACTGCAATTGTATATTATTTAACTGGTAAGTTAAATGCTTACAATAGTTCCAATAGTTGCCTTGATGGTTAATAGTAATATAAGATAATATATTTATTACTTATATGCATGTTATTCCATATATTGGTACTACCCTTTTACTAACTTAGATTTTGTTAATAGTAAGCCTAGTGTGTTTGATAGGGTGCTTTTCCATATTTTATTTTTTTGTAGAAACTTTATAATAAGCCATGAATTTGACGTGTATATATTTATTTACTTTAAAATTACAATCATTTGCCTTATTTGCACAATTATATATGTACATTTATTTTTTTATTGTTACTAACATTAATTGTGTATTTACACTGCATAGTTGTAAAAAATGTTAGAATTAATTTTTGTTCATGAAACTGTTAGTTTATGTATTGTTTTTTTAATTATGAATATTCTGCTACGTATTATCTTTTTGTTTTTAGGTTTAATGTCATATGTTGTTTGCAATTCAAGGCAGCATTGTAGGTGGAGAAACATAAAAAATATTAAAGTTATTAGTTAACAGGGAGGTTAGAAATAAAATTAAAGATTTTACAAATAAGAATTAGTTCAGGCAGATTTGTTATAGAACTTAAGCTTTATGTAAACAGCAGTTTAAACTTGAACCTTGAAACAAGCCTTTTCTTTGCTTACATTATAGGTAAGTCCAGTTTAAATATAACTAAAACTGTTAAAATATTTAAAATATAAACAAACCGTATAGTTAAAGTATATTAAACTTAAACTATCACAAATTTTATTTTTGATGAGCTGATTTAAAAATTCTTAAACCTTTTTTTACCTCTTGAAAGCAAAGGGGAAAACCAAATTTTAAATCTTATTTTTGCTGCATGTAAAATTGTAGTGTTTTATAAGTTTGGCATTTTTTTATTATAAGTTTGGCATTTTTTTTGTTTGTAATACTGATTTGACAGCCTAAACACCAACCAGTATTTTTTTGAAAACAACTTTTAAAACTTGTTTATTTTTTATAGAAAGCGGAATTCAATTAACTTCTACTCCTATTAAAGGAAACGAAAATGAACAAATAGAACCTCAATTTATCGAGAGTGTAAAGTCAACTATTGATCAAACCTTGTTGTATGACAAACTATCAGATTTAGCCAATGAAGATGAAAATAAAATTGTTGAACCTCCAGTAGTTGAAGGTTAGTTTGTTAATTTTTGGGTGAAAAATTGTTAAGATTTTTCATATATTAAAATGTTTTTAACAAAAAATTCCTAATTTTGTTCAATGAAAGCTTTACACTTTTGTTTCATTTTTATTTTCCTTTTTTTTTAATTCTAACAAATTTTTTCTTTTTTTTAAAGAAAATGTTAAAATACTTGGTTATTTTTTTCGCAGAACCTGTCTTTTTGGGAGAAAAAGATGTAAATTCACCAATACTTTCTGACAATGAACAGTATACGCTAACTGAAATTCTCAGCAAATTAGCTGAAAAAGAGCCTTCTACTAAAAGTAAATAAATTACTTAAAAAACTTTAAATACAAATTTTACAAGTTGGCTCACTTTTTAAGAACATTTAAAATGATTTATTCTAAAGTAAAATAAATAAAAACTTTTAAATTAGGTGTTTGAATGATATTCATATTTACTACTATCAATTTTTTTAATTAAAAACATGTTTTAATGGCTGTGAAAAATATAAAAACTATTAATATTAAATCATTTATTTAGAATCTAGCCAAAGTAAAACACAACATGATTTGGATGAAAGTATTCAAGTTAAAATGTTTAACGAAGAAGGAAATCTAAGACATGTTTCCACAACAAGCAGTGAGGCAGCTGAAATTTCAACTTCTAACAAACTAGTTGACGAAGTCATTTCAGAAGCGATCAACGTTGTAGATTCTGAACTATATACCAATGAAGTTATCTTGGAGGAAAATGGCCTTGCTGAAACGAATAACCAAGAACTGAAAAACATTAATGTTATATTAGAACCAGAAAGTAAAGATCAAACATATGAATCTGAATTTAGCAATCAGCTCATTCAAGTAAATGAGTATGCCATTGAATCCCTTCAAAAAGATGACTCTGTTGATCTACCTGTTTATAATATTACATACACTGAGTATAACAACAAAGACCTACAAGGTGTAAAAAATCTACAACCTTTGGAGGAACTAGAAACGACCCAAAAGATTAATGTAGAAAATATTGATGCATCTTATAGTCATAGTATTTCTCAGGAATTTTCCCAAGATACAAAACCAGAAGAAAAGGTTGGCGAAGAACACATCCAAATAGGGGACAATAACAATCAACTTAAGACCACTGTCACAAACTCTGAAAATATTGTGAAAAATGAATTGGAAATTAACAAAGATGGTAAATATTAAATTATACTTAATTGTAGAAATTTACCTCCCATACTTATCAATAAGTTTTGATTATTTTAAGCTAATTTAACCAATATTAGCTTTAAACTAATTTTTATTTTGTTCTGTACAAGATGTTTTTTTTTAAGTATTTGCAAACATAATAAAAAGGAAATAAAAAATTTTTGAATGATTTTAGAAGACTCAATAACTGAAGAGGAGGAAAACAGTTATATTCTAAAATCTTCCATAAGAAAGTCCAGCCTTCGCTCTCCCAGTCCAATAGATGAGGAGCACGAAGTAAAACATGTTCGTTTTACAGATGAGGACACATCAGTGAGAATGTTTGTTCCCGATTCAGATTCAGATAAAGATTTATTATCTGACAGTGATGACGGTTAGTTGAGCAAATTTTTTTTTACTATTTATTAAGACTTATATTTAAATTGTAAAATAATATAACGTTTTTTTCAAATATTTAAAAATACTATTTTTGGTTCAGAAAACTCTTCAGAATTGGGTAAAAATTTTAAAACAGAAAATTTTAAAACAGCAAGCTGGAATGTGGAAAGTGGAATATTTGGTACAGGTAGGGTATCTATGGATATGTTTAAAAAATAAAAGAAATTTTTTGGGCAAATTATGTAACACTTTTTAATCATAGTATTCTATGTTATATATGCAAAACCATTAAAATTGGCAAGGTCCAACTTTATCAAACATTATTTTTCAAGGTGATGATGACAATAACAATAAATCGATTGATTCAGATAGTGATAGTGACAGTGACCCTAGTAAGTAACTTTTATTTAATTAAGTTTCCAATATAAGAGTAAATCAAAATTAAACAAAGATTACGTATAAAACCAAAATTTTACCTTTTACAAACATATTTACTTTAATAGCAAAATACTTTCATGTGTATGGATTAAAGCCAGCCATTCCTGAAATAGTTATAACTTGTGTTGAAAGCGAGTCTGAGTCCGAAAAAGATTCTTCCGGAGAAGATTTTGAAATTGAAATTGAAAATGATGACATTTATGAACAGGAAAATGATCAAACATTCATATATTCTAACAACAAAGATATAGTTGGTAAGTAAGTTGTTTTGTGCGATTTTGTTTAATAGAAAATTTGAGTTTTAAATATTGTTTATTTTTAAAGAAGAGGATGTCAGTCAAACCCCAGCAATAGTTACTGACTCAACATATAGTTTTGATGCAACAAATACCCAATCTACTCATAACGTCAACATACAAAATGATGTTGTCTTACAAATGCAGAATTATGATACTATCGAATCACAAAATGACTCAAATTCTTCAGCTGGAGTCTCACAAGGTGAGGAAATTACAACTCAAAATATTGATATTATAAAAACTCCAGGTAATGATGGCATGAATGTTGTTCCCGAACTTGACCATGTTGAAGATACCATCACCCAAAATGAAGATGTTATTGACATCAAAGGAACTGAAGAATTAGAAGATTCTACAAAATCTGCACTTAAATTTTTGCAAGATGGCAATGTTGGCCCAAAATATTATGATGTCCATAAAGAACAAGAATTTCAAAGTGATATAAAAATTTATCATGAAAACAGACCAGATGATTATGTGGTACCACCAAATAATGATCTTACTGAAAAACAGAATCACGCTGGCTCACATAATAAAAATTTTTCTTCCCATGTTGATGAACCACAAAATAATTTAGAATCTTATTACCATGACAGTAATGTTTTTCCAAAAGATGATAACATACCAGAAAGAAATAAAGAAGATGTCATAACTTCCCAATCACTGCAAGATGACATGAAATTGACAGATAAAATCTCATGTGGTGATATTCTTTCTCAAAATGACTACGTCTTGGACACAACAAATTATGATTTCATAGAAACACATAATGATAAAGTTGAAATATATCAAGATGAAACTAAATTTTTCGATGACATCTCACATAATAATAATGGTTTAACTCAAAATGATGACATCACAAAACCACAAGATACCAAAGAAACAGAATTTGATGATATTACGATTGTACAGGTTAACAAAGAATCTTCTTTTATAAGCCAAGAAGCTGATGTTGTGGAAACAAAGAAAGATAAATTTACTGCATCTTATGATGAAACGGCAAGTGTTTTTCCACAATATGATGTTATTACAGAAATGAAAGTGGATAAAGATGTCATAACAGAACAATCATCGCAAGATGACTTAAAATCATTACAAGAAATCTCACAAGAAAATGATATTCTCTCCCAAAATGATTATGTCACAGAAACAAAAAATACTAATTTCGTAGAAACGCTGAATAATAAGGTTAAAATATCCCAAGATGACATGAAATCTTTTGATGACCTCTTACAAGACAATTATGTTTCTACAGGGAATGTCGACATCACTGAATCACATGATAGTAATATTATGACAACTCAAGAAGATATTGTTGTTAAATTACAGAAAAACACAAAACCTTATAAAATTACACAATATGATGGTGTCATAAAAACACAAGATGATAATGTCATGGAAAATCAAAATGTTGATGTCACTGAATCACTATTTATTGACAAATTTTTAGTTAAAATTGCAAGTGAGGAAAGTTTCTCCTCCCAAACTGATAAAGTCATAGAAAACCAAGAAGATGATATTGTTCAACTGCAATATGATATTCACACTTCCCAAGATTTTTCACAAGATTTTTATGTTTCCCCACAAGAAGAAGGCAAAATAGAAACAAAAAAAGATAAAGATGTCTTAACAACCCATTCAGCACAAGAAGATGATATTCTCTCTCTAACTGATTATATCCATGGCACAAAAAATAATAATTTCGTAAAAGCCCAGAATAATAAAATTAAAATATCTCAAGATGAAACTAAATCTTTCGAAGACTTTTCACCAGATATTACTTTTTTATCACAAAATGATGACATTACAGAACCAAAAGACAAAAATATCAAAGAAACAAAAGATGATAATGTTATTGATTTACAGGATGACAAAAAATCTTCTTACAAAACATCCCAAAATGATGATTTTGTTGACGAAAAGATTGATTATGTCATTAATACACAGGACCATGATAATACATCTACTGAAGATGATAAAGAAACTTCTTACAAACTGCCACAAGATGATGATGTCATAGAAACACAAAATGCTAATGTCAGTAAATCACAATTTGACAACAAATTTTTAGTTGAAAAAGCAAATAAGGAGAGTTTTTCCATCCAAACTGATGATGTCATAAAAAACCAAGATGATAATATTATTCAACCACAAGATGATATTGAATTTTTACCGCAAAATATTTGTGGTTTCACTCATGATGATGTCATTACAGAAATAAAAGATAAAGTTGTCTTAACTCAATCAAGCCACGAAGATGGCACAGAAACATCCTACAAACTCTTGCAAAAAGATGTTGTCATAGAAACTCAAAATGTTGATGTCACTGAATCAAAATTTGACAACCAATGTTTGGTTGAAATAGCAGATAAGGAAAGTGTTTCCCAAACTGATGATGTCACAGGAAAACAAGATGATGATACCATTTACATACAAGAAGATACTAAATCTTCACCCAAAGATACTTATGTTTCTTCTCAAGATAATGACAGTCTAAAAATAGATGAAGATAAAGTTGTCGAAAGAGCACCATCAACCCAAGAATACTCAAAGTTATTACATTATATCTCGCAAGAAGATGATATTCTCTTTCGAAATGATTCTGTCATAGAAGTAAAAAATGTTAATGTTAAAATATCTCAAGATGAAACAAATACTTTCGATGACATCTTACAAGATACTAGTAATTCTACACAAAATAATGACATTACAAAACCTCAAGACAGTAATATCAAAAATACACAAGATGATGATGTTGTTAACTTACAGGTTGACCAAAAACCTTTATATGAAGTCTTTCAAAAAGAATTACAAGTAGATGATGCTATTATATTACCAGACACTATGAAATCTTATAGTTTTTTTGAAAATTATGATGTCATAGAAACACAAAGTGATGATCTCATAAAAACACAAGATGAATCAAAATTTGACGACAAATTTTTAGTTAAAAATGCAGGCGAAAAAAGTTTTTCCACCCAAACTAATGATGTCATAGAAAACCAAGATAATGATATTATTCAATCACAAGATAATATTAAATTTTCTCAAGATTTTCCACAAGGAATTTTTGTTTCTTCACAAAGTGATGTAATTGCAGAAATAAAAGAAAGTAAAGATGTCATAACAGCACAGTCATCACAAGATAACATAAAATCATTACAAGAAATCTCACAAGAAAAAGATATTCTCTCTCTAAATGATTATATCATAGAAACAAAAAATGATAATCTTATTATAGAAGGTCAGAATGATAAAGTTGAAATATCTCAAAATGAAACAATCCATACTGATGACTTTGCACAAGTTATAAATGTTTCTACACAAAATAATGATTTTATAGAACCACAAGATATAAAAGAAACACAAGATGATGATATCACTAATTTACAGGTTGATGAAATGTCTTCCTATGAAATTTTTCAAATAGGTGATGTTATAGAAATGAAAACATATGATATTACCAGATCTATGGATGATAACACAGACACTACTTACAAAATCTTACAAAATGATGCTGTCGAAACTCAAAGTGATGATGTCATGGAAACCCAAAAGGTGGATGTCATTAAATCACAAATTGACAACAAATGTTTAGTTGAAATGGCAGGTAAGGAAAGTTTTTCCACCCAAACTGATGATGTCATAGGAAAACAAGATGATGATATCATTTACTTACAAAATGATATTAAATCTTCTGATGTGGGTCCACAAGATATTTATGTTTTCTCGCAAGAAGATGTCACCACAGAAACAAAAGATGAGGAAGATCCCATAACAGCACAATTATTACAAGATGATTTAGATTTGTTAAATAAAATCTCACATGAAGATGATATTCTTTCTCAAAATGATGATGTCAAAAAAGCAAAAAATGATGATTTTATAAAAACACAGAATAATGTAGTTGAAATAACTCAACATGACACAAAATTTTTAGATGACTTTTCACAAATTACTTGTGTTTCATATCAAATTGACGATGTCACAGAAAATCAAGATGATGATGATGTTATTTACTTACAAGATGATATTAAATCTTCTAATGTCTTTCCACAAGATAGTTATCTTTCCAAGCAAGGTGGTGCCATTACAGAAATAAAAGAAGATCATGAGGTCATAACAGCACCATTAACACAAAATGACTTAGAATTATTACATAAAGAAGGACAGGATGATAAAGTTGTAAAAACACAAGATTGTGATGTGAATAAATTGGAAGATGAAACTAAATCTTTAGTAGAATTTACACATGATGATGGGGTTGTCGAAACACAAGATGATGATGTGATCAAGTTACAAGATGAAACCAAATCTTTAAAAGAATTTAAACAAGTTGTAAAAACACAAGAAGATAAGGTTATTAAACTGCAAGATAAAACTAAATCTTTCGTAGAATTTACACAAGATAACAAAGTTGTAGAAACACAAGAAAATAAGGTTACTAAAATGCAAGATGAAACTAAATCTTGGAAGGAAATTGCACAAGATGTTGAAGTTGTAGAAACGCAAAATGATAAAGTCGCTAAAGTACAAAGTGAAACTAAATCTTTGAAGGAATTTAAACAAGCTGATGAAAGTGTCGAAACACAAGATGGTGATGAAATCAAATTACAAGATGAAACTAAATCTCTAAAAGAATTTACACAAGTTGTTGAAGTTGTAGAAACACAAGAAGATAAGGTCGTTAAACTGCAAGATGAAACTAAATCTTTTGTAGAATTTGAACAAGATAGTGAAGTTGTATATACACAAAATGATAAGGTCATTAAATTACAAGATGAAACTAAATCTCTAAAAGAATTTACACAAGTTGTTGAAGTTGTAGAAACACAAGAAGATAAGGTCATTAAAATGAAAGTTGAAACTAAATCTTTAGAGGAATTTAAAAAGGATAATGAAGTTGTCGAAACACAAGATAATAAGGTCATTGAAATGCAATATGAAACTAAATTTTTGGAAGAATTTGCACAAGATGTTAAAGTTGTAGAAACACAAAATGATAAAGTCAATAAAGTACAAAGTGAAACTAAATGTTTGAAGAAAATTGCACAAGATGTTGAAGTTGTAAAAACACAAGATGACAAGATCATTAAACTGCAAGATGAAACTAAATCTTTCGTAGAATTTAAACAAGGTGATGAGGTTTTTGAAACACAGGATGATAAGGTTGTTAAAATGCAAGATGAAACTAAATCTCTAAAAGAATTTACACAAGTTGTTGAAGTTGTCAAAACACAAGATAGTGATGTGATCAAAATACAAGATGAAACTAAATCTCTAAAAGAATTGACACAAGTTGTTGAAGTTGTAAAAACTCAAAAGGATAAGGTCATTAAAATGCAAGTTGAAACTAAACTTTTAGAGGAATTCAAACAAGATGATGAAGTTGTCGAAACACAAGATGATAAGGTCATTAAACTGCAAGATAGAACTAAATCTTTCGTAGAATTTACACAAGATAATGAAGTTGTATATACACAAGATGATGAGGTCATTAAAATGCAAGATGAAACTAAATCTTTCGTAGAATTTACACAAGATGATAAAGTAATAGATACACAAGATGATAAGATCATTAAAATGCAAGATGAAACTAAATCTTCGAAGGAAATTGCACAAGGCGATAAAGTTGTTGAAACACTAGACAATGAAATATTTGGAGGAATTGAATTACAAGATGAAACTAAATCTTTAGTAGAATTTACACAAGATGTTGAAGTTGTAGAAACACAAGATGATAAGGTCATTAAATTACAAGATGAAGCTAAAACGTTAAAGAAAATTGCACGAGATGATGAAGTTGTTGAAACACAAGATGATGAGGTCATTAAATTACAACTTGAAACTAAATCATTGAAGGAAATTACACAAGATGATAAAGTTGTTGAAACACAAAATGATGAGGTTAATAGATTACAAGATAAAACTAAATCTTTAGAGAAAATTATAGAAGATGATGAAGTTGTAGAAACACAAGATAGTGATGTCATTAAATCACAAGATCAAACTAAATCTTCAGAAGATTTTACACAAAATGTTGAAGTTGTAGAAACACAAGATGGTGAGGTCATTAAATCACAAGATGAAACTGAATCTTTAGAAGATTTTACACAGAATGATAACGTCATGGAAGCACAAGATAATGACATTACCTTAACAGAAGATACAATCATTCAGTGTAAAATGTTTTTTTCAGGTGACATCATCTACTTGCATGATGTCAATAAATTAGGTTAAAATATTGTGACTTAAATTTTATATAACTTTACATTATTGTTTTAGGTGAAATTGCAGATATGCAACCAAATGAGTTACAAACTGATGATGATATCAATTATTTTGAGGAAGAAAAGGTTCTTGATGAAACACTTAAATATGATGATACAACTTATTCAGAAAATTCAAAAAAAATTGAACAGGATAATAATTTAGAAGATGGCATAGTTATAAAACAGAATGATTCTAGCGAAACCTTTGACAGTGGCTCAGATAGTGATTGTAAGTTTACACATGTTAATATTAATAATATCATCAAATTTTTATACAAAATAGATTTATTGTTGTTTAACTGTTTAACTATAATAGTTAAACATAAAAGTTTTTTTAAGCTTTAAAATTAATTTTTAGCAGGACTATTTACAGCAACTAAATTTTTGTGTACACATTTTTTTTATAACAAACAACAACAATGCACAGTTAGTTAATACAATATTACACATGACAACATTTTTAAAGGTTTTCGTTATTTTTTGTTCGAAATTAGCATGTTAAAGTCACCTTTTTTTCTTTTTTTTAAATGCAATTATTGTAAAATCATTTTACCAAAAAATTGTAAGATTTTGAACACCCTGCAAAATCTGTTTACAAAATTGTTTTAACTTAAATTTTAGCAAATCGACCTCACAAACGATTTGGAAGTTCTCGTAGAAAACCAAGACATCGTGAAAATATTGAAATGAGTGAAGAAATCACTTCACAAACTTATGATAAAACTGAAGTTACTGAGGTATATCAAACCACTGAAAATATTGTTGTATCCCATTATGAAGACAAAGTCAAAGGTAGATATTTATGAACATATGATTGTGTTTTTTAAATTCTTTTCTGTCAGTGCAGTAACAAAGAAATAGTATTGCATGGCAAATTTGACTCTTTCTGCATGGCAAATTTGACTATTTTTTTATTATTTTGCTAAATGCATATATTTTGCTAAATGCGAGTTTGTTTTTGTAAATCAGACATGTGTGTATATTATTGTCTTTTCCTTAGATGAAACTGATTGCAGTACCCTGGATGAGATTAGACCCGAAACATCGAGTAATGATGAAACACCCAAAATTAAAGAAAATTACCTGGAAGAAACTCCTATTTCAGACTCTGGTATTGGTGGGTATGAAAAGGATTTTTCATTACCTGGCAACACACCTCAAGGGTTCGAAAACCCAGATTATTACAGTGATAATAATAAAAAAAGTAGAGAAGTGGGGCAGAATATTACTGGTGGTAAGTGGGCATTTCTTTTTGTAATTTTTTTGTTGTTGTAAAAAGGTCAGATTGCAGTTTTTATTAAATGTTGATATATTTAGATTTAAGTTATTATGAGGGTGAAGACAGTGCCACAAGAACTGAATTTGATCAATTTGTTGAATCTGGAATATTAAGACCTGAAACTAATACTGATGATGAATACAAATTACAAAACGAAGACAGCAAAACTCGTTTCAAAGAACAAGAAATTGTTGAAGAAGCAGTCAAACAAGAAAAAGGTATATTACCACATTTTAAGAATCCAAATTAGTTGTTGTTTTTTTTTTTACTGACAATGCATTATTTAATATACAGACAATGCATCATTTAATATTTTTTAGAAAAGCCAAGAAGAGTTATTAAAAGACTGGGTAGCAGCCGCCGAAAGAAGGAGGGTTCAGCAATATTAATTGACCCAGTAAAATATTTAGAAAACATTGAAGATGAATCAGATAAAAATAATGAAAATTTGACAAAATCTGTTACCAGTGTTTCTGAAAACATCGATAATAAAATGGATGATTCTGGCGACGATAAGGCATCTGTTTTGTTAACTTATAAAAATGTAGTTGAACCAGAAAATGAAAACAAAACTGAAAACTTAGAAAACGATGATGAAATTGCAGACATTTTTAAAAAAGGTAATACTGTTTTGTTGTTTTACTAACAGTAAATAGTTCTTACCTTTATGTTTTAACATTTGTTACGATCATACTATACAGTTGATTCTAGTTACAATGAACAAATTGAGTTGTCTGAGAAATTGCAGGAAAATGTTGAAGTTGAGGAAAATAAAAATGTTGAGGACTATGTGTCTGAAGAGCAAAAAAAAGGTATAAATGTATTTTTTATTGAGAACCTACTAAAGTTACAAATTTTTATTTGATTTAGGCCTACCTGCCTTTGAACAAGGTTCAATTATTGTTGGTAAAAACATCACTAAACCTGGTATTGACACAGTTAATACACAAGATTCAGCCCATGATGAGCACTTGGGTAAGCAATGTGCTGATGGCAAAACTCTGTAACAAATGCTAGATTGAAACATGTTGTTTTTGCCACTTGCAAGCATTGGCTGTGCTTTAAAAATATGCAGTAAAAAAATTAAAGCATTAGATTTACAGCAAACAGTTTCAGGTTATGGGTAAAGATTTTTATTCAAGGATGAATAAAATAGATTTAGATAGTTTAGCTTTAAACAAAGTTTTCACTTATTAATTTTTTTTAATTGATTTTAAATTTAAAACTTTTTAGAACCGGATATTGGTCCTACTGAGACAGAAAAATATTATGTTGATATGCTTTCAGAAGATTCTGAAATGAAAGGTTTGTTTTATAATTTAAACAAACAAACAGTTTTGGCGCTTTAGGTTTGAGAAATATTTTTTAATGTTTTATTTGTTACACATATAAGGTTTTTTATTACTTTTAATAGGCATGTATTTGCATGGTGTGATTTTTAATAAATCTTTTAAAAATGTGTGGGTTTATTAAACAATATGTTTTAGTAATAATTTGGTTCAATATTGCATGCTGAAGTTAAACTAATCTTTAAGTATAGTTTAATGATTATAAGGTGGATTAATTTTTCTTTGGTAAAGCATGATTGAATATATCTGTTTATAGATTCCCCCAAAGTTGTCAAAAAGATTGTCCGCGTTGTTAAAAAAGCTTCTAACAAGGATATTGAAAGATCTGAGTCACCAGAAGCTTCAGCTGAAATGGATAAACAAGATTCTGAAAAACTAGGCAACTATTATTTCAATGTTTCATATTTTAAATTGTTAAAGTCAATTTTTTTTTAAATAAAGGTTATTATATTTTTTACTTACTGATAGATCCTCGTGTTGTTAAAATTCGAAGAAAGGGAAGCTCACGGCGAAAACCAATACCCACTTTTCATACTGGTGGTGAGGAAAGCCCTGCTGGAAGTGGAAGTGGGTCAGAAATGCCAAAATCCCCCAGCAAAAAAGTTGTTCGAGTAGTTAAAAAACCAGGTGTTGAAGGACAAAGTAGAAAGAAGAGAGTTGTGGTTAAGAAGAAAAAGGAGACAGTAGAATAAAAAGAGACAGATTTGTTTTGTTACTTTAGAAGGTTATGCAGTATTTATTCAGAAAACGGCTTTCGGGTTTTTGTATTATCATCCCATTTTTGTGTTTCTTTTTTGCTAAAAATGTTTTTTTTTTTTTTTCTTGCCCAAGTATAGCAAAATGACACTTGCCAGAAATGTTTTATATTTGTGCAATAGGTTTTATAATTTTTCACATTATATTAAGTTTCAATTGTTTAATCATAGTTATTTTAGGTTTCTTAAAAACAATGTTACTCACTGTTTTTTAATGTGTTGCATTACACATTGTAAATAATGAAAGTATCATTTTTTAAACTGTAATTTTGCATTTGTTTGGAGTTACAAAATGATAATAAATTGAATTTTATTACGATTTGCACTTCAGCAGGCTGGTGTAATTTTCAAGTTAATTTGCATGCGCAAACATGACACTTTATTATACCAAAACATGACACATAACATTTATTCCTTCTTCAGTACATGCAGAATCAAGTTTGTAATTTGATTAAAATTTGTTTTTTATTTTAAGTAAACCTTAAATTGTGTTAGATTTTTTTAATGAATATAATAGGAATTAATGTATGTAAAGATTTCACTTGTTTTTTTTAGACAAAGTGGATGAGTTGTCTAGTGCTGTCAACTTTTTAAACACCTTGGACTCCCAGGAAGGAAGCCAGCCACAAGGTTAGTTTTTTAGAAATTTAAAATAAAAAAGAAAACTACTGTTTTCTTTTTTAATTAATTTTTTTACAATCACCACATTCTTATGCAAAAACATTATAATTCCTTGTAATGGTAATGCCCTGATTGACATGTTTAGTTTTAATAATGCATGTAACAGGTCGAATGAATAGGTTATTGTTATTTTTAACACCATGTGGTTTTAATAGTATTTAATTATAGACACCACTGGGTTATGGTTTTTATGTAATTCTTTATCCTAAAAAATGTATATCCAATTAATGTAAAATTTATAAATACATTTTTTACTGTTGTGGTAAATGTGCCCTAATCCATTCAAATTTTAAAATATCACTTAGCTTTGCATGGCACCTTCTCTGCTTAGCTCTATGTTGCATGTTTCTTGCAGACTGCTCATTTTCACACGTAACCTTCTGCGATTTAAACGAGGCAGCAATAGCGAACAACCGCAATGGAAGGGTTGTAATGTCTGGCAATCACACTCGCTTGCAACTTCAATACGCCAGGTCTGATGCTGAGGTCTTAGACGAGATATTGCATTCAATGTTGCGGGACCCAGCACACCCCGTTGTCGTACTTGACTCGCTTAAACACAAAGGCGACATGTCACTGATAACGTTAAGCCCTGTAGCCAATTGTACCGCGCCCTGTGTCGGTCACGTGACCACACAGAAGCGCCTGTACGATGATAATGTTCGTATTAAGAAGGCTGTGCAGGAAGTAATATTTGAATCTAGTTGCGCTTATAACAAGGATAACCAAAATAAAGTTACAAAAGCATGCGATATACCCAACGATTCTTATAAATGCCTATTACCGTATTGCCAAATTAACGATAATCTTATTAACGCAATCGTAAAAAATGAAACCAAATTTACAACCGTTAATCCATAACTAATTTTCTGTAAGCTTAACGATTTTTTCTGTTATGTATATTTAAGGGTAGTTTTGCATGTGAAATAATTATTAAGCATGTTTCAAAATTATAGGTGTTTATGAATCATCAATTGAAAAATCGTATTCGATTGTTTTTGTCAAATTTTGCACCAGGTGTTAAGTTTATTTAATTGAATGCCTTTTTACATCGCAAGCCTATTCGCTTTTTTATAGGAAAGTTAAGTAATTTTTCATTTTGTATAATAAGCAATTTATGCTATTTTAACATGCCTTATTTTTGTGCAATATTGTAGTTAATTTATAAAGTTCTATGTTTTAATGGAAATGGTAGTAAAATGTAAAATAAACAAAGATTTTAAAGTACAATTGAATTGATTTAAATTGCCCTAACCAATACAGAAATAATTGTTTTATTGTTAAAAGTAATTGTGCTTTATGAAACGATAATTTTTATCTGCAGCTTTAAAAAATAAAAAGAAGTCTTTTCTTAGTTCAAGCATGCAAAGTTTGAATACACTTGGAAAACATGTAAGTATTTAATTTTTTTACTTAAATGTGTTTAAAGTTAAACAGTGATTTTAACGTATTTCTGGCAATACTCCGAACCTAGCGGTCCTTTTAAAGTCTACAAACCTCGTTTTTTATTTTTTTGTAGAAAAGTAACGAGCGTTTCGGAAGTAACTGGAGTGTTTACAGCGCAACTAGTGGCCATGGAGTTGATGTTTCTGGTACGATCGAGTTGGGATTTGAATATAATTACAAAACCGGAACTCTAAACATTAAAGTTGGTGGATGTACTAATCTTGCCCCGGTCGATGAAAAAAAATTATCAAATCCGTAAGCTCAATCAGTTTTGTTGGTTATTAACCTGGTTATTGGTAATAACACCGGCAGCGTGGTGTAGTGGTAAAAACACTTGCTACACAACTCATGAGGTCAAGGGTTCAATCCTTACTGCTCTCATGCTGTAGCGCCCTTGAGTAAAGCGCTATAAACGGTATAATTACCGGGCAATTATAAACTATATTATATCCCAAACTGCTAAAGGCAACTCGAAACTGGCGTTACTCTATGTTTAGGTCGCGCATTCGACCTTTCCACATCGAGGATAAAGATATACACAAAAAATAGTCATTCTTACACGGTGATTTGTATGGTATGCAAATACATATAATAAGTAAGCATTGTGTTTAGGTATGTGAAAACCTACATGTTGCCTGACAAAGATAGCAAACGAAAAACCAAAACCAAGAAAAGAACACTAAACCCAAGATTCGACGAAACTTTAAAGTAAATTTGACATTTTTTGCAAATTTTAGTCCTATCGTTATTGAAAGGTTTATGCTTTGATTATATAAATTAATTTAAAATATAAATATTTCTGACAAAATTTGTAAAAAATTTAACCTTATATAATCACTAACTTAAACTTTTAAATTTAATTGTGATCTTCTTTTTAATATTTCTTGCGTTTAGGTATGTTATTTCCGATTCAGAATTATCCACAAGGACTTTAAATGTGGCAGTTTGGCACGATAAAGTCGGTACAAATTATTTCTTGGGTGAAGTCATAATCGACTTCAACGAAATAAATCTGAAAAAGGCGACAAAAATGACAGAATACCAGCTATTTCCAAAGGTTGAGTAGCGTATTATGTAAATGTTGATATGTGAATATATTAGTACAAATAAATAATATTAATGACTTATTTATTATTATTATTAGTCTAAGGAAATAATTAAACCATTCTGCATTTTTTTGTATTAATTTTTTTTTTGTATTAATGTTTCTACTATATTAACTTCCAATGACTTTTTTAAATGGAAGCAAAAAGCGTCACTTTAATGTGACATTTATCTTTAGGGCTTGTTAAATTCGTCAGCGAACACTTACTCTGGCGATATTGAGGTCGCTCTGAGGTTATTGGCTGATGGTGACGATCAGGGCCAATTAGAAATTGTTCTCAAAAATGTCAACAACATACCGTCTTTGAAATCTGACGGAACGAGCAGCGTTTTTGTAAAAGGGTATGTTCTATTAGTTTCAGTTAGGGTTTTAATTTAAATCAATTTCCTAAATGTGGTTTGCGTGACATGTTTGTCATATCTTTTTAAACAATTTGGATTCGAGCGTGCGTTATTTATTTCCTACTGTCTAACCACATAAAATTAGAGCGCAAAAATCGACAAGTCATTCACAATAACACGATAAATATTTCAAAGAACTCAAACGCAATAAAGGTAATTTAATATTTCCTCTCATGTAGTTATTTCTTGCCTGACAAATCGCACCAAACTAAACAGAAAACGCCGTTGTTGTGCGGTGTTACAAACATCAATTTTGATCACCTGTTTGTGTATACTGGCGTCCAAATGAGTGAAATAGACGAGCGCTGTTTGGAACTGACTGTTTATCATTACGAGAAATATGGATCAAACAGACTGATTGGCGGGGCAAGAATTGGCCCTGGAACAGGTACAATAAACTGTTTTAGAAAAAAAATTGACTGCTGATGTTTCTTTTTTTTAAACTATTTGTTTTATTGGCATTTTTTTATATTGTCAAAATAATAACGACATCTATGTACATTCAAGGTGTTAGTTTTAATGAACCCGCAAAGTGGATGGACAGTCAGGACGAAGAAGTGCAATTATGGAGAAGGTTAATGGCATCAAATGAGGAATGGGTAAAAGGAACTTTATTTCTTCGAAAATTTCAACCACTAAGTTAAATAAAAATTCGCTTATTTTTTTGACACTGAAATTGAATAAACTTCTCAAGCAAGGTTAGGTTTTTATGGCATTTGTGCTGTTTTTCCAATAATGTTTGTTTCACATTCCTATATAATATGATAATATGACAATCGATTGCGTAGTTCTATATAGTTTTTAGTTGAACTTTGTATGTTAGAAGAACAAAAAATCTTTTTAAATATGTTTTGTTTACGATCGTTTTATGCTAAAAAGTAAGAACAATCTAGCTTATGTGGTTTTTTATTTATTAGTAACATGATATTTATTTGCACCAAATTTGTATTATATTATTTTTCAGTGCCTATACTTTTAAAATTGTTACTTTTGCAGATATTATTCTTTTAATGCACATTTTTTATTCAGATTTTTTATATAGCCTATAACGGTACCATGTAAAGACTACCATAATATTTCGCGTGCTCTTATTGCCTTATACAGCTTCATTTTTTTGTATACTTCAAATTGTGAATCGAATTATATTACCAAAGTGCATAGTTTTAATAATTTTTATCTTTTATATATTTGTTAATTAACCGGAATATGTAAAAAGGTTAAATGTAGTTCACAATATATTCATTATACGTCAATACATAATTTGTTTTACGAAATTATTATGTATCTTTGGTGTAAATTACTTCATTAATATTAATAAAACATTTACTATTCTAATACTAAATTTAAAAAAAAAATTAACCTTTATAAGTAATTTCCAGTGCCTGGTGAACTATTACTTTTTAAATTAATGAATCACCTAATCTGCTATCTTGCACAAATTTCTTATTATCTTGATTAATGCTTAAATTAGTGCCCATGATTAACTTCACTGGAATTTAAACACGCTTTCAAAATATGGATTAACATTATTTAAGTTATTCTTAATAGAACTAATTATTTTTGGTTAAGTTTTGTAGGTATGATTTGAGTATGTTAAAATTTGTATGTACTATATGACTATCTGTATCTGCGTATATTTATCGTTATTGCGTTTAAGTAAAATATAGAAGATTTTTAAATAAAGTCTTTTGATCTATATCGCAACATTATTACCTATTTATTTAGTGCTAATATTTATTTTTAATGCAGTGTTTTCAAATTTCGTTTAAGCTAAGTTACACCGACTTGTTTGGGCAAACTTTTCTAATTGCATTTGTACAATTGATAAATCGACGAGGTCTTTTGAATTACTGAATAGTCCATACGTTTTTAATAGGGTAGTGTTTTACATTCGTAAAGGATTGGTGCATGTAATATTACAAAAGAAAAAGCAAACACTATTATATCTATAGTGTTTTATTATCTTGACAATTTATTTAAAGAACATTTAACCATAGATATTACATTTGTAATGTTATATCTATGCTTTAACTTAGATAATGTTATTTCTAACCAATATTTAAGAAAGCAAGTTTATATCTTTATATATTTTTATCACTATATGTTTATTACAGGATATGCTTAAAAAATATTATTACAGAATATGCTTAAAAACTTTTTAAGGTGAACACTACGTTTTTTAATGTTAATAAATAACTCTATTAAAATTTTTAATTATTTTAAAATTTAAAATGCTATTAAACGAAGGATATATTACTTATGTTGACGCATACTTATAACATTAACAAACAACATTTAAATTTATTTTTTAATGACCATTTGTTTAGTTTAGTTTAAAGAAAGGCAATTATTTAAAATCTAAATAACTAATTATGTAATTTTTTAAACTTAATAATCATATAACATGAATGTCAAATTCTTTGCAATGAAGTTTTTTATTGAAAACGAGATGCTGGTAAACAGTTCAGGCTAATATATACACAACAATAACAAACGAATAATACACAAAATAAGCAAAAAAAAAATCGAATAGTAAACTACACTTAATGTTTTTTTTTGTATTTTTAACGAAGTATTGCACTATAAAACTATTTTAACATCGTCATCAGAAAACTTGGTTTGATAAGCCTAAAAAATCTATTCAAGTTTTCGCAATATTTTTAAAAGTTTTACCAGCTCGTCATCCGTTGGATTTAGGGTTTTTACTTTTGCAACGTCGCTGTTGTAAGGCAGTGGTGCTTGTTTTAAAGTACCAGTTTTGTTCCAATCGCAAGTTGCGTGAGTTACACATTGACCTGTGTAACATATAATTGGTTCAGTAATACTTCAACGATCATTTTGAAAAATTTTGACACAATTTTTTTTAGTATTAGCAAGTTTTATTGTTTAACACTAAATGATTGAAGACCGTGTAAAGCAACAGGTTTTACACGACCTTTGTTAAATTAAACTTAGGGCAATTTTTACATAAGTAATTAAAAAAAAAAATCGAATAAAATGTAAATATTAATTTTGTAATGACAAGCCCTTAGAGTCCAAATATTTATTTAAACTTGTAAATTAGGTTGTCTTAATAATGTATTTATTCAAGATTAAAGATTTCACATTTCTCACCTAACTGACAGCATATGCCAATGTTTACGCAGTAATTTTTGCCCACTGAACCTGTATCGTAAGATTGAACCGCCACGTAGTTCTGTAAAATCAATTCGGCCGAGTCCATATCATGCTGGCTGATGAAATCTATATCTACAGACAAAAACGAATTATTTCATTAATATTATATTAGATCCGGTCAAGAAGTGAATTTCTCTTATTGAGACAAAAAACTACGGCGTGATAAGATGACGAAGCACGACTTAGTTAAGTATTACGAAATATTTGTCTCGCACATGACGAAAAAAACTTTTAAATATTTAAATTCCTGTCGCTTAAAAATATTTTATCTAAGTCACTTTTAAATATTTATAGTAAAATCGTTTGCTTTTTCAACAAACAACTAAGATGAAACGGAATATATTATACAGCGTTGTAGGCCGTAAAATGTAAAATAAATTTGAGCTCTTTCTTTTATTTTAAGAAGTCAACAATAATAAAAAAACAACAACAACAACAATAAAACGAACTATTTTTTATAGTAAGCTAAACCGCAAAATTTAAATCAATTTAAGCCTCGCTTTTTTAGTAAAAATCTTCGATTTTGAATCATATTTAAAGCGAGTAGGCCTATCTTGCGACTTTGCTTAGAAGAATAAGTATATAAAAAAAGTTAATTACCTTGCGATGTTTTCTTTTGGTTGCAAAGCATCTCGCCAAATTCCCCGATCGAACAACATACTGACGATCCAGCAAAATCACAAACTTCATTGTTTATTTTTTCGGGGCACTGCACCAACAAAAATCGTTAAAAATAGGATAATTCTATTATAAAATGGACTTAAAATAAAAGGCTTGAAATAAGTTATTTGCAATATTTTTAAAAGAAAATTAAAGAACTACCTGTTCAATATCTTGCTTTAAAATCTCGGGTATAACTTCTTGAAATTTAGCTTTCGAAACATCATCTGGCGAGGATCGTTTTCTTGAATAGGTGAATTTGTTTGGGCAATTTCGAAAGTAGCACCCGTTCGTAACTACAGACATCGCGATAAAAAGGACAATAGAATAACCCATATTCGAATTCATATTGTAGATTAATTTATAATATGAAATTTAAAAAATATTCTTCGTCAAAAAAATAAAATCTGTATCGAAATGCATGGAATAATATTTTAGCATTGAGTTATAAATTGTTTTACATTTAACTATACTTTAACTAAAGTTTTTAATTTTATTTTTGACAAAAAAACTGTTCAAATTAAATTAATTACCTCAGTCAATCTAACTTTTTTGTTATATTCTTAGCGAATTGTCCAATCTAAGAGCTACCTTTTAATTGTCTAAGTATGGTCGCAAGTCGCACCACTAACTTCTGAGGGTAAGTTATATCCTAGCACAAACGGTATTTTTTTATTTAAAATGTGTATTAATTAGACATATATGTATATCGCCCACTGAGCTGTATTATATATGTACTTTATTTGCGTGATACCTTGTAGTTTCTTAGGTAGTCTAGATTTGTATTCTCACATATTCTGAATGAAACGTTCGTTTTAAAGGGGTGGTCACGTGCAGTAATGGAGAGAGCTGCGTATGAATTTCCTTTTTTTATTTTATGTCATTAATAAGTAATATTAAGGCATGTCTTCCCACTGCTTCACACAAAAAGTTAACTTTGTAATTACAATCTGAGTCTAAATTGCTTTTTTGCCATAAACCAAAAATTAGAAAAAAAAATTTGACCTATTACTAGCTTTTATTTTAAAAAAATGACGTTACTCAAAAAAAATGTTTTTACTTCGCGTTATATTTTGATTTTAATGACAGAGCCAATCAATCAAACGAAATTCAAACCAACCAAAACCATTGTTAATAATTAATCAAAAGTCACACATAAGACTATTGTCGATATTGATGTATAACATTGAATGAAAAGAGTTTAATTTCTGATTCCATTGCCTATTGTTCTAAATAGGGTAACATAACTCAAAAAATAGTTACTAAGTCGTACAAAATTAGAAAGTAAGTATTATTTTAAACTGGTGGTTAAACCATTTTTACAAAATTTTATGTTTGTTTAGTGTTTTTTCAGTGATAAAAAAAAAGTATAACCGCTGACCCATTGATAGCAGGGTGTAGAATTTAAAAAATTATTCATTCAATGCAGTTTAGCAGGAATGAAAATTTTGAATTAATGAAAATTTTTTGAAACAATTATATGTGGTTTTATGTTAAACCACTGCATCAAATTTGTAGAAATTTAACCGCGCGTTTTTATTCCTTACATAATCGGAAGGACGTCGTAACCTTTTGGTGTTCACACGCAATAGCATGCAATTACTAAAGTATTTGTACGGTAATTCAAAAATAAAATAAATTATTAAAATGCTATATCTCAATGTTTGTAGAATCTGATTAAAACCTAAATTTATATCAGGTTTAATTCCACAACCATCCTTCTGTAATATAAAACAACGCTAGCGAATGATTAATGTAAACAAAACCTTAACCAAAAATATTTTTTTAAATTAAACAGGCATAAAAATATATTGGTTAAATCCTTAAAATAAAAACGGCGATATGCTAATAACTTAAGCAAATAAACCTAAATAAATGGATTATATTGGAAATTTCAAATGACGTTCTTATCAAAATGTTTTTTTTTTAATTATCAATGTTTTTAAAAATGCATGAAATATTTGTTTTAAAAAATAAAATAAATTAACTAAAGTTGTTAATCATGGTAAACTGCATAACTTTTTCGCTAACAGTTAAAATCAATGTTCGATAAAAAATCAATGTTTAATGTACAAATAAAATATTGATTATAAGTTATGTAATTGAATCAAACATGTTTTTTCTATATATAGGTTAACTAAATTGTTCCCTACAACAAATGTAATCTCTATGTCAAATTGTTAATTATTAATCATCTATATTTATAAGTAATATGGGAAAATTTGCCGACATTCTTCGACGCTACAATTAAATTAACATCTGCATTTTTAAAGAAATCAGTAGACTTAAGAGAATATAGTTTTTAACTTAAATATTCTTTTTTTGCGTCATGCTTTTTTTTATTTTGTTAGAATTGTTTTTTGTTTTTCATGGTTATTCTAAACCTCGCAAATTTTTACTTGCATAAAGCTATCGCGCTTTCCAATCTAAACGCTTTTTAAAGAAATTGTTAAAGATGCAATGCTTATAAAATTATTTATTTAAAGTAGATTGCTTTTGTAGATATGAACAAATATTTTTAGCTTAAAACTTATTAAGAAAGTTAACTTATTAATAAACTCTCTGTTTATTAATACGTAGTATACTACGTTCTTTATAAACCATTAGGCTTAATGTATAAGTTGGCCTTTACATAACGTTGCTGTTGTTTATTACCCAATTTAATAATACTTCCTCCATATGTGCTTACATACTTTAAATAAGTTTTCATTTTGATCTTGATTGCGATTTTGCATAAAAAGCATACATTAGGTCCAAAATCTGTTTCATGATTTTAATTTATTTTCAAATTCATGAATTATGAAGTAGTTTGTCGATTGTAGTTTTTTAGTGCTTGTTACATTTCATGGTTAAAGTTGCTGTCAAATAGCCGAGAATATGGAAAATGTTACATAATTTATGACCTTTCTGTTAGCAAGGCGTACCTGTAATATTTATGGAACACCTCTTGATCGATTATTAAAGGGTGATACATTTATTCTATTGCCAAGCTAAACAAATGGTTATTTTTATAATATTAAAGTTGGATTAGCCTATTTGTCAACTTTGAATGAGAACTACTAAGTTATGTTTAATCACATCAAATCAATTAAAATTAGTCAAACACTTGATATTCAAAAATTAAGTAATTTTTTTAATAATTAAAATGTTTAAACATCAAACATGATAAATGTGCGGTAAACACAGGCTTACACAACAATACATCTTAAACTAAAATTTAAAAAAAATTTGAAGATTAACGAGACGTACATCTGGCACAAATCAGTTACAACAGGTAGTGCATATTAAATAAGATTTGCTTTTGCAAGATGCAAATATTTTACCGATAGGAAACAGTTATGTAATAAGCAGGTTAATAAAGTAAAACATGCCGCCTTGGATAGATAAAATTTTACGAGATTTAATAATACATTGGTCATATTTATTTTTAACCTAATTATAATGTGTTTGCTTTTACGTTACGTGAGGCAGTATGGTTTATATTCAAATTCCTAATCTGTTAATGTTTTTATTCTCATTAACTAAAAAAACAAGGTAGGCTAATGTTAATACATAATGTCAAAACGAGGTGTAATTAAACAAAAAATTCAAACATACTATGTTCAACTTACTGAAGGATGTGGAAAGGAGAGTTGTCCGAACGAAAACTGTGCATCAAACAGTTCCTTTTTAAAACTTGCTTCAGATAAAGCTGCCCTTAAGGCAATAGAGTTATACAAAAACAAGTCGACACAGTGTCTGAATAATCAGGATGATGTTAACTCTGTTATGGAAGTCACAAATGCCAGTAGTGATGCTAACAATGCAATGGAATGTACCACTTCATCATCGTTTTTGAAATCAAATTGCTCTAATAACAACGAGAATAAACTAAATAAAGATAAGAAATCCGATACTGATTTAAAAGTTGACAGTAACCTTCAAGCAGAAACAACATCCGATGATAGTTCCAACATTTTAGATGAAACACAACACTCAACAAAATGCAAAAAACATTTTAGAAAAGGTATCAGCTGTGTAATAATAAAAAAAAAATAATCTTGCATTTGTTGTAACTTATAAAAAAAAAAATCAAGATAATTAAAAGATATTTTAAACTTTAACTCATTTTTAAAGAAATTCTACAACAATGGATTAATGAAGACAATGATGATTTGGAGGAAATAAAGCAAATTTTGTCAGAGTTGTTTTCAGACTGCACAACTTTAAATGAGTTAGTCTAAACAGTAAATAAATAAATAAAAGTATTTTGTAGGAAATGATATATATATATACTAAAATAGTTAATAACAAGAACACATTTTTTTTAAATCTGCTGTAAAATTTCACTTTTATTTTTGATAGGTTTTCAATGCCGGAAAATACTGATATGGAAGTTGATGAAAAAACATTAGTTGAAAATACGATTGATGAATTAAAATCCCCAAATGCTAATAAAAAAGAAACAACTTTGAAAGTTCAAAGTAATCAAACCATTATCAATATTGACATGATAAAAATACGAAATCTTTTAAACAAATGCAAACAACATGATGATATAGAAGAAATCATACTTAATGCAACAAAAGTTTTGCTAAATAAAGAAAAGCATAACAACGAACATGTTCGTTATCTTAACGTCTATGTTATTACAATGGAAAATTACTCTTTGCAAAGTCCTAGTGCCCTTGATCTGACATTTCCGCTTTTTTGTGAAATTTTGGCTAATTTGGATGTTTCAGAAAAGTCTCGATTAGCTAGGTATTGGTCAGGTTTGGATGCTTCAATTATGAAAGACATTGTTGAAAATTTGCAACAACTCATTACTTTTAAGGTAAGACTTAAGTTTGTGTGGGACTACCACTTTTTTGTTTAATTAAAGTTGAATGAATTAATAATGTTGATTAAAAGGATTAAATTTGATTTTAATAAGCTATTAATATATTTGATTTTAAATACTAATAGGTGCTGTATATAGTTTATGTAGGTCAAAAAAATAAACTTCTTTATATTTTTATTTTTGTAAAAAAATTTATTTTTATTAGATTGTTATAAACATGGACAATAAAAAACCAATCCACGAAATACCAGCAATAGTTTCAGCCACCCAATGTCTTTGTATTCTCTATCATGCTTGCTTGTTGGGTGGAACTGTTAATAAAGAAATAGATGAATCTGGTGCCGCTGCTTCTAAACTTGTTCAGGCTCAATACAACATAATTTCGGACAATCAATACAATTTTGCTATTATTGACGAAACTGAAAGTGAGACTTTTAAATTAGTTTGTATGGTTGGGATACTATAACAATTTTGTTAAGTTAGGTTATTATTATAAGGTTTGGTTTATTATCTTTTTGTTATCAACAATTAGGTTTGCCAGAAATAATATTTAGTAGAGATTTGAATTCACATGCATATTTTTATAAACATTACTTAAAAACCATAAAAGTTTATTAAAATATGTATAGTTTTGAAATTATGAAAAAGATCTTACTTATGACTTAAATTTTGTTTAATTTTAGACAACACGATTGGTTACTTAATTGGAAAAGAGTTGGAAATAAACAATCTGGATAGCTCTAAACCATTAGTTTCACTTGATTCTTTTATTAATGAGGAGTTAAACAAAGTTGTTGAGGTAAGATTTATTTGATTAGCGAAAATATAAAATTAAAAATATAGATAAATAACTTAACACTTAAAAATTATCAGCCGTAAACTGAGTTTTTTAATAAACTTGTAAAAGTCGGATAATGTTTAAATACAATTCCTACTAATCATAAAAATTTATTATTTTAAGGTTGACAAAGACTATGCAAACTACCGAACACAGTACGGATCATCCTCTAACTTTTCCCTATTCAATTATCCATTTATACTTACTACTGTTAACAAAACAGCTTATTTTTTTTATAACAGTCGTGTCCGCATGTACAGGTTAGTTAAAATGATAAAAAAATCAACTTTAAACCAGGTTTTTAAATAAGTAGTAATAAAACAATTTTTCTTTTTTTTGTTAAATTTTTAATTACAAATTAACTAAGAAACAATATATTATTTAATAACAAGTCAATTTCTAAGCCCATGGGCTGTGTTTTAATTGTCATAATATGGTCACAACTTGCAGCTAATATGCTCTGAATTAATTTACCGATGCACCATAATTGTCAGTTTATTTTATTTTAAAGGCATATCATATACAAATATACATTGTCCACTAAACTTTATTATACTTAGATTACAGAAATAAAATTCTGTTGCATAATCAATAAATCAAATAAGTCCCTTACTCCTTTATTTTCTGTGAACTTAAGTGTATTACATTATATAACTTAAATATTATATAATGTTATATAATATGGTATGTTGTTATGTTAGTGAACAGCGTAGAACGTTGGTTTCAAGTCTCATCCAAGGCTCTCTACTTAATCCTTACTTAAAAATTCAAGTTAGAAGAACACATATTATAGATGACACATTAATTCAGGTAACCATTGTATTTTTATTATTAAGTATTTTGTTTTCTATATTTGAAATACCGGTTTAGTTAATAAATTATTAAAAAAAAATATTTTGAAGTGTTTAAATTGAAAGTAAGCAAAATATAAAATAAAATATGTTTTAATAGAGTCAAGTTCCATAATATTCTTGGTTTACTAATTATTGCAAACATATTTTAAAGTTTTTTGTTAATTGTGTTTTTTGCCTTTTTTTATTTAAATAAATGACTGCTCCAATAATATTATTTTTTTCCAATAATATTATTTTTTTTTACCTAAGGGTTGTTAAGCACAATATTGTACTTGAGACAGTTACTTGTCGTAATTTAAAAAAAATTTATTCATAGCTTGAGTTGGCAGCTGAGAACATCCGTGATTTCAAGAAACAACTTTATGTGGAATTTGATGGGGAGGAAGGGGTGGACGAAGGGGGGGTGTCAAAAGAATTTTTTCAACTTGTGATCGAAAATATTTTCAACCCTGAAAATGGTAAGTTAATGTTATGAACTATGATTAGTAAAAAGGCAAGATGCTTAGAAATCAATCACCTTTATTTTCTTCATATATATAAGTAAAATTAGATTTTGTTCAACCCACCAAAAAAAACTTTTATATTTGGTGTAAACTTTACACAAACTGCTAATCTTTAAGAATAAAATTTAGTAAATAATCAATTGGTATGTTTTTGTTGAAAAATTGTAGTTCTTTTTACAGGAATGTTTATATACAACAGTGATACAAGATTGTTTGATTTTAATCCCCATTCTTTTGAGGGAGGGTTACAATATCGCTTGATCGGAATAGTGTTAGGACTTGCAATCTACAACAACTGTATTCTTGATATTAGTTTTCCTTCTTATGTATACAAGAAATTACTCGGCAGAAAAGCCACATTCAAAGATATGCAGCAATCTCGTCCTGTAAGTTGTAATATGTACAAATTTTTCATGCAAGAGTATAAAATATTAATAATTGCTAAAAATATGTTAAAATGTCTTGTTTTTTAAATTTTTTAAAGTTTAAAAAGAGAAGATATTTACATTTTTGTATAGCTTTGATTTCAAGGTTTTATGTGGTTTAATAATTTTAATAATAACATGTTTAATGTTGTTTTGTTATATAAACATTTTTATGATGTTTATTGTGATTTAGTAATTTTTTTTAAATAATTAATAGGTGTTATACAACAGTTTAAAATCAATGTTGAACCACGAGGAAAATGTGGAAGAAGATTTTATGTCCACCTTCCAGATTCAATATGAGGATGTTTTCGGCACAAAACTCACTCATGATTTAAAAGAAAATGGAGATAATATTACAGTAACAAATGAAAACTGTGGGGTCAGTATTTTACTTTGATGCTTCTGTTTTCGAAATTAATTTCAATTACTGTTGTATTGGTTTGGTGGGATTTGGATTAAAATTTATAGAATTTGTTTAAATTCATAAAAAATGTTTTAACAATATTGATAAATATTTACAATATGATTTTATTATGGTCTTTTGCAGGAATTTGTAAACTTGTATGCTGATTGGTTGTTAAATAAATCAATACAAGATCAATTTAATGCTTTCCGCAGTGGATTTGACATAGTTGTAAATGAATCCCCTTTAAAACATTTATTCTATCCTCAAGAATTGGAATTATTGATAATCGGAAGTGAGGTAGAATAATTAATTTAATAAAATTTAATTCGAACCACACTCCGTTTCGAACTGTGATTTAAATGTAAAAGAACTAAAAAATTTTAACAGAAATTTATTCAAGCAGCATTTGTTTTTTGAATATCGGGCTTAGAAATGCATTTTTAAACTTGTTTAGAACAGAACTAATAACTGCAGGTTTATTATATTTTTTGTAATTAGAATTATGATTTTGATGAGTTGGAAAATACAACTTCATATGACGGAGGCTTTTCAAAATCCTCTCAAACTGTGAAGGATTTTTGGTCAGTCGTTCACGAGTTTACAATGGAGGAAAAGAGAAAATTGCTTCAATTTTCAACCGGAAGTGACAGAGCGCCAGTCGGTGGTCTTTCTAAACTTAAAATGGTAACAAATTAAAATTCAGGTTTTTAATCCTCTTTTAGGTATTTAAAATATCTTTAGTTTGAAAAAGCCTATGTAGTATAGTTTAAATTCAAGTTGTATTGCATAAGATTTAATAGTTTTTGTTTACTTTTTATTGGTGTACTAAGTAATTCTTACTTATATTTTTTAGATTATTGCTCGAAACGGTCCAGACTCAAATCGTTTGCCCACAGCTCACACTTGCTTTAATGTAATTCTATTACCTGATTATAAAAACCTTGAAAAGCTAAAAGAAAGATTACATAAGGCTATAATTTATTCAAAGGGCTTTGGTATGCTTTAATATGATCATGTGTCTACTTATTTCTATTTACATCTGATGATTTTTTGTTGTTTTAGTTGTATAAAATAATAACAGGTATTTGTAAAAAAAACAATTTTAATATTTTGGAAGTATTTAAGTAAAAAGTCTTATGTAAAATTTTTATTAGTTATGAATACATTTGAATTGTTAAAATTTGTTTGTGTAAGTTGTGGGCTACTGTACAGTAAAAAAAACAAGGTTAATTTAATGTGGTTCTTTATTAAAGTTAGAATAAATTTTGGTAAAATATTGTTTTGAGAAATTTGTTTTTTATGGAAATATCCGTTCATTCAAATGTTTTTTTTTTGTAATATTAACGAATACCAAAGTAAATAGATGCTTATTTATTTATTTTTTGTTTAATTAAATATATACGCTTAGTTTATTAAATTATTGAATGTCAACTTCGTCCAACTTTTAGTTACAAGTTAAATTACTATTTTTGCTTTTTATATAAGTTCATAAAAGTTAATAAATTTAATTTAAAAAGACTGTATATTGTTTTAAATTGTGAGCTTTAACAAGAAAACATGCCTTGTAATATGGTACCACACAACGTTAGGTTAACATTCGCTCGTCTTCTCGAATAGCGTACAAATACAGATAGGCAGCACTAAATCAGGACAATACTAAAGTACAGGAAGCGGGACGGTATGTAAACCTTAACAAAAATTTGCGGTACGGAAGGGAAATTTTGTACTTTACTGCGGAATAAATTCGGTATTTATCTAAATGGCTACGGGATAATGCGGAATTGACTTTTAAGGTCGGGGGATGATGCAAAATCGACTATAAGGCATATGGGAAGTTTAGTTAAAGGTATAAAAGTTCTGCCCTTTTCCGCATTCAGCGATTTTTTGTTAACATTTATATACGGTTTCGCTATTTCCCACATCCCGTATTTTAGTACTGTCCACTAAATCATACAAATTTTTAAAACTACTCGACAGAGGCTTGAAGCAGGTGAATTCGAATTTTTAAAACATCAAAAAAGGCAGTTCACTTAATGTAGCAAAAATTAAAAGTTTAAAAAATCAATTACCATTTGTGAGAACTTGTAATAGTACTTGAAAAATTGCCAATGCTGACTAAAACGTGATAGTACATGTACTGTTTTGTAACAATGAACAAAGCAATTTATTGAGAATTTCATACAGAAAAAGTTTTATTCTAAATAATATGTTTTAATTGTCGTATTAAAAAAGCAGCAATAAGTCAAACCAACGTGAAAAGTCATAACGTTATATATTTCCTGTGTATTTGTCATGACAAATTAGGGTAGAAAAATGCCTGTTGGTCTGAGAAAGCGAAGAAGTGATCTCATATTACATCGATCTGGTGATTTGTTAAACGATAGACGGCCAAAGCACGGTAAATACAACTTTGTTTATTACAGAAGGCAGCCAAATGCTTTTCTTCCCACTTAGAAAATACGATCAGTGCTAATAAGGATTAAAACCTTCGATTCTGAAACATAATGTTATTTTACACTTGTTTTTACTAACAATTTTATAGTAGTAAAAGCCTTAAAACTTATATTTTTATGGCAACAGAACCGCCGACATCTCAACCCCTTTTCAGCGACAATGAAGAAGGAGATGAAGACAACGAAAGTCAACCAACTGTCACAAAAACTAGTTTTTCGACGGTAACAATGGATGCCTCTACGGTGCCTGAGGTTGTGAAAACAAAACCAAGTGGCGCTGCTGTTACATTTCGAAGTGAAAAACCTACACCGTCCAATATATCGAGTATTTTGCATATGTCTAATCCGTCTGATGGGACAGATGAGGTAGAGGACGACTTGGAAATGTTTAGTAAGGAAGTTCAAATATCTAATATAGACCAGGTAAATATAATTTTTTCACTTAAAAGAGTTTATTTTTAATTAATTTTACTTGTTTTAATTAAGATTGATCATGCCAATTTGATGAGAATTTTGCACGAACGTTTCAAGAAAAAGGCAGAAAAATGGGAAAGACAAGCCGCATTTTATTCAAAATGCACGTTTGGCCTTAACTTTTTCATTCTTGTGATGCAGATTTTTCAAATACTTTTTCATCAGCTGTCTGACATTTTTCTGTTTACTAATCAGCACACACAGGTACAGATCAACTGTGTAAGAACCTTTATTTTTTAATAATATTTTATTTTTACAATATCTACTAAATTTACAAAATTACTAGGATCACGTTTAACTTGAGGTAACTTCCTGTACAGGCCAAAGAAACAAAGACTTTTTTGCCACGAGTCGGCCTGTACAGACGTTACATGTACCCTCCACCTCAAGTTGAAACTGTGAATATTGACTCTTCATATTCTTCAAAACAGGTGATACAATGCATGCTGGCTGCACTGACAGCCCTGGTCGCCGGTCTTCAACTTAAATTAAAGCTAACCGAGAAAGCTGAGAGATACCGTCGAGGTGCAAAGATGTATGGTCGCTTACTTCGAATGAGTACCTATTACTTAATGCTCTTAGAAAGCGGTGGCAAAATTGACAACGTCGTTGCGCTCTGGCGAGAGGCTATGCGCAAGGAAGGGAAATGGATTCCTCTTGTTAAAACCTTTATGACCTTGTAAAAACACTTTCCCTGGAAGATGTGCTTTTTAACAAAACAAAAACAATTATTATTAAATCTAAAACAGAGTTATACGAAAAATAAATCTATTAACTTGTAGGCCTGTATTGTTACTAATAAAAAAGTACAAAGCTAAGTAAATGTCACGAAATTCTTGTGCATTAATACAAAGGTGACCTTTTTTAAATTAGTATCTTTTATGTAAATAAAAGCGTTACATCGTAACTAGTGTTTTAAACAAAACTTTTTTTGTAAATATTTAACAGAATACAATGATTACTACATATTTTGCGTTTTGCTGACCTATTAACCTGTTATATAAAAGTAGTGTACAAAATTATTCTTATTTTTAATTTAAAATAAATATAGACTCTTAAATGCGCTATTGTTTACCAAAAATTTAATTATTGTAGAGTCTTACATTAAAACAGAAGCGTATTGTTGTTACTGACATTTCTAAAATTATTCAAACAAAAGTTACAGCATTTTTAATCTCGCTTGTAGCGCGACCCATTTACCTATACGGTTGTTTAAGAAAATAGTGAGAAAAACTCCTTCAAACTCTTTTAAAATAAAAACTAACAATTAAAAACTTTCATTAAAAACGTAGTAATTTTACAAACATCTTTATGAAATGTTACCAGAGCTAAAACGCATTTTTAAAATTCTCGCAAAATCGCTAAACTTAAAATCTTGTATTGAAACAAAAGCGTAATGTTGCAAATAAGGTTTAAGCAAATAATTTTTATTTACAGATAAAGGAGTAAAGATGGGTGTTTCTAACTATCTATTGGTATGTCAAATTGTTAAATATTTTGTAAATTGTAATATATATGCACTTATATTTATTTCTTTTATTCAGTAACAAAAATTGTTTTTAGTTTGTGTGAACATGCAAATATGTTGTGCTGTGCCGTCCTTTTCTGTAGCGTAGTGGTAAACCCTGAAACCATCATTTTAATGTCTGCGGGTTCGTTTAAGGGTGGAAGTAAAAAATGCTTATTCCAAAAGTTTTCTGACTTTTATCTGCAAGGAAGATGTGTTTACAGAACAGACATCAATACACACTCTCCCAAGTGTTATAGGTAGTTAGTGGCTCAAAATCTAAGTATATGGATTGACGTCAGCCACTGGAATTGTCAAAAATCTTAAATGAGTATAGTTAGTTACTTCGTATAACATTTTTTTGGTAATCTAAGCGTGTTTACCCAAGCTTAAAGTGAACACGCTTAGTTTATAAAAAGGAAGTTAGTCTGTGGATTGGTCACGTGGCACTGATAAAACAAAAATTTAAAAAAAATTAATAATTTTTTAATCTGCTATGTGTAACGTTATCAATCAACGCACCAACTAGTTCAGCTCGATTAAGCACACTTACTTTAAAAAAAAAATTAAATTAAAAAATAATTGTATTTTTAAAACCGCACGGGCACAATTACCGTGTGAACAAAATATTTTTAGAAAATATTAATATTTATAAAAGTTATGACAATTTTAATAAAAATTGATAAAATCTCAAATACAAATATTTTGCAAAAAAATAAAATATTTTAAATCAAAAAAGAATTGTTCTTATAAAACCGCACAGTTTTAACGTTTTTTAAAATCGTTTTAAATAAAAGTTTAATATTCATAAAAGTTATGACACTTTTATTAAAAAAATGATAAAATCCCAAAACTTAAATTATTATATTTTAGTAAAAGCGCATTGGCCTAACTAACATTTAAGATAAAACATTTTGCAAAAATTTTTAGTGGAAAAAAAGTATGAACTAATTTTTCTTTTGGGTTTAATTAGGTCACGTGATATTTTTGGCCAATGATATTGTATATAAATTTAAAAAAAAATAAAAAAATTTAAATTGAAAAATAATTGTTCTGTTAAAACTACACAGGCCCAATTAACGTATTTATAAAATATTTTTTGAAAATAATAATATTTTTAAAAGTTGTGACACTTTGATTAAAAATTAATGAAATCTCAAAACCCAAAATTTATATTTTATTAGTTGCGCATTAGCGTAACTAACAAATTTCAGTAGAAAAAAGTTTGAGCTAATTTTTATTTTGAGTTTAATATAGGCCACGTGATATTTTTGGCCAATAATATTGCATACAAAATTTTTTGAAAAAAATAAAATAATTTAAATTAAAATATAATTGTTCTGCTAGAACTGCACAGGTCTCATTAACGTGTTTACATAATATTTTTTGAAAATATTAATAATCGTAAAATCTATGACACTTTTATCAAAAAATAATGAAATCTCAAAACCTAAAATATTATATTTTATTAGACGCGCATTGACCTAACTAACATTTAGGTTTAAACATTTTGCAAAAATTCATACTAGAGCTAAAGTCTAAGCTAATTATTATTTGAGGTTTAAATAGGTCACGTGATAACTTTAGCCGATGATATTGTATATAATTTTTTTTAAAAAATAAAAAATTTTAAATCAAAAAATAATTGTTCTGTTAGAAACGCACAGGCACAACTACTGTGTAAACGGAATATTTACCAGAATATCAATCTTCAAAAATATTAAAACTCTTTTATTAAAAATTGATAAATTCTCAAAACCTAAAATATTATAGTTTATTAGACGCGCATTGGCTTAACTAACATTTAAGAAAAAACATTTTGCAAAAATTTTCAGTAGAACAAAAGTTTGAGGTAATTTTTATTTTTAATTTAACTAGGTTACGTGATATTTTAGACCAATGATATTGCATACAAATTTTTTAAAAAATAAAAAAATTTAAATCATAAAATATTTGTTTTGTTAGAAGCGCACAGGTTTAATTACCGTGTTTACAATTTTTTTTAAATATTAATAGACATAAGAGTTATGACACACAAAAATTAATAAATATTTAAAGCTTAAAATATCATATTTTATTAGATGCGCATTGGCCTAAATAACATTTAAGATAAAACATTTTGCAAATATTTTCAGTTAAACAAAGGTTTAAGGTAATTTTATTTTTGATTTAATTAAGTCACGTGATATTTTTGGCCAATTTAATTGAATACATTAATTTTGAAAAAATTAAAATCGAAAAATAATTGTTCTGTTAGAATCACACAGATTCAATCACCGTGTTTACAAAATATTTTTTTTAAATATTAATATACATAAAGAATAAACACTTTTAATAAAACTTTATAAATTTTCAAAACCTATAATATTATATTTTATTAGACGCGCATTGGCCTAACTAACATTTTAGATAAAAAAAAATTTAGTAGAAAAAAAGTTTAAGCTGATTTTTATTTTGGGTTTAATTAGGTCACGTGATATTTTAGACAAATGATATTGCATATTATATTTTATCAGACGCGCATTGGCCTAACTTTTATTTAAGATAAAACGTTTTGCAAAAAAATTTCAGCAAAACAACAGTTTGAGCTAATTTTTATTTTGTATATTATTAGGTAAGGCTATGTCATATGGCTTTGTAATCAATTATTTTTTCGTTTGATTGACAAAAGAGTTGAAAATAGGGTATTGGGATATTGGAATCGCATTATTGACACGTTTAGCTATTTAATTTTATTGGAACAAAGTTAAAAATTATCAGCTTTAAGCTTAATAATATTGTTAATTATAAACTTTTTAGGTTTTAATTTTTTTTTTTAAATGAACTAGTTGCAATAATGTAAAGCTTAAACATCCAACCTCATGGCTTAAATGTTAGTAACCTCGATTTTCGATTGATTTTTTCGTGTTCGAACCCAGCTTTGAGCGCAAATATTTTTAATAGGGTTTGAAATTTTAGATTTTTAAACATATTTTTATTGTCAATATTATTATTATGGTTCGAAATCTTAGACGAATGCTTGGATAACGGATTAAAAAATTAAATTTTGTTTGTTTATTAAAAATTAAAGTTTAATTTTTAGCTTTGAAAATTTGGTATAATAAATATCCTGATATAAACAACTTAAGCTGAGTTAAAACATTATTTTTTGTTTGTTAAGTATATTTAATTACTTGTTATTTTAAACTTTTAAAATTGTTATTTAATAAAAAGCGTTTTTTTTTTATTTATTAAATTAATTATAATTCTTACCTAAATATTTATTAAACATATTTTTATTTATCAAAAAAAGTTAATTTTAAAAAATATCAAAAAATTTCAAACCATTTTGTATTTACCAAATAAATCTAGTTATAGATTGATAATTGCCCGATAACTTAGCTGCTGATTTGCTAGCTAAGCAAAAGTTTACTGTATCGAACACAGGAGCTTTTGTAGTCTAGTAAGTGTTTTAACCACTACACCACGCTACCGATTTAAAAATACCAGCTTAAACATCACCTAAAAAAATTGAATGCAACCAATAGAATTTTTGGTTTGCTCCACTATTTGCTTCAAGCGTTGATAAAAATACCCCAGCAAACGGAGCCCATCTTTCAACCCGCTCCAAAGCGATTAATGGTTCACTAGTCTGGTAGCGTGGCGAACCGGTAATGGCGTCGGACTACGAGCCGAAAGGTTTCGGGTTCGAGCCATCACACAATTCGTCATTGAGCTGGGCGTTAACGGATAGTTCGATCAATTTAATTAACATTTTAATGCAAATAGCTGTTTTTATTTGTAAAATAACGAGAACATGTTTTAAGAAACACAACAAAATAATAGCTGTAAAAAATAGCAAAATATTTTAAAAAACAATAATTCGATTTTAATAAGGAATAATAAAATTTCATTTTTTGCACATTTTTAAAAAAAATGTTAACAACAAAATAAACTTGTATAAATAAAAATAAAAAACATTCAATTAAATTTTTTTTTATTTTTAAAAATTTCACAAAAAAACTCAAAAATTGCCTAAATGTAAGACAAAAAAAAACACATTTGATTTAAATTTTTTTAATTTCACAAAAAAATTATTCAAAAAATCCAAAGACTGTGTCAGTTTCGAACCATTGATTTGTAGAAGTTTTTCGTTTATCATTTTTTTTAACTGACTTATTAAACCAGGGTGAATTCTTTATAGAAGATTTGGCAGAAGCCCTTCTTAAACCTTCAGTTTTAGATCTTGACTTAGGTTTCTATAAATATTTTTATTTTTCCATTTGTATTTTTATTAAAATTTTAACAATTTTTAGTAACATTGTTAAAAAGATAAATTTAGCATATAAAAACTTCTTTAGATGCCCTTACTGTCTGGCATAACAGGAATTTTAGTAAACACTTATCAAAAACTAATAGTAAAGTGTTTACAAATTGCTACATACTTGTTTGGGTGTAAAAGTTCTGCCTTTGGGTGTGCTATGATTTGGTAATAAAAGTCGGTAGGAATCAAGAATCTCATCTCTTTTATTTTGGTTTATTCCTGGTAGTACAATGTCATCACACGATGTCTAAAAAATAAATGACCGTTCAATAAAAGAAAAAAAAAGTTTACAAAATGCACAATTAATTTTTGGTACCTCATTTTCAGATTGTAATGTAAATCGTTGTCGTTTACTTTTAGGTTTCTCTGGAGTTTTTGTCATTAATACTTCTGGTACTTTTCTTGGATATGGAGTTATCATTGTGTTCTATTAAACAATTTTGTATTAAAATAACAAGAACATTTATTTGTTAATAAAACCATGATTTTTTAAATTTTATATATTGCATTTGGAGAATTGGTACTTACAAGCTTTTTTTAAGAATTAAATAATACTTGTACTTTAATATTATTTAAAAACATAATTGAGAACCTGTTTAACACTTGGACATAAAATTTTATCTTGTTTTTCCAATAAAGAATTAGTGTCTTGAAAACTTGACTTAATATTTAGTTCTTTTTTATCAGTTTCTGAGTTAAGCTTTATCCCAAAAAAAATTTAGTTTAATAACAAAATAAACATATTTTATATAGTTTTTCCAATTTTTTTGATTAACAAATTTACCAGATCAAATGTAGTTTGTTGCTTTTCATGTAAAGTTTTATATTTTTCTAATTCTTTTTGCAATCTAAACACCTCTTTTGTTACATCACATTTGTTCTACAAAATTAGATAAAACACATTTATCAAGCTTACATACAAAAGTAAATAGTGGTTATACAATTAACTGGTAAGTACCTTATTAGCTTTATTGCTTTCTTTTAATTTTTTTTCACTTAACATCAGATTTTTTTCAAGTTGTTTTATTTGTTTATTTTGTTGTTTTTTAATTTCTTCTAACTCATTCTATAAAACAAAAATGAAAGTAATTTTTTAAACACAAGGAAAATGCTTTATAATAGGGCTGCCCATATTGATTTATTTTATTCACATATTTCTAGGTATAATTAAATTACAGAGGATTTTTGGTTAATTAAAGTGTAATAAAGTCACTAGCAATACTTTATACATAATAAAAGAAAACCTAGCATTGTATTATGTTAGTAACCTTACCTTAAATTTTAAACAAGTATGTTGTTTAAAAAATAGAAGCTGTTAAGGTATAAAATAAAAAAACTTACATAAAATTGTGTTGATGATTCCAAGGCTTTAGTTTTATCACAAATGACAATGTCCTTTGATTTGACCTCAAGTTCTAAAACTTTAATTTTGCTTAATATATCCTCATTTACAATTTGTCTTAAGGACTTTAAGTCTTTGATTTCCATTTCGTAATCCTCATTTTTCTTTTTTAATTTTTCAATCTTAAAAAATATGTTACAAATAAATTGTGAGTAAATTTTTTTTGAGCTGCAAATTTAATAAGTAAAAAATTGGCAATATTTTAATAGATTACATTTTGATTAAGGGCAGTTATTTTTTCCACTAAGTTGCTAGAATCTTCGATTTCATTTTTTAAAAGAGCAACAGTTTCATTCAGTTTTTTAACTGCACTTCTGAAAAAAAAGTTACACATTTTTTTATTTTTTACATTTAACTTTGGTTTGATTAATTTTTAACAAAATTTTGTAATATATTAATAATATTTTTTGATAATTTTTAATTTTAATATATGTAAATAATCCCATATTACACCTTTCAGAACATAACTCATTTTGAAATTCAGTTTGATTTAATTTTTGTACAGCTACAACTTCCTTTGCATTTTTTAACATAATTTCCATTTCAGCAAATTTTTCCTCAATTGCTTCTTTTTCATTATTAACTTCGTTTTTGTCAGAAGTTAACTTTTCAGTCAATGTTCTAGTTGGTATATTTAATGGTCACCAAATAAAAGTATGTTTTTGCGATATGTAAAAAATTATTTTTAAAACTTACTTTAAATCTTCTATTTCATCCATTAATTCTTTTTCCATATCCTAAAAAAGATTTCCAATTAAATTTCTATAAAATGTGTTAAATTTAAAAAATATTCATGACACCTGATTTTGAAGTGAACTTTTTTCATTTTTAGACTTCTGATCATTTAGTTCCTGTTCGTAAATCAAATTTTCTTGTTTTAAAGATTTTAGTGAAATCTCTAAGTTATTTATTTTTTCCTCCAGTTTTACATTCTAAATAAACATTTTTATTAAAAAAAATTTAAAGATATGAAATATTTTATTCTTAATCACATAAAGTAAAAAAAAATGTTTTTGTTGTGAATTTTTTTTTATCTTAGAACCATTTTTAAATTTACATTTATAAATTAAGTAAACAAACTGTCATAAATATTCTAATTACTTTTAAATTCAACTGATCTAAAGATGCTTGCAAATTTTTCTTCAATTCCATTGATTCTTTTAAATTACTTTTAAACGTTTCACAATGCTCTTTTAAATCATCCGTCATATTTCTATTAATCAAAATCAAAAAATAAACAAATGATTTTCTTCTTTTTAAGATTTAAATAAAAATGTCTCAAGTGAATTTTCCTTTTATATATGTAACCACGTTTATTAACATTCTTAAAAATTTGAAAAAGATTTTACAACCGTTCTAGGCAAATATCTGATTCAACTTTTTCTCTGGCTAATTTTTCATTTTTTAAATCTTTATTTGTTATTGACAACAACTTTTCAACTTCTAAAAGTTGTTTTTCTGCTTCTTGTTTTAAAATTTCGAGTGAATTTTTTTCAGAACTTAGTGCAACTGTTCTTAAACTAAAACCAAAAACTACTTTACAAATTTTTTCAACAAAACAATAAAAACATAACAAAATAATAATGTTTCAACTTTTTTTAACTAAGATATTTATTATTCTACTATCTCACTTTAATTCTTGCAATTTCTTTTCTAAATCTTCTGAAACTTGCTAAAAAAAAATTTTAAACTTTATGTATACAAAAATTACAGTAGCTTTATTGAAACTTAAAATATATACATCAAATTTTAATTTGTAATTAACCTGCATATGTAAAAATCTGTTATTTAGTTGTTTGTAGTTTAATTTTTGATCATTTATTTCTTGTTCAAACAGCTCCTTTTCGTGTTTGCTGGTTTCCAAAGTCGAGTTTAATTCGTTATTATTTTTGGTTAACTTTGCATTCTTCATTAAAGAGAAAAATTTTTTAAAAAATTTTAAAAAACACATTGACATTTATTGATTAGCTATTACCAAAAACTTAAGTTCACATTCTAATTTTTGTTTTTCTTCAGTTATTCTAACAGCATCCAATTCCAACCCCCTTATATTTTCTTCATTTATTGCAAGACTAAAAGTTAAAAAAAAAATTTAAATCATTTTAGTAGATTATATTAAATTTAAAGTTAGGATAAAAAAGTAACTTTATTAATTGGTAATTTCCTTACTATTAAACAATATTTAATTTCATAAAAATATATATAAAACAGATTAAACCTTGCTTTTTGAAGTGATGCTTGATTTTCAAGTTCTTTGATTTGATTCAAATGATTTTCTTTTGTTTCTTTTAGATCATTTGCATAAAACAGATTTAAATTTTTTGCAGTGGTTTTTGCAACTTGATGTTCTTTATTTAATTTCGTTATTGTCGCTTTCTTTTTCTCTATTTCTTTCTAAAAATGCCAATTTGACATGATTATAGTAAATTAGTCTTTAAATAAAAAGTCGTTATTCTTATTAACCCGAGAAACTGTTTAAAATAAAAAGAAAATTATGTTGCCATACTTTGCATTCTTCTATCACTGATGTTTTTAATTTTAAGTTTAATGTAAGATTTTGATTGTTTTTTGTCAGTTTGTTTTTGCTTAACTGAAGCTGATCTACAATCGTTTGTTGAGCAATCAGGTCACTCTCAGCCTTGATAACCTTGTGCATTAAAACATCATTTACTAAGGCAGAGTCATGTAGGTCCCTTTCCAAAACAACAATCTGAGAATATTTTAAATGATTGTGTAATTATCTGTCATACAACCTGGTATTTTTTAATTTATATATCATTTAATACTTAGGTTATTTCTTGAAAAAATAGTTTTCCACACTCTACAGATTACTACTTTGTGTTAAGAACTAATTTATTTGTATCAAATTTATCGAGTAAATAAAAACCTGTTCTGATTGTTGCTTTTTTGAACTGGTGTGAACTGTTTCTAATTCTTTGTAGTTTTTTTCATTTTCTTTCACTTTTTTTATTTTAAGAAACAAGACATGTACCAATAAATAAGTTATATAAATATAAATGTAAGTATTATTTGTACTTACACTTGTTAGCATGAATTTCCTTCACATCCTTGTGAATTTTACACAAATTGTCGAATTCATTAGTCAATTCCTATTAATTATTAAAAAAATAACAAAGTGTTTTAAAAATACTTAGTATTTAAAATAAAACTTAAATTAATAAAATCACAGCCAAGATAGTGTAAAATACCACTTTTAATAAACCAAATGATTAGAACCATATTAAACAAGTAAAACACAGACCAATATAGTATTCTTATGATCTTTCATACTGCAGTGGGTTGTTTGATTTAACTTTTCGCTATTATATACAGAAGTCTCAAGTTCTTGAACTTGTCTTTTAAGATAAAGACAAATTTCACGGGTTGCCTCCATTCTAACAAACAAACAATAACAAAACTTGACGAAATTGTTTTTTTTTATTCCGAAAAGATCTTTTTTTTAAAAAAGGGCGCCTAGTTGTTATAACAAATTAAAACAAAAATACAGCACAGTAGTCTTTTACCATATCCATATAAATATTCAAGTAAATAAAAAAAAATATTTTACTTTTTATGACATGTTGCTCGATTGTTAATTTCTTTATCTAATTTAGATTTAAGATTTTGAGATTTTAGCTGAAAATCAACAATTGAACTCTTCTGATTTTCAACTGTTTTTTGAAGATTCTTAACCACCTCATCCTAAAATGATTTTCCTTTTTACTAATTTTTATAAAAACAAATAACAATACATAAATATTTTTTATACCGATATACGATAAGAAATATAATTTTTAAATTCTAAGCAAAGTCACTGCTAAGTTAGATTTTATAAGTGTTATCTATTAAAAAACTTGCAGTTTTTCTGGAATGCAACTCTGTCTGAATATGCCAATTTCTTATTTTTTCTGCTTCAGCTTGTAATAGTTTAACATTCTAAAATTAATTAAATATGAGTTGGCTTACTAATAATAACTTAAAAAAACTTACTAATAATAACTTAAAAAATCAGCTTATGCTGTAACTTTTTCGTTTAAAACTAAGCTTTTTTATTAAAAAAAATATCAAGATCAAAATTACATCCTTGCTTTTGTTCATATTAAAATCTTCTGTAAAATGTCTGGTATTCGAAGAAATTTCCTGAAATTTTCTTGAACAAAACATTTTGATAAGTTTAATTGCAAATGACTAATAGATCAGCTATAAACACCCCAAGGAAAACCAATTAAAATTTTAAGAAATATTTAGAGGTAAAAACACCAAAACCTTTTATTTCGAGTTTAGGGATCTTTGTTTTTGTCTATGTGAACATTCCTAATTAGAAACACAAAAAATAGTAGGCTTAATAGACATGCCAAAATTAAATCTTGCTTATTTTTTAATTGTATATATGTAAGATAAGTTTAAAAAAACTGAAAAAAGGTTTTTTATTTTTTTTTTACACTTTAAAATTTTTTGTAACATTTTATGTAAATTTATTTTATTAAAATGTTATATTAGCACAACATGTGAGAATTGTTTACTTAACAATTCTTAGAAAAGCATAACATTTCCCTAAAAAACAAAATGATAAAATGTTAAGTTGGTAATGCAAGTACGATTTTAGACTGAAAAATACCTTTCTTGTAAAAGGCAAACCGAAGCACAAAATGCTTGATTTAAAAAAAAATTTAATTGCAATGACAGCACTTAAATTACTTTTTGAAAATCATTTTATAAATTTCACACATATATACATACATTTATATAAAATTAAGTTTTATGGTCCTAAGCTTAAAAATATCATGTCGCAAATACTTTTCACTTACATTATCACTAGTATTCGATTTTAAAATAAATAAAAAAGGGTTAAAGTGTTTTTATAGCTGCAAAAATAACTGGTGTGAAATCGTGCCTAACTTAAACCACGTTTTAAAAACAAAAACCCGTTTCACTACATGGCGTGATTACCTAAAGTTTCGTAGCCCAAGAACATTTCAACGTAATATCATAATACAAAATAACTTATTATACGTTTAATTAAGCACTATAAAAGTCTTCTATTAAAATAAATTGTAACTAAATAAAAACAACATTTTAAATCAGTAACTTGTTTCTTTTTTTTCCGCATCGATGCTCTTTTTAAATTGCAGACGACTAAATCAAAACTACCACATGTGATGCTGTTTTATTATTTACAAAATTATTAATCTATAAAAATAAATAATAAATTAAATGTTTAATTAAACAGTAAAATACAGCAATAACGTTTTGTTGGTAAAATATAAAAAATTATTTTTGCACACACAGATACTGAAATATTGATAAAATATAGTTCTTTTTTGCTGAAACAAAGTCATTATAATAAAAAACAATAGAAAAACTCGACGACTCCTTACAAAAAAAAAGTTGAATAATTAAAATGAGGTTTTTAATTTATGATGCTTTTTATGTTTGTTGATAGCGACGCAAGTCACCCGGAAAAATATTAGGTAGGGAAGGTCTTGGCTCATCGTACATTGCTGCTTTATTAGAAACATGGCACGGTGTTGCTGAGAGTCGATTAACTGACGAGGTAGATGGCTGGGGAGAGTCATATAATACACCGTTTTTACAGTTAGGCGCAATACTATTCTCTGACTGATTAAGTTTAGCTGAATCAGCGACTTGCTGTAAATGCGTTCTGATATTAGCTAGATCATCGCTGGACGTGTATGCACATTTTATAAATATATTTGGGGCGGAAGGCCGTGGATGGTCATAAGCAAGTTTTTTGTTCATTTTGTTATAATTTTTGTGACTTTGTGACCTATTGTGACAACCTGCTAAGTCATCAGACAAATTTGGCATTGATAGCGTATGTTGGGTTTTGTTTTCCACTGCGATGAAATGCGAAGTCGCGTCTTTTTGCTTTGCGAAATTCGCAGCGATAAAGCTATTGGCTGAATAGCCCGGTATATCTTGGGAGTCAGTTACAGCCAAATAACCTTGATCGTCTGTAGAAAGGTTAGTGAGTTTATTTTTTTGTTTTGGTTTTAATTTCGGTGGACAGTTTTCGGATAGTTCGTTAATTTCATTCCGATCCTCAGGTAAAACTAGGCCGTCTTCAGAAATTGTCATATATGAAGGAGGCACTAAATCTGGACTTATTATTTGTTCATATTGATTTTGCACAGCTGGAATAGCTAATTTAGGTCTTTCAGTTGACTGCGTAAACCCCGATTTATAACTGGGTGGTTTAGGGCGTGGTGTAAATCCAATATATTTATCCTCAAGGTGACTTAACCTTTGTCTGCGTTTAACATCCTTAAATAGAAAATAAAACGATTTAAAAAATAAACCTAATTTTAAGTCAACGTTTTATAATGTATAATAGGGATACAAAACAAAATTACGCTATTTAAAGAGTCACTACTGTTAAGTGTAGGTTTCGACGATCAATAAAATATAAAAAGGTTACTTCATTGGTTAGTTGTTTTTCAACTGTTAACAACGATTCAATGGAACTTTCACCCCCAATTGCCCGGTCAGTGTCGTTGCCATTGGAGCTTATTTTTCCCTTTAATGTTTTTTCATACATTGCATTGTTAAGAGAAGTTGCACCCTCTCCGGGCGGAAGAACGGTTACTGTAGAATTGTACACCCCCTCTTGTGGTGGCTAGAACACATTTAAATTTTTAAATTTAATTTAAAAAGTAAGGCTAAAAATTACATTAAATTCTTATTCAGTACTGTAAAATAAAAAAATAAACAGTTTTATAATACCTTGGAAGACATTTTTCGTTTTTTGTTTTTTGCTCTTCTTCTGTTGATCTTACAACACGCAAATATTACTATCAAAACAATTACTAAACCGGCAATGCCAGCCCCAATAAACTGATATATTTGAGTGTCCGATTTTGACTTGTTTTCTATGGTTGCCTTTTTATAGCTTGATGTGTAATAAGGCGTTGTAGTTTTACCTAAAGTGTGAATATACTTGCATTTACTATGTTGATTGTAAAAATTAAAATGTTTTTAAAGGGTTATAGTTTACTTAAATAAATGCGATTCAAATTAAAAACAAATTGTCTAAAAAAATTGAAATTTACTTGTTATGGTTTCAATAACCCTTGGCTCGACTTCGTTGTTTTTTGGTTTTAACTTGAATTTTAAAATAAAAGATGCTCTTCGGAATGTTATATTTACTTCAGTTGAGTAAACCGTAAAATTGTAAATACTCAGTGGCGTTTTATATTTGTTACAAATCAATGGTGTATTGTTTGGCAAAATCGAGTTATCATTAACATCTAAAACAAAGATTGTGATTAAAAATGTGTAAACTTAAAACTAAACAAAGGTACAACGTTATATAGTCACACACCGTTGAAAATAGATTCAATTTACCTTTAATACTTATAAAGCTTCTTTTACAGCCACCGTTACTGCCCTTTTTAACAGATACGCTGTGTAATTGTAGATCTAATATTTCAGAAGGATTTAAAGTTAAACCTATCCATTGAACTTCAGAGCTAGATTTGATTGGACGAACGTCCATGGTATTACTGGCTTGAATAATTCCAGCAATCTCTAAAATTGTAAATATGGATAATTATAAACTTTGATCAACATTGGTAAATATAACAGGTAAAAAAATTTAAATTAAAAATTGGTTTACAAAACACTTACTTGAAACAACGGTGAATGTGAAGTTAACATCCTCCGGACCTTTGCAATATACAACTACGGCCTTGTTGAAGGACAACAATGGTTTATAAATGGGCCTTGTTGGACACATTCTGTGTTCGCGTGGTACACCAGCTACGTTGTACAGTACAAACGTAAGCAAAGGACCTCTACATAAAAAAAAATATTTGGTAAATTAAACCTAAAAATAAGGGGGATTTTTGCGTAAAATCAATTATTATAAGTAATCCCGCTTTATATTTACAATCATGCAAGTCTATTAGCATTTAGGCCTGATTTTACAAAAAATGTAGTTCTAAAAATGCCTTTGCATTCTACCTCTGGTAGTCAGGTTTTCCTTTGGTAATGCAGTCCTCTGTGCCAAGATTAAATTCTGAAACAAACACTGATAAATAGCCTCCGGGTTGTGTATGAAACGTCCAATTTGTTGACTTTCCCGCATAGTGAGTGCGTTTGTTTACGTATGTTGTTTCAACTTGTTCTGGATTTAAAGTATACGTTCTAGAACTTACATTGTTACATGTATTTTGAGATTGTACGATGGGTATTGTAGATAGTATAATTCCAACAAAACGTATAAAGTGTAGTTCCATAGTAGAGTAATATTCTGTATATTCGAAATACAGCAGAATTTCCCTAAACTACTTAACCAATTTTTTTAAATAATTTAATATTTTTTATCTGGAATGCAATAAAAAATTAATAGCTTTTCCTTATACATCAATTAAACACATATAAATCTACTAGATTAACTTACATATAAACTCTATTCTATAGTTTACAACTAAAGTATTATCAAGTTTTTAAGAATGTATAAACAAAAAATATAAGCCTCTCAAATGCAATCAAGCTTAAATCACTTTGCGCCATCAGTATGTTATGGGCGTGACGTCACGCCAGGAAGTCATCTGAAGAGTGACGCACCAGTGTTACACCGGAAGTGACATCTGAAGTCGTGTGCAGGATGAAAAAATCACAAAGCTTTGTCAATTGATATAAATACCGAACAATGCTTTATTTGAATCAGTACAATGGGTTTTAATGGTAGTCACTTGAAATACATTAAAAAGAAATTAGGTCAACCTATTGTGGGCAAAACTTGTAACCTTTATTTATAATAACTTTTATTTATACCTCCAATAATTGACAATGTACCGCTAAATGAAAAATATGTATTCAATAAGGTTTAATGCCCTAAGAATTCTTGCTTACTACTGTTAAAATTAAATAAAGAACTTAAATAATAATTGACTCACAAGAAAACCAATGCTTTTTATTTTCGGTTAAAATAAAGGCGGTATACAAAAACATAATATACTAAAAAAACAAAATATATAGATAGCTTAAAATATTTGCTTACATATACTAAAGATATAAAAATACACAGCAAAATATCCACCAAAAACATAGAAATATTTACAATATATTAACTACAAAGAGAAGTAAAATAGGACTTCCTTAGGCATCATTTTGTTTAGGCTGTTAAAAATGATTTATTAAAATACGTATAGAAACTGCAAAGATATATATATTTGTATGATTTAAATAGGTAACATGTGTGTGGGAGTGCTTACATTTGCTTAAAAACTTTACTAATAGATTAACTACACAAACAATTATAACAAAATTAAAAAAACAAAATATACTTCTGCAGAAATGGGTTCTAATTCCTGAATTGAATTATAACATACAAAAAAAAAATTATGGTATTTAATAAATATATAAATAAGCGCTTTGTGACAATATTGAAATGAAACATAATATGATTTACAGATACATAAATATAAAATTTTATAAATGCCTAATTGGATACAGATATTTAATTTTATACATTACAATCTAACACTTGATCTAAATATATACAGACACTTTCGATCACAAAAAAAGAAAACTTTTGTGTTGGTAGATATAAAAAAAGACAAACAAGTAACACAGCCCATTATATAAACTGTGTAACATTATTTGCCATATTTTATAGTCATATATCTTAAGTAAAGAAATTCATTTATATTGGGGAAAGAGTTTTCTTTTCCCGATCTGTTATGTCAGGATGCCAGATGTCAACGATTAAAATTAAGCGAAAACTTTCGGCATTTTGCCAAACCTCGTGCTCGAAAGAATCGTCAAAAATTAAAACTTTCCCTTCTTGCCAAGTTCTAAAAACAAAAAATTTACTTTGAAAAAAAAAATGCCCAACAAAAATGTTACACCAAATTAAATTTGTACAAAAATTAACATTTAAAATAAGCCACTTAGTGGATATAAAGAACTAAAGTAACTTACTTAATTTCATCAGCACACCTAATCTGAGCTCCATCACCAGTAGTGGGTATAACTAAACCTAAATGCATTCTTAACCGACAATTGGTTGGGCCAGTGTGTGGCCAAATATGAGTACCTGGCATCATTATACTAAAACAACAAATGGAAATTATTTATTTTAAATGTTTTGAACATTTTCAAACAAAAATATTACCTGTATTTAACTTGTCCTCTTCTACATCCGACAGCATTGGGCATTTTAGAGAGCAATGCACAAGTTTTGGGGACTTTTTTACAGGCCTTTTCTTGTTCACCTGCAAAAAATATGTCTTGGTTTTTTAATCTTCAGTGCCAAAAGCATCAAATAGTAAGATACATTTTTTTAAATAAAATAAATTGACCAATCAAAACAAAATGTAAGCTTCCAATAACAAACAATAAAAAAGTTATGGTTGTTATGACATATGTGAAACTAAAAAACATTTTTTTAATGATAAGTCAAAACGTTTTTAAGTTTAGAAAAATCTTGAAATTTAACCATTCACATAAAACTATATTTTGAGACCAGTCTTATTTTTAATTTTAACCTCGTTGAAATAAAGTAAATTGCCTCCATTCTCCCGAATCTTTTAAGCCTTCCTCCTCCAGTTGAAAGAAACCTTTCTTAACGTCCATTAATTTTAAAGCTTCGTCTCTAATCACCTTCCAATTCTTTTCTAGAACCTTTAAAATTTGCATCAAATTAAAATTTTGTTGAGGCCATTTTTTGCTTTTTATTTTTTGCCCAAAATTTTTCTGCCATGTTATTTTTAATAGAACTAATCTTAAATTCCGTAGATATTTTAAAAAAATCAATTTTTAGTTTTTTTTTCTAAGATTAAACATCTTCATATTTTTGCACAAACAAATAAAATGAAATATGAGTAGACCACTGTATTTAAAAAAAAGCAGTGTTTTAGATTTTTTTTTTAGTTTAAACCTTAGTTGTTACACATTAAATACACAGTTTAAAAAATAGTAAAACATTTTTTGTATATTACTTATTTTTAAAGTAATAATTTCACCCAAAAACATTTTCTTCACCTTTACATATTCAGTAGCACCCGCTTGTTTTGGCGTCCAAAAAGGGCGCGATTTTAGTCTATCAACGTTGTATAAAGATCGCTGGTATTTGGATTTAAATAAACCTTTTTTAGCTCCGAGACTGTACATTCTCTCAGACTTATTTAAAAAAACAAAAACATATATAATTTAAGCATTATTTATAACTATTATAAAAAAATTTCAATGAAGTTTGGTACCAAAATCATTATAACTTAGTTAAAATCTTAAAAATTTGGCAATGACTTTTTAAATTTTTAAAGAGAGAATTAAAATTTTTAAAGAGAGAATTAAACAAGGCACAAGAGCATATATTCATATAAAATATTTAAGTATACAATAGTATGACTATCCATATATAAAGAAGCTTGGTTGACATTATATATGTCCAAATTATAGTTCTTTAAAATAAAAAGAACTATTATTTGTGGTGCATGGGTAATCTAATACAGACATATATAAGTTGCGAGTTATGGCCAGATTATAATAATTAGAATCTGGAAAGAAAATTTTACCTCTTTCGTTTGATTAATTCTAAACAGAGCATCTCCGAGATGAAAATAAAACTTTCCTACTTGGGTCCCCTCGTCATTTGTTAAAATTCCCCGCCTTAAATAGTCTGCCCCTTGCACCCAATCACCCCCAGTTTTAATGATAAAACCAAGGTGAACCAATGAAAAACCATTGTTTGGATCGATATTGACAGCCTAAAAAAATACTACGATAAAATGATATTTACCTGAACAGAAACTTAAATATTTAGAATTTTCGAAGTTATTTTGTTACAAATTATACCTAAAATTTTAAATTCTTTAATTAAGTTATTTTTAAAGTAACCTGATTTGTTTTTACCTGTTGAAACACAAGCTTTGCTTTTTCATTTTGTCCTGTCATAAGGTAACTGACTCCTTGTTTGTTTAATGCATCCACATCATTGGGAAACTCTTTAACGAATCTGGTTGTTGTTAGTAGAGCCTTTCTTAGTTGACCTTTTACAAAATATTTGTTTAAGAATATTTTAACAAGTTTAAAAAACACATTTATGGTACAGTGATAGTTACTTTACTTAGCAACAATAAGCATTGGGCATTGCTAACATAATCAAAATGCCTTAAATAAATTTAAATAAGAAACATTAAATTAATGCTATTCAAATCATAAGTGATGGGGAACGACAATTTAAATTTTATTAGTTATGTTTTATTAGGAATAGCATAAAATTAAATTTAACACACACTAACAATACAAATTACCTAAAAAGGTTAGCCTTGATGACAATTCAATAAAAGCCTTTTTCTTTAATTCAGTAGGACAGGAAGGCATATCGATAACCTAATAGAACAAATTATGAATAACAATAAAATGGTTATGATTTTTTTTACAAATTTGCAACTAAATAGGTAACAAAATTATTTAAGTTTAAATACATCATACATACTTGATTATATGAATTAATTGCTTGTTCTAACAATTTGTTACTTTTTTCCTGTTCAGCTAAATGATTCAATACTTCAGCAATACCAAACCTATCAAATAAAGAAAAACATTTAATATTTTATTAGGGATTCAAAAACTTCTATTAATTAACAATATAAAAGATAAAATATTGTTAAAATCAAAATTTACCTTGCACCTGGACTAGTTGGGTTTGATTTAATTAACTTATCAAATATTTTTTGGGCATCCTTAATTTTTTTTCCTTGTAAGAACCTAAAGCCTTCTCTTAGTAGTTTTAGAATAGGTTTATCGTTTGCCGAGGTTAAAAGATTTAAGATTGAGTTTTTGTCAGCTAAAAATATTGACATCAATCTTTGTTAAGTAAATATACGACAAGATTTTTACAAAAAAAATCTTTTTTATGAAGTTTTGACAAAAATTTAAGAAAATAAAAAAAAATATTATAATAATGTTATTATTTAATGATACAATTATAGATATAACACAATAGAAAAAAAACTAAGAAGTTAAAGAACAGGCTTTTTTATTTTAACCTTAATCTATATTTAAAATATACTTTCTCGTTATAAATATGCTTTTCAAATAAAAACCAATCAGAAAACCAGTTTAAAATAAAACCAAATAACTATTTTGTTTATTAACAAATGACACAACTAAGTTAAACACCCATAACAAAAAAATTAGAAATCAGATGTAAAATTTGTGTGAATAAAAAACACCAATATGTGGTAAAGAAGAATAGTTACAAGAGTAATAAGAATATTTATTTTCATGGCCTTGCTAAGATGTATTTTGTAGTTACTCAGCAGTTTTCGAAAACCATATTTCATACTAGACAAAATAGACTTAAAAGTATTAAAAACAGCATGCAACAGTGAGTACAGATTATGTAAACGATTACAAACTTTGTTGCAAAAGGCTGTAAAATTCCAATCAGGGAGTAAGTAAGTTAGACTGTTCTTGTATACTGTTTTTTTCCCAAAATTTTTTATTACTTTGTTGATAGGAATATAATGCACAATTGATCTGTTTCGAAATACAGTAATATGTTGTGTTTGCTCATGTTTGTTTATCAGATCTTTGGTTAAGGGCTGTTTATTATTTAAAGTACGTCTGAAGTGAACAAAAATGTTTAAATTTTTTGTAGAATTGATTTCTGGAGTCACCTTTACTGGGGTTATTTTTGGCACCGTTTTTAATTTGCTTGCCAAAAAAAAACTTGATTTTTGATAATTTTCAACATTGATTACGACAATTGATCGACCTGGCATAAAGATATTGTCAGATTGAAGCTTTAGTTTTTTCTGTAGATTAACAATAAGTTTGTTTATTGTTCTATAAGAAGTTTGGTCATAATAAGAAGAATGAAACTTTCTTTTGCTTAAATTTGAAATTTGTAAAACAGTTTGATTTAATGGAACCAAATAAATAGTATCTCGACTAAGAACTGATAAAGATTTTGGGTTGTTTTTAGCAATAAGTGCTAGAGAAATTTTGTTTAATGTTACACTGCAACCACAGTCTTTTTCCCATGTTTTATTGGTAGTATCTGATATTGCTTCAAAATTTATTATTTTTCCGACAGGTTGATTAGGCACAACTTCTTTATTTTTCGATAAATTAAATGGCTTAGTTTTCTTTAATAAGGGCACAGTTTTATCAGGCTGAACTGGTTTTATTTTATTTTGCGACAATTTAGCTTCATTTTGTTTAAATAAATTGTCTTTACTCTGTTTTGATTCATATATTTTTTCTTGTTGCAAAAATTCTTTTTTCCCTTCTTCTGTAGTTAATTTTATGTTTATTAATTCAACTAAAGGTAAATTCTTTTGTTGTTCCATGTTTTGCTCCCACAATTCTGTTTTTTTAATTTCTTCAGTCCTGGATAACTCAACATCTTCCTTCTCAAGTTTGACTATATGATAATTGTTTAAATCATCTGTTACTGTATCCAACACAATTGTGTTTGTGTTTTGCAGTGCAGCTAAATTTCCATCACCAATTGTTTTATGTTTACCTATAGGAGGGCTGACCACAGCACGTTCATGCTTTTCTAGATTTAAGTTTTTGTTTAAAATTTCATCTTCAATATGATAGTTAAGAATGGGCTTATTAATATATCTGTAGTGGTAAAAATCTTTCAGAGTACTGGATTTTGAAAGGCAAAAATTTGGTATAACATGTCTTTGATGCAATACTTTCCAGTAATAGTAAAAATACGGTGTTGTAGACAGTTTGTTTAACGGAGGCAGTTTGGTAATAATTTTTTGGTTGTTGCCTTTTTTAGTTAATTTGGCAGTCATATTCAAATTTGACAAAATAGAAACATTTGTCTTTAAAGAATGAAGTTGGTTTTTGTGAAAAATAGACAAGTACATGTATTTTAATCTTTGTTGCTGTCCCACTTGTTTTAACCTATAATCTGACAAGAAATAGAGAAAAGAAATGAAAAGAAAAGGAAAGATCAAGAAAAGGGTACAAAAAAATCATAAGATTTTAGATAAAAATTTAAACCTAAAAATTGAATAATATCCTACCATTTTTAGCTTCTTCCTTTTTAACATTCTTTTTATTCTAAAAAGATAAATTTAATTTAAAGATCACAAAAAATAAATTAAAAAATTGCAATACTGATATTGAACAATTTAAAAAAATTACCTCTGTTTTTCCTTTTTTATTGCCATGAGGTTTTACATTTTCCTCTTTTTCTAGGCAATGTAATAAATTGTATTTAAATAAAAATAATTATGCATACAAACAGTATTTTTAACAAAGTTCTACTTTTTACAGCCCCACCTTCTTTGGTATTTTTGTCTTTGGTAACAGTTTTTATAGATTTCTTTTTAATCTCAGTTTCTAAACATTAAGAAAAAAAAATATCAAATTATAAGAAGAAAACTTTTCCATTTAATTAAAAAAGAAACGGCAAAGCATTAAACCCATAAAAATATTTTAAATAAATATTATATAAAATGTAACATGGTAGTAAAACACTACATAAATAACTTAAACAAACACTCTAAACAGAAAGTAGGACATTAAATAATTAGTTGGTTATTAAGACATAGCACATCTTCAATTAAAATCAATAATTAGCAGTTACTTACCAGGTACATCTTCTAATATATTACTTTTTGGTACTTCTTTAATTTCTGATTCCACATCATTTTTCCAACCTTTTAAATATTTAACTACAAATTGAAGCAAATAAAACAAAAAATCGAAACATAAAAAATATTGCAATTATAAAAATTCTTTTGATTACCATTTGTGTTAATAAAATGTTTTGTAAGTTTAAAAAGTTAATGTTAGTATCATTAACATACTTAAAACAACTTTTTCCACTGGACTGTTTAAAACTGAAATTCTTCTTTTATCTACATAACTGACTTTCTCTAAACAAAAGAAAGGAAATATCAAAAAGTTAAAATAATGAGTTTTAAGGTATAAAAAAAATTTTAACTACAAAGCGCAAAAAATTAAATGTCATAAATTTGAAGGTAAAAAATGTTTACATATGAATTTATTAAAGCGCCATAAAGCAAATTTTTAACAAAAATGCAAACCTTTGACAATAAAAAGATTAGAGAAGAAGTCATCTGTGGCAACAAGAATAGAGGCAAAAGAGCGTAAAGGATGAAAAAATCCTTCATATTTTAAAGGTGAAAGCAAAGAAACAAAAGAAGAAACATCGTTTGTTGAAAGGGAAATACTTTGTGCTAAAACAACACAATTTTGTATTAGGAAAATAAATTTTTTTAACTTTTCTTTTCCTAAGCCCACACATCTTTCCTTTTTAATTCCTGTCTTTATCTGCTACTACACCTTTTTCCTTTTTAAACTCTTAATCTTATAAATTTATTTTAAGACCATGAAACCAAGGGAGTATATTTTTAATATTTACTAGTATTTTTCTAACTTAAATTAAGGATACCACTATTTTTAAAATTGATTAAGCAGTTTTTTAGATATCAAGGTTCATTAATTGTTTTTAATGGCACTTTTCCATATCAAAACACTGCATCTTCTGTCGCATGAAAGTGCAGATTTTTTGTTTTATATCACTAACTTATAATATTGACAAGAAAAATTAAATTATTTTCAACTTATATTTGCACATTAAATAGCAAAAATAGACATACCAACTAATGTTCTGTAGTTGATTATATCGAAGTAAGAAGTAGCAGCAATGCCCCAAGTCAATCCAACCATAAGCAGTAGAACCAATATAATTCCATGTGAAGACTGTTTTTTCTGGTTGGCTTTATTTGGGGGTTTGATCTTAGAATGATTTTTCTATTAATATTTTTTATCACAAAAACTTATAAACTGACTGACGTATTGGAAATAAAAAAGTGTTACTTAAAATTTGTTATATACTACATAAACACTTAAACCAAAGCCTTATTATTTTTAATTACATTTTTTGTAGACAATTCAGTTTCATTTTCGATTTTCTCATCTAAAAATAAAGAAAAATTTTATAAAATTACCCCCAAAAAATATGACTATAACGTAATATATGCATAACAGTGTTCCCTTAAAAAAATATGCCACTAATCATTTTATCTTTAAGTAATTATAAAGTTATTACACTGAATTTTCAAACTTTTATTAAATTGACATCCATTTTTTGCCAAATTGCACGTTTTGACCATGTTCGGCGCTTAAGGAAATTATTGATGTAGAGACATTATTTTTTTTCGATCTTTTGCAGCTACATGTTGCATAGCAACAAAAGGTATGACATACAAATCAAAAATTTATTCCTCCTAGCCGCTTGTTATTTATTTATTTTTTTTTAAATTTTAACACATTATTAATATAACAATTGGGTTTTAAGGAAGGGTTAATGAAGTTAAACCACCCTACCCTCCAAATTATTAAATATGTGATTTTCATAACCCTTAGTTTTGCTATATGACATAAATAGACGTGAAATGAGCTAAATTTTACTAAGATTAAGTTATGATCATTTAGCATGCTTAAATTTGCATGAAGTATTGCAGAAATTTCCACTAGCATAATTCTTTGGTGTGGTAACAGTCTTGCATCATTGACAACTAAAACTTATTTTCTATTGATTTATTTAGGTTTCCTTTTTACAACAAAAAATAAAACAATGGAAAAAATATATATTTTATCTTATAACAATAAAAAACAAATAAACCTTCTAAAAATTCAGCAAACTGTTCATTTCCGCTATGACTGTGCAGATCTTCATGCCCATTCATATTTGTTTTAAATACAATCAAGTTAACATTAAAATAACTTAAATAAATAAAATAGTCATGTATCAACCTGACCTGAGTCCAATAATATAACTTAGCAACAGATTAGCTATTTAACAAATGCAAATAAATTTGGAGCACTTAGCATACTATAAACAGGATATTTCTTAACAATGTCTGTTTAAGCAATTGGTGAAAAAAGATAAAAGGCAATGCTGACATTTTAAAAAGTTGAGACATATGGCAGACTTCAACTGTAAATGCATTAAACTGTCGTAATTGTGCAATAACAAAAAGTTTTAAACAATTGTTTAACGCCATTGCATACATCAGTACATTCAGACATTATTAATTTAAATAGCACGACAGTTAAAAAATTGACTTACTTTTTGATTTTGAAGATTTTCGTTTGCGCAACGGTTCTTGTTTAGCCATTTTCTTTGCTTTTCCAGAATGAAGCTCGACTTGTTCAGTTGCAAAGTGAAATGTCTTGCGTAAAACGCAAAGTCTCAAGATATGTCTACTTGGCAAAAATGAGAATTTGTGGTCACAACTTTTGTTTGGCAGCAGCACATGCGCAGCAATGAATCACCGTTATTAATATTTTTAAAGTTTATAAATTTAAAACTTTTTTATCTTTACAATAATATTAAACTGAAGAAAGTCTTACTTAAATATTTGACTAAGGCATTCGTAAAGAGGGTGTGAGATCGTAAAAATGTAACCGTACTTTGGTTAAACAAAAATTCAGCATTGTTTTTTGCCATGACTTGGTTTTAAAACAGGGAGTTTACCTATAGGTGATTAACCAAAATTATATTTTTTTAATAAACAGATTGTCAAACAAGCTTTTAGTAATTTATGATCTACATTTCCAGTTTTTTTTGTAAAATAGTGTTCTGTGGTACTTGAGACTGTTTCAGTTAACGGACTTAGGGGTGGCTTAAACACCTAATAATATGACCGTAATTCTTTTACCTTATCAGTTTAAAAAAAGCTCTATATTTAGATTCTTTCGCTAATCAATTTTAAATGGAGACTGCTTTAAAATTCTTAATGTATGCCGGGTAAATTGCTTGTAATGTAATAACCTACCCGTTAATAAGATTAAGATGCGTAAAGGAAATATTTTTTATGAAAGTTTACTTGACCTTTCAGCAACTTTTAAGCCATAACTCATATTTCAACATTATTTACGTTTATTATAATAAGAATATAAAAAGAGAGCTATCTTGTTGTGATGTTTTGATTAATCAATTAATTAATTATAAAGCATCACAATACGAGAATGGTTAATTCATTATTCTTGAAGATAAACACTTATTTACAAATTAAAAAAAGGGAAAAGAAGGAAAAACGAATTCGATGTCAAATAGAAATTTACATGGCGCATTAATTAGAATTACGCTGGTAATAAAAACATCTTTAACTACATCGCTTTGACTACATCGCTATTTAGATGCGAAGAAAAAAAAGAACAGCAAGTTTAAAACAAAATCGTGCGCATTGAGATCTGGTTATCGAAAAATTGTCGAAGATATCGCTTGTGCAAAATCGTGTAAAAAACGAGCATCGAATGACAAAATGAGAAAAGCTCCGCACTTTAAACGAGACCCATACTCCTTCACTCCCCGTAATAGGTAAAAGATTTGGTCAAAAACAACAACAACAACAACAACAAAAGTAACAATTGTCGACGCCGCGACTATTGCATTACACGCGTGATTCGATGACGTCATAGAGATAATAACTGGCAAGCAGGCAGTGCTTTAGGAGTGTGTATGTTTAGAAGGAACTCGCAAACTGTTTTGTTTTACGTCGGCGCGATCTTTCGTTTTTTGCTTCCCGGCCAGCAAAGCGTTCTCGTTTGTTCCGATTTTTTGCCGCTCGTTTTTCGAAATACGAAATACGTCATCGTTCTGATCGGCTAACTTGTGAGCGCCGTAAGAAATGATATTAATTGAGGTCTGGTGGGTATTTTTGGGTATAGGTTGATGCAAACCACTGGAATTAGTCGTAGCGTAGCTAAACATAAAATCAATTTCATTAAAGTTTTTGAGCAATTGATTTAAATGACAGTTAGTCTTAACTTCCTTCCTATTTAAAACACTAACGTAGTTTTTACCACAACAATTTGTTATTGTCTGTGCCAAAGTCAATCAAAGTGACACAATTTGTCAATTTGTGTCTCAAAAGCTTCACACTAATATTTATTTTTGAAATTGTAATTAAACCAGATTAATAATATCCAAAACTAGACCAAATAACTTAAGACTGGGCCAGGGATATAAAACCTCTCAAGGCCAGAGTTCTTACATCAGGGATAAATAAATACCTAAAAATATTAATAAAGTATTTAAACTATTTTATTGGTTTGCTTACCCTTTATTTGAATTTAAATTTACAGGAATGGCCTGTTTAAAGGCTTCATTCATTTCTTCTTGACCACTGACTTTAGGTTTTACTTTCCAAAAGTTGAGGTTGTCTTTTAGTTGTTCAAGTAATAAACTTTTTGAGGTCGATTCTACACATTCTTCTGCACAAAATTAAATATGCAATGTTTTTTAATTGTTAAAAAAAATCATAATTTATTGGGTGTTTTATCTGGTTGTTTTTTGCAAAATGTTAAACTAAAAAATACAATTAGACACAAGCTTTTTCCTAAAAATAATATCAATTAAAAATAAATGGGTAATAATTTGTTTTAAAAAAGCTGTTTAAGTATTATAAATGGCAACCTACTAATTATCAACCATAATTAAAATAGTTTTTTTTTTAACAAATTACCATGCACACAAAATCAAGTCACACCCATAATGAGTCACATCATTCTTCATGAATTACTGTATCATTACATCATTATTAATTTTAAAAAAGTTTAAAAGGAAACAAGTGTTTTTCACAAATGACTAAACTTTTTTCTGCATTGGAAATATTAACAGCTTCTATTTACTATAATTACATTTTAAACCTGTAAATTGGATCCAATTTTTTTATCGCAAAACTGAATAAAATTCTTGACTACAAAAATACCTTGTGGATCTGTCATTTCGCCGGCCAGTATTCCGGTTTTGTGCATTGAAGTAACAATGGGTTTAATCAAATTATTGATAAAAGTGCGCTGTAGTTCAGCTACCTGAGGTTTGTTACGGTCCATAAAAGGGGAAACTGTAGAACCTAGTTCTCGTTCCTCATCTCCCTATGTTAAAACAGATTGCTTTATTTTTTTAGCTATTGTTTTATAAGAAATAATTTGATTAAGCTAATAATTTGTCATTTCACCATTATAATTTTGTAATTAACAAATTTAAACGGTCAATAAAAAATTTATAATGATGATTTTAAACCCCAAAAATTAAAAGGCGATAACAAAAAGTTAGTAAAACCTAGCAATAAATAATAATAATAAGAGTTAAAGAATTGGTATACGAACTATCCCTTTATTTAAACAATCATTACAAAACCATAAGCAATCATTCAATATAAAAAGTAGTATTTTTATAAAGTATCTTGTATAGTTTATAAATTACCTGTATAAAAAATTCTTCACAAATAGCTTTAGTCCAGGTAATATGAAGTGGCCTTAACTTTGCAGGGCCTCCTATATCTGATAACTTAATTACCATTTGGCAAACAAGTAACCTATCTTCATCTGCTGACCAATTTATACCTAAAATAATAAAAGTATATTATGCGATGATTTAAAGTAGTAATGAAAATATATTTTAATACATTGTATAAAAATAAATTTTAATACAGAAATTCTATTAGGCAATGTTGTATATTTTAATGGATTTTCTGCCTTATGGGCTGTATTTTAATTGTCATAATATAACTTGCACTTAATATTTGATATTTAACCTACACACCACAAATAACAGTTTTATAATTTTAAAACCTATAAATTAAATATTAATAACATTTAAAATGAAATAAAAAAGTAAAACAAAAATAAATTCCTAAAAATTATTGGATATATTAGCCCTTCTTTGTTTAACGACCAATTTCTACCCTTTAAAAAACTACAAAACCATTTAAAACAAAATTGCATTTATTAACCTTGTTTAGCAGGTAAAGATGCATCTCCATCATCGCTTGATGTTGATCTTAATCTTTGTTTCGACTTTTCATTAAACTGCGATAATATCTCAAAGTGTTTTTTTAAGTCAGTTGCAAGAATTGCTTCGACGATGAGAAATCGTAAGCGCTTCCAATCAGCTGTGTCTAGGTTTCGAAGAAAGTCGAATCTTTTTTCAGAGTAGAGGAGTTCCCAAGATGCTGATGCATGATGATTTTCCAAGACGGATCGATCGTTGTATAATATTGCCTGCAAGTTTAAATAAAAACAATTTAAACTTATTTTCTAACGCATGTGTGATGTTCATTTGGTTTTTCCCCCAAAATAAACAAATTAGATTCTCTTTATTTTATCTAATATTAGTTTATAGCATAAAAAACACCGGGCTAAATAAATTAAAAGAAGACAAACTTTTAAAAAGTTTAGGTAAAAAAATTAGTTTTCTTTAAAACCCTTAGCAACAAACATTTCATAGAGACTAAAACTTACCAATGGATGTCTTGTTTCCACAAGGAAAGCATTTGTCCTACCCGGGTGATCATAATCGTGTGTGGCTGCAGCTAAGTACAGTGACATTAACTCAAGGGCTGGAATGGCTTGAGCAAGTGAACCGTGTCCAATGTTGCTCACCTGTCTGGTTTGTGACACTCCAGTCCCGCTGTCGGAATCTAAATAAAATGTAAACAAAATTGGACTTATTATACAAAACTTTAAAACTACAACTGGAATTTAAAATTTTGAGAAAATTTTAAAAAATAAACTAAACAGCCTAAACAAATGTTTAGTACAAGTTTAGATTTTAGTTTTGGTGTATGTTTCTTTTTTATTTGCAATGCAATTTTGACTTGTCCATAAAATTTAAATATAAGTTCTTGCTTTAAAAATTTAAGTCAAAGCAAATAAAAGTAAAAATAAAAAACTTTAATAAATATTCAATCCGTTATCAAATTTTGATGTTGACATACAATTTTTTAAACATCACAATTTTTTTTTTAATTTGCAATGCAGTTTTGACTTGTTTTGAAAAGTTTTACAAAATATATATACTTGCTTTGAAGATTTGGGTCAAAGCAAATAACAGTCAAAGAGTCTCATAGACTCCAGTAAACATAAACACACCCTTACCAACAAACTTAGTTTTGATGCAAAGTAAATAAATAAAACATTAAACTTATTAAGTATATGTTTGACAGCCCACACCCTTAAGTAACAAAAAATATTCATAAAAATTAAGAATTTAAAAAAACAATCACAATACTGTGTTTTTTCATTTTAAAAGTGCAAAGGTTTTGACAAAAACATACAGTTAACCAAATTTCTTTATAGGCCAATATAAAAAAGTAAATTTATTTGTGTTTTTTTTACAAAATGCTACAAATTGTTTACTATTTATAAAGGTTGTTTGCAAAGCTTATTAAATTAGTATGCATTATAAAATATAAATTAAAGAATGAAGTACCTGATGAATCTGAGCTGAAAATGGGCGAATATCCTTGAAATCCAGCAATTTGTTGTGTTGAAAGATACCAGCATCCGTGTAACACATCAGCTGCATGAATTCTATTGTGATCTGAAATGACAGAAATATTGTTTATATGACTTATTTAATTGAGCCCGAACTAATGTGAATTCCTGACAAGGGACCCGCCCGATAATTAAACGCTTAATTTAACTTACATGGTATTTGACGATATCCACATTCGAGGGCTCTCATGTAATTTACAAATTCTTGTTTGGGAATGTTAAAAGTTTCAAATAAACCAGTGTCTTGAAATAATTTAAAAGCCATCTACAAAATATAATTCTTGGTAAAAGTTAAAATGTCTTTAAAAAGTTTAAAAAATATATATTATAAAACCTATAAATTTATTAATTACTGTACTTTAAGTGTTATCCTAAAGTATATAAACTAATCAGTAAAATCTTACTCTTATTAAGTATATACTTCAACAATGTATCCTTAAATTATTTAATACACTTTAGATTAAAAAGTGGTCATTTTTATTTAACTTTTATGTTTTCCTTAAAAAAATTTAAGTTTTATTACCTGACTTAAAACGTTATTTGTTTTTTCAGCCAGTTCAAAAATCTGAAAATTCCAATTTTGAACGGTCTCAAGTAGTTTATCTTGATAATCCTGAAATAACTCATTTCCCTCATCAGGAAGATCAGCTTCGCACCAGGAAGAAGCTCGAAAGAGGTTTTCGTCAACCTCCGGAATTGTGAGTTCATCGGAGGGGGGAGAAACATGAGTACGAACAGGAGAAGGATAATACTTCTTTAAAAAATACATCTTTATTATTATTTAAATTTTGTAACATTTTTACAACTTTAAGTTGGTTAATTTTATAATATAGATAACATTCTTGGAAGGTAAATCCAAAAGTGGAAGGTAAATCCACTTTTTATTAACCTTACTTAATTTTTGAAAATAGGATTTTACAGATTAGGCAAGAATATTAATACTATCTGATGAAATAACTTTTTAATAAAACAAATATAATTTTTAAATTAATTTATACTCTAGAATATTAAACAGCTTACCTGACTTTAAAATAAAAAAAAAAACTATTTATTTTAGACCTTTTTAATAACTTTATAACCAAAATTACAAGCATTGTTAAACAACACCAAAATATTTAAAAGCCAAGATTTTTTGTCAAAACTTGACATTTAAAATTAATTTTACAATAAAAAAAAAATTATCATTTATATTTACCACTTTTTCATTTGTATCTGTAGTTTTATTTAGTTTTTCATTGTAGCTGTTGTGACAAATATCTTCTTCTCCTGGTGCTTCGTTAACAGATCTTGACCTGACATGGTGGCTTGTGGCAGTGGAGTCATCATTGTCACAACTCTCGTAGTCAGATGAAATACTCGAAACTAAATTAATTAAAAACAAAGATTTGTAAGTTTCTGAAATAATTCTATTTGTAACAATATTTATTCCTAGAATTTTATTTAACTATAATAAAACTCTTCTAAAATAAATCATTACTCAGAAGTTGACAACTAAAAATGAAAAACAAAAACCTAATTAAAATTAATAAGGATAGAGATAAAAAACTAAAAAATCACTTAAACCAAAAAGCTGTATAATTATTTTGCATTTGTTAATTGCATTAAAGAATAAAGCCTTACTTTTATGAACGCATGATGGTGATATCCCAGCAGAAAAGAATGAACCTTAACAAAGAAGTTGTTTTAATGTACCACCATGCAAAGCACCCAAGCAAAAAAATTAAAGGCAAATTTTTTGGCCCAATTTAAGTGAACTTATCAAATAATTACAAATTTAAAACTCTGTGACTTGGTAAAGTTTTAAGCGTGATGTGTTAAAAGCAAAATTGTTATTACTAAAGCGGTAAGTTCATCAAAGTGAAACTAAAAATCCATTTAAATAAAAACCTAATAACAAAACCAAAAATAATTATAAATCATCAATAGTAAAAATAATCTTGGTAACTACAGGAAAATAACGTCATAGTTTGTTAAAAATAATATCTCAATAGAAAATTATAAAAACACCAACAGGTTAAGCATAAATTGAACATAATTTAAATCTTTTTTAATGAAAAAAAAATGAGTGAACAAGCTAATACCTGTGCTGGGTAAATTGGGGTAAGTACTTCTTCGACCTGGGTTAAATGAAGGTGACTCACATAGGGGGCTGTTACATCTTGAATCTATTGGTGTGCCCCTACAGTTAAGATAAGTTTTAAAAAATTGATTTAATAAGAATTATTTTTTAAACAATAAACAGCAACCTAGAAAAACAGCAAAAAATAAAATAAATCTAATAATCGAAAAAACTAATCCCTTAACAAAATAAAACAAAACTTAAATTGTGTCCCCATCATAAAGCCTATAAATACTCCCCTAATAATACTAATAGTTAAAAATTTTATATTTAAACATAAAAAAAAATATCAGTTTCTCAAAAAAAAATTTATAACTTTTCCTAGTTCTGTAATTATAAATATTTATACCAAGTTAATTAAAAAGTGTTGCTACTAAATTAGGTAAAAATGTTTATAAATAAATATTTCCCACAATCAACATTCAATGTTAATCATTTAGTATTGATATCATGTTGCTTTAAATAGTTAAATATATAATAAGTTTCTATAAATAACAGGTATTTTCGTACATTTATAAAAATAGCAAAGCAGGTTTAAAAAAAAGAAACCAAAATTAATTTAGCATCTATCAAATTGTAACAAAATTTCAATAGGCTATTATCCTAAATAAGTGCCTGCTATCTAAATATATAGTCTATATAATTTTGTAATAAAACTTACTGTGGTGTTTTTTCTTTTGAGATCATTGGAATTCTTCTTGGTTTTCCTGGAGCAGGTTCTTCTGTTGGAAGACCTGTGGCTGTTGTGGTTGTGGAAAATAAATCTCGTTGGCCTCCAATCCAGTCGTTACGCCGACCTGCATTTCTCTGCATAAAAACAATTGCATTATAAAAAAATTGTAATACAAAAACTGACTGAAAAAAAATATTTTCACCAATGAAAAATTGCAGTGGGTAATACTGCTTCCTAAAATTAGCAATTTTTTTTTACAAATAAAAAGAAAAAATAAATTTTAAAACATAGTTTTTCCCGAAAATAAAGATTCTTTGTCCCCATTTTAATATTAAAACAAGATTTACCTTTGCCGCAATACAATAAAACCGAAAAAAAACTTACCTTGTTAACAACAGAATGACGAGGACTGAGACAAATTGTTTCATCGTCTGATCCATCTGTGTTGTTATCATGAAGCCAAACTACTTGCCTGGGCTTAACATGATCAACCTATAAGCATTAATGTTATGTTTATTTACATCTAAACATCACTTTGAATGTAAGTTTCTAGTCACAAAATATGTTGATTTTAAGAACGAGAATACAGGCAAATTCTTATTTAAAAGAAGTAAAAAGCTTAACTAATACAAAATTTTGACACTAAAAATTTTTATTTGATTTATTAAAACAATTATTTTGACTGTAAATTAATTCTGTAAAAAAATATGACATATTTTTAATTTTAAAACAAAAGAATTTTTAAAAGATTTAAAATGACATTTTAAAAATTCATTATCACTCAATGCAAAAGCTCTTTTTCACAGTCTTTAAGACCTTAAGCTAAGGTCAATTTTACCAAAAAAAACACTTAGATTTTACCTTGTATGGTTTCAGTAATCCTTGCAATTTTTTAACAAATTCATCAACATCTTGATGATTTTTAGCAAAGTCTTCGATGGTTGTGTGCACTTCAACTAGTGTTGTTGTATCCACTAATACTGATGACATAACCGCCTAAAATTTTAAAAAAGTAGCAAAAAAATATAAATAAATGTTAAAAAAGAAGGAAGATAAATATAAGTTATATAAATGCACTGTCTATATTCTAGTGTTAAATTATTTTTTTGGTTTAGTTAAGGTATAAATTTTTTACTCCTATAAAGTCTTTGTTACATTTTACACGCCAATAGTCCATATTCAGTCAAATTTAACGGATTAATTTCAGGCAAATTTTAAAGCAGTAATCTAAGAACTACAACAAACAAAACAACACAATATATCATGCCCGCTTCATCAATCATTCAATCATTAAAAAGATTTTTAAAATGTCACTTTTTGAAAGTGGATTTAACAAATACAAATAAGCGGTCTGTGGTTAATAATTTTGCTTTTCAGTTTTAAGCCTGTATTTACACGTAGCTTTTATCTAAAGTCAATCTACGTAAAGACTGTAGTAGCTTAGATACCATAACTTAACGGTGGCCTAGCATCTACGAAGATTAAATAGTGCCAATGCGAAAATAAAGTATATCAACATTAAGTTAATATAATATTGTAATTTTGTAGATTTTTCTTACACGGCTGTGCTTTTAAAATTTCAGCTAAAAACAAACGCAGCTTGCTCTTTTTCTCTCATAACATAGTAAAATCGTGCGTCTAATGTGTAATTTTAATTTCTCCAAAACAAGCCGCGGTGTGACGTCATACGCGACATACAAACCAGTTTAAATTACTCAAATCGCAAAAGACAACATACGCAGTGAAGCAATTCACGAAACGGTATTTGGTCAAATATACTGAGAAATTCGGCGCTATAGGAATAGATGGACCACAAGTGTAAAAACACAATGACAATAGAGTTTCTTATTAAACCCTCGGTTACATAACTGTTGTTTTAAAACGTGTAGTGAGATTTTGCACTGCACAGAGCAAAATTTTTAATAAAAAAAATAAATAAAACGTTGGTCACGTATAATTCGACCTCAAAACTTGAGCTAAGCCTCTTGCACAAAATTAATATTTCTCAATAATTTGAAAAGCTTTTAACATGCTGGCGTTCACGCTGTACATTACAAAACTTGACCTGTGCTAGTACGTTGCAAATTTAAAGCGGTGCCTGTCACCCCGCAACATTTTGTTGCTCGACCTATATTTTACGGCAGGCTAAATCGTGTCCTGGCTTTTAAAGGCGACCATAATTAAGTACTTCGGCATTCACGAAAGTTCATTGTTGCTGGCTACGCAAGATAACTAATGTCCCACTACAGCATATCAATCATATGAGGTTTCTGCGAAAACCCAGGCGTTATTGCTGTGCTTACAAGGCAACAGACATTTTGAGCTTCAGAAACTACACCAACGTAATATGTAGATTTAACAAAAACAGTAATTAAACTGTTTTTGTGGAGCGCGCGGTTTTCTAATTGCAAACATGGGCCTTATACCAATAACACATTATTCCTTTACTTGTGTAGGGTAGTAGTTACAACCCAGTGGTATATGATAAATTTAAACGACTGTATAATTACGATGTTAGGCTAGTACGCCAGCCGTTTTAACGAGTCGTTTTATTAGTAAAATTTAAAGCAGTTTATCTAGACCTTAAACTAAAAGAAAAATCTTTAAAATCATGATTACGTTTTTATTGACTTAGCTCATTGTAATTTCTACCGCAATTCACAAAACGATTTTGGCCGTCAATGGAAAGAAAGAAATGCGATTGTGCGTGTCTCTCTCAGTGAAAAAAATGACGACTTTCTTATTACAATCCCATTATAAACGAAAGCGAAAATAAATATGACTCGTAAATTTCAAGAAAAAGTAATTAATATTTCTTGTGCTTTAAAATTGGTTAAAACGCTGTGCAAAATGTCGCTTCTCCCATCGAATATACACAAATAAAGTACTGATAATGAATACCAACCGGCCAACCCAAAACAAAAATAAACATTAAAACCGAATAGTAAACAAAAAATTGAAAGCAAGTGGTTTTATCAAACAAGTACGCATGAGTAGGGGAAAAGCATTTAAGATACACTTTTATATAATATATGGATATGGTGCTAAACTATGACATAAACACGTCGGCTACAGGAAGTTGACTTGTCATAGAAATTTCTTGATGCCACAGTCGATGTTTTGATTGCGCTATTCCGCGAACGCGCTTAGTTTTTTGCCAGATTATCAGCGATTTTTCTTGGCCGAGCTCTGCAAGGAATTCGGGTCGCGGTGAAGGCGGACCATAAACAACAAAACATAAACGTGACATAATAACTTCTCACGCACGCGCGCTCGCACAGCATTGTTTACCACTTTAATCAATTGACAACATTAATATAAAACTCGAAAAGCACGCGATTCAATCGAACGCACGTGACTTCGCTTATGAACTTAATGGTAGATCACGGATTTCAGGCATTAAAAAGCAAAATTCGTCGGAAATCTGCAAAGATATTCCAAGGTCAGCAGTTCAGGGCGATCGAAGGTTTCCCTCGTAAGAACTTTATGCGAGCTTCGAAGCGAGCCTGGCGAGTAAACACCTGCGGCAATTACTTAACACAACTTCTGGCAAAAGATTAAGCTTGACGTGACGTCACAAGAGGAAAGGCACAAAGAATGCGGAGCGCATCAGGCCGACAATTAGAACGAAATTAAGACTGGAAAAGGTGAGAATGAAGCACAAGTGTTGAAAAAGATTGTCTTAATGGAACGGTGCAGCGCAATAATCAGAGAGTGCGCGCGACAATTATCCACGTTGATAACAGGCTAGGACGGGGAACTAAAAACTCCCATGTACGTTCTGACGCGAATAGAAGCAATTTAGTGGGAACGTAAAATGGTCGCATTGCCAATACAACAAACCCCGCTAAGTCGTATTGTGAATCACGGGCAATTAAATCTACCCGGATTCCCCACGTGAAAAAAAAAACAAAATGCGATTAAAGGTAATTCGTATGTACGAACTTATCGATGATGCATCGCACATTGCGAGAAAACGACTTAATTAGGCGGACAATTACAGTCGCATGAGCCGAGTACCAAACCATTAATTACTACGAACTTCCTGAGTAAAAGTTGCGAAGTCTGACACTTTAATCACAACGAATAAATTACTAAAGTGTCCTTTATGTCGATTTAAATTCAAACTAATTCAATAATATTCGTTTAGGCATAAACAATACACTTTAAAGTAAATGCATGTAAAATGACTGCACGATTTACATTTGCAGTAAATTCCCACCTGGCTTCATAGATAATCCAATACATTTTATAATAAAACTCCCAACCTTTTTTATGTTGAATCCAATCATAACAATTCCAAACACTTTTTGACTAAAAAATTTCTGGTACTAACCCTAGTCTTGTGCACTTTGATTTAACGTGTGTTTCAAAGTACACCAGCACATACGCTTCTATCTCTGCGTGTGGTAGAGTAATAAAATTTTACTCCCAACCAAGCCAACATTTCCTGACGCAAGTAAATCCAATATTCTTAACCCTTTCAATTTTTAAAAACTGCACGGTCATAAGCGTCAATGTTATACGGTTACGCGAAAACTTGCCCGTACAAAAGATAGGGTCCGAGATAATGAAAAGCAAACTTACACATGCCGGAATTCGAAAGGTACATACGGCTACACACAGATGTCTAAACATTGACGCAAGGCAACACTTTCAAACTTTCGCACGAATCATCTGTGCGTAATTTTAATCAACGTACATGTCATAAATAAGACAAAATAAATAAAGTGTATAGAAAGCATAAAACAAAGATTTGCGTAGAGCAAATGTCGACGACCGAAAACTTTAACACCACTTTGTAAACATTTTAAACTACATCGTCACCATAACTATTACACAATACTTTACTACGATCCAATATAAACCTAGTAAAAAAATAAAATAAAAATTGTAAAACTGTTATATTTTATATATACAGATATTATATTAATAATAAACATCGGGTAAGCAAAAAATAGTAAAAAAAAATTTGTCAATCTTTTAAATCCGGGCTTAGAATTTTTTTTTAAATTAAATTTTTTTAAATTTTAAAATGAAGAATTTATTTGAAACTCAAATGACCATATAAACAATCTGATAAATCTTACGAAGCCCACCAAAACCGTTTCTCAAGTTTAACAACACGAAAATATCCATTCAAAGAAATCGAAAACTTGATTATCAGTCAAGACAAGGCAAGATTCAAACATGGCTTCCCTTTTACAGCAATCAAACCTATCTACCGACCCAATTATAACCGCCGTAGATTTGCATCTGTAAATCGCTAATATTTCCAGCAAATGAGGTCCAGATAACGAACGAGCACAGCCTTAACACGGACCTTAAAATGAGATCAAAGATTTTCGCACTTACCGATCTCAATCTGGTCGAACTTCGATTTTTCTCCGTCATATTTTTAAAGTGGTTCAGAAGTCGCAGAAACGAACTGTCTCATTAAAACCTGTGCGACTTAAGAATATATCCTGCTAATACTGATCACGTCCGCATAACATAGCACACAAAAAGTAGGCTTCACCTCGGCAGGACTTTTCTACGTAATTAATCGCTCGTTACGTCGACCCGCTTGCTTGTCGATTTAGCGAGAGAAAAGCGGAAAGAAGGTTCGCACATATTTGCCCTATAAAATATTCTCAACTTGCCACAACATTTGCCCGGGGCGACCATCAACTGCGGCCTCACTATAAACAACGCTCAAACAGCAAAAAAATCCACAATCGCCTTAATTAAGATGGTGCATAATCGTGACTAAATGACGTCACAAAAGACAGAATTCGAACTCCGGGAATTGTCGACAACATCCAATGAAAAAGTTCAGCACAAAGGTTGCCACCGTAATTAAAACTAATTCTCGGGTCGTACGAAATGTACATTTCTTTTTTTGTCCGCCAGATAACCGATCAGATTTTATCGCATCAGCACAGGTTACAAAAACCGCTAGTGCTAAAAATGCGCCTCGTAATAAATCCGCACAAATTGTGCGCGTGTTACGTGCCATTAAACGCGACTTGGGTGACATCAAATTAAAAATCTAATCTCCGAGCAACGTTAACTAACGATGAAGAATATAAATATTTTATATGAAAATCGCGTAGAAAAAAATCAATAGCTTGTAGGAACCGTCAAATCACTGTGTTCGATTAATTTTATGGGTTTTAAAACTTCAAATTTAATTTCATTATGAAAAAAGTTTGGATTCAAATTCAAAAGTTAAAAATAAATTATTTTATCCTATAACTCAATTGCCATTTTGAGTTATTTTTTTGCATATTTTGTGGTCTTGCATTTTACAGCATTGCTGGAATTAAAAGAACCACAAAGTACGTCGTTAAATTGCGATATCGAGCCGCTAATTTCTGGCATAATTATCGTCACAACAACATTTTAGACCGCAATTCACATAACAGATAAGCTTAAATAAACGGAGAAAAAAGACTTGTATCTAAATGGGTTAAAATAAATAACCTTAAAATAAACATAATAAAAAACATTTGGGGTTAATATTAAAATAAATATGAAATGTATGCATAAATCATATATTGTTATTTATCCCTGATACTAATAATTCGATCCCAACACATATTGTAATCTAAATCATTTCTATTCTAAGCATACTATTTATAAGCTTAAACTATATATATATATATATATACAAAAAACACACTACAGATATAAATAAATACAACACCTATTAAAACAACATATACCTGAATTAATTAAAATTTTACAACAACAAATAATCACACCATATGTAAATGATTAATACCTTTCGTTTCGAACTTGCTAAAATGGATGGAAGAGAGGTACGACGGTGTTCGATCATATTTGACCACTTGGTGGAGCCCTTCATGCGCTCCTTGATGACATCCAGTGATGCGCGACGGTGGGTTCGACGAGGCTAAAACGAATTTTATTCCCCGTTAATTTAAATATTCAGGAAATAATTTTATCCACGCCTATATTTAGCCCTAGTTAACTCCTTGATATTGAAAAGAAATTTACAACATTTAAATAATAATATTGCGCGTATGACAGTAGTTACATCACAGTTATTAACATATACCTTTTAATTTACATTTAATAATAATAAAATGCGGTTTGCAGCTTTGCAGTAATATCCTGTTGATATATTAATGTTATCGTAACTGTGCACGGCAAATCTATTTAAAACTATTAGCAACTTTTTCAATAAACAGTAATTACTGTTACATTTCTGGGGTAAACGCTAACGTTCTAAAAAAATAGCAAGTTTTATATATAATCTATATAAATATTTGGCACTAACTTTCGAGATTTACTTAACAGATTTATTTAAAAGTTAACAAAAAATACCACAGGTCTTATTCTTAGAATTCGTGTCTCCTTACTAACTAGAAATAAAAACTTTAATGCCAAAGTTTGTCGCTTAAATTAGAAGAATTTAGCGAGTGCAAACTGCGCAATGTCAGCGACAAAGTGAATGGATTTAGCAATCGTGAATCAAACTGAAAAGGAAGTTGATCATTCATTCTTCATTCACACGAAAAACAAATGTATACGGGATACACTCATACGAGCTCATGCTTACCATCAGATTACGACATTTCAAATGACAAAAATAAATAATAACAATGACATAACAACCACGCGTATAACTTTTTAAATTCTTGTAGCTGCGATCAAAGATTAAATACAACACGGCATGGGTCGACATATTTAAAATCAAACATTTTTATAGCAAAATTAATTAATTCTAATAAATGACTTTTTCACATTTACTACGAAATGAGAAAAACAATTAATTTGTTTTTATATAGAACTATATAGAAACAATCTTTTTTAACAAAACCACATAAGACCACAAATGTATATATAAAACTATAAAATGAGAAAAAACTTTAAAAAAGATATCTAAATTCAAAGTTTTACAAAACCCATGTCCACAAAATTTTATTTCTTTTTAAAACACATCGTATTTGGGGTGCAAATTTATTTAAAAAATTGGAAAAAGTTAAGCCAACAATACCATGTCTAAAAAAAGGTTTTTTATTTAAAATAGCATTACTGACCCAGTTATACCAACAATAACATTTATTCATAGAAATAAATTAAAAATATTTAAATACATATTTACCTTTGATAAGGTGCCGATGTTATTATGATGTTTATATGGGCAGGGAATTTGTTGTTTGGTTAGGACAACACAGGGGATAAATGCATCATATGGGAATATCATTGGCATATTACGTTGTGAAGAAAGCGGCCCCTAAAACGACATGTTTTAGAGTTTAATGGAAAATCAATACTAATTTTATTGCACATGTATTATGTATTATGTGCTTAGTGCTCTTAATTTTTTTAAATAAATTTAAGTGTAATTGGGCCCCTTATATAAAAAACTATTTTGGCTATCTTGTTGTCTTATGATAAGTGTGCTCTAATATTTTGATTAACTGATCAATTGCAAGACAGTATTGCAATGCAACTTGGAATGTTTAGTTAAAAGCAACGACATTTTGGGACACTTGAGATCTACAAAGTGGCCATTAAACGTACATTACTCTCTCCACAAACACAGTAGCTAAACATGGGCAAATACATTATTTTGTTTGCTTTACCCACCTTAAGATATGTTTGATTATTTAGCATTTACACTGTTTTCCCAAGGTGACCATATACTTTAAATTACGACCAAACGATGACGCAAGCGACTTAAAACAATTTCACACTTGAAAAAAAACGACTGCCTTACGTAAATACTATTCACCAAGGCATTTTATTATAAAATCTATTTCTATTTGAAATATTTAATTTTTCCAGTGATGATAGATTTGTACCTATCAGCAATTTTTCATGTCATGACTTCAACAAAATGTTTAAAAGTTGAATTATTTTATCGCCAAAAGTCTGTTTAATTTAAAGCGAATAATGGTTTTGTGGACTTAGACAGATGGGTAAATCTGTGTACATGTAAGCTACTTAATCACCTAAAAAACTTTTATGGGTAATTTAAGAAGAGTAGTTGCGTTTAAATAAACACTTACTTTCTTAGTGTTTTTTAGGTAAGTAGGCAAAAACAAAATATAATATTATATGGTTATGTTTATAATTATCCCAGTAATAAATGCATAACAACTAATGTGAATTACCCTGCTGTTTTTTCTTGAATATTCTGTTTCTTCATTTTGAATTGAAGAATTTTCGTTAACGTCTAAAAAAGTTAAAGCTTGTTTAAAAAATTAAAAGGCTACAATCAAAACAAATGCTACATAAAATATTGAATTTCTTTGAAATAAATATTTTAAGGTCAAGTTGTAACATAAAAACTGCTCAATTGTAAATTGAACCTTAAAAATGTATATAGTTTAACAAGCAATTTATTTAAAAAATGTGTGTTTTGGGTATATATATTTGTAATAAATTTATATGAACACCCTAAAACAATTTTAAATATCTAAGTATATATTTAATAAATAAAAAATTACACGCAAAACCTTAAATTTAGTCTTAACAACTACAAAACCTTTACAATATAAAAAAAATTATGCAAAGGGTGTGTTACATATTTGCTTGGTAAGCCCGTAACCTGGCCAGTGTGTAAAAGTGACAGTTTTGATTTCCTGCTTACCAATACAGGAAATGATTTATAGCAACAGGAGCCCGGCAATGTAATGTATGGGGGTCATGAATTATGCTGTGAAATTTTCTCACATTCATAAAGTCGTATTTATGTGCAATTGTTTTAAAACCAGGTTATAATTGTGACTGACTGTATGCATTCTACAGAACAAAAGTTACTACTGAATTGTTTTTGATGAATATTTTGACTTTAATCTAAATTCTGATTAATTTAGAAACACACACTGATATTATTTATTAAATGTGTTTAATTTATTATTAAATTAAAAAACTTTTTAGATATATATAAACAATATTTATATTATTAATAGACAAAATCTTTAAATAAATTTTTCAGAATAAATTTCTTAGCACTTTAATCCTATGATGGCAGCAGATACATTAGAATGTTTAAAGCTAGATAATGTTTTTTTTTAATTTGGGTATAATATCCAACTTAATCAAATATGTTAAGTAACAAATAACTTTTAAATCTAATTATTTAAGAGCAAATTCGAGTTTGTATAGATTTTAAATTTTATATTGCTTATCTTTAAACCATCCACATTTAGCAAATTTTTAAAACACAGCCTACCTTTAACTTTTTGATTTAACATAACAGTTTGTTTTTTTCTTTCCTCTTTTTGTATTTTAAAAAATATTCCACAGGACATAGAAACAAATACACCCCAGATCCAAAATATCCTGTAACAAACAAAATATTATATAAACTATTAAAATTATTTATAAATCCTTTATTTCTAGAAAAATAAAAAAAATGATGACAAATTACCTTGTTAAATTTTTACTAAAAAAAATAAAAAACTTAACCCAAAGCCTGAAAACTAATTAAAAAAGGATTAAAAAATACCTTTGAAGTATAAAGCTGGTATTCTGTCTGATTACAAAAGGAAACAAAAAGAAACCAAAACACCTTGATACAGAAAGTGAAGTAATAATCAGGAACGTAGAGGCTAGACAGTTATACCACTGTTGAAAACAGTGCTTGGTTAATAAATAAACAACTGAGAGTCCGCTTGCCAAGCACAGCGCCAACGTCAATATAGAAGAAACCGTGTTTTTCGCTTTAAAAATTGCTATAGTGGAAAAATAAGTACAATCCTTTGCAGATAAAGACTTGTTACAAAAAAAACTATCCTTGCTTAATTCCCTTTCTGTTTCATTTAATAAAAATCCACACGATAAAACACAAATAGTCTCAAGTGATGAACAAACAAACAAAATGTTGATAAAACCCCAAGGTTTGCTTTCAGTTTTGCCCTTGATGTTTTCGCTTGATATTAGTTTGTTAGCTTCAAGCTTTAAATTACAGTGCTTGCACAACTTGTCTAAATTACCTAAAGTATTTTTTATAGATGTCGATTTGATATTGGAAAATTTAACATTTCTGTTGTACTGCTTGTTAAATGTCTTTATGGGTTCAATTGCATTATCGTAATCAAACAGCTTTGTTATTAAGTTGCACATCATAAAGGTAATGTTGGCAATCATGCAGAAACCACCTAGAAAAGATAATATATCGAAGCTCCATTTTTCTATTTCCTCGAAGCCAATTTCAAACATTTTAGAACATCACTCCATTTTAGAAAGTTAAATTTTTATCAGCAAACAATTGCTTTAAATACCCTGTAAAAACACACAACAGTTTTAGGTACTTATTTTTTAAAGCAAATTTTTAATTTTTAACAAATAGAACATCTTTTTTATAAACATTTAAGAAAATAAAAAGTGCTGTGTTGATTAATTTGCACAAAATTTTAAGAATCTCAATTTGTTAATGAAATAGTCATTTATTTAACAATTTAATCTTACTAGAAACACTTAGTCATGTCATGATGGGTTAAAATTATTTATTACAAACATCACATTTGATAATCTTTATTATTTAATCAATTTTCAAACATAATAGATGGGATAATTAGATAACAAATGTTCTCAAATAATTATTTACAGACATATGAGTTTATGACAAATGTTTTTACTTAATGCAATAAATCCTTAAACAAAACTCAAATATTCCAGCTATTATTTTTAAAATGCTATTTTAATCAATTGTTGTACAGTTACATGGTCCTTATGAAATGGTTTGATGTTAACCCCTACCATTATTATGCTAATTATAAACATATTTCACATTACCAAGATATATTAACTTACAATACTCTTAAACAGCCATAACTTAAAAGTCAGTTTTATTTACTCGGTAACTAACTCTGTCTTTACTGCTTAACACACCATACTTCTCTTTGTCTATAAAACAAAATTTATGATCTTTAGTTTAAACAAGCCGAAAGGATAAATTTGGCAAATGCAAATAAGTTTGTTTATTCCTTAGTTTACGCTGAGTAATGTCTAAAGGTAGGCATTTAATAGTTTCAATAAGCAGATATATCTAAGCAACAGTTATTTCAAAAGTTTTTCACATTGCAATTCTGTAAATTGGGTTACGCTAGCATTTATTTATGTGTCAATAAAACCTGAGTACTAAAATATTTAACCTGTGATAAACGTTTGAAACTGATTATCAGCTGATCGTATTAATCCAAATTGTAACTATGAAAGTTATCTAAAAACGCATTCAGGCCAACAGAGATTAGGGTTTTAACCTGAATTACATAATAGTAAGACAACTCTTTAGCTCCGTTATGCATATTGAATTTTTCTTTGAAAAAATGTAATCGATTTTACAATAAGATGTTTTTTTATCCCCAATTAAACCTTGGCGAAAAGTATTTAATCCTTTATTTTTATTCTAACGTAAAATAAATATTGTTTTAGTTTTAATAAAATATAAATAAGTAAAATTATTAATTTGTCGTGTATTTCCGATTAAAAGTTATACAATATCTAAAACCTACATTAATATTTATGATATCATCAACACACAGATAAAATAAATTAAAACCAAAACGACAATAAATTGACAAAAAATAACCACCTAAAAATAAAAATATGATATATATAAATTAAATATGTAGTTGACTTTTAGCAAAACATGGCCAATAATTATTTTATTACTTTTATGACAAATTTAAATTTTCACCGCTACGGCAGTACACTTTTCATCTTCGTCTGTTGGGTGATCTGTTTTTAAATCTTTAATTGTGCTTTCAAGCTCGGCAATATAAATAAGTAATTCGCATGCAACAATGTGAGGAGGAATATGGCCCGGGTCAGATATGTCTCGCAAAAACCCCGGAATTTTCTCACCAATCGATTCAAAATGATCAGCGACCTCTTGTGGGGGTGGATATACCTATACAACAAAATCTTTTTAAGTAACAATTTCTGAAAAAATAGCTCTGTTTTCGTTAATAATAATAAAGTCTGAAATTTAAATAATATAATAAAAGTTTAACATCAAATACCTTGTTTCCAATGACACTGGGAAAAGTGTGGAATCTTTCTGGGTGGCTGTCCAAGTAGTAACGAATAATTGCCTGTTTATCAGCACCTACTTCGCTGTCAAGTGTCTTTACCAAGTTGTTCAATTTTCCCAAAATTGAGTCGTCTATAGTGTCGGTGTTTATGTTCTATATATAACAAGTGTTTTTTGAAAAACTGTTTGACAGTATTTCAATATATTTAAAATTCTTTAAACGTGATAAAACAAATAATTTACTTTTGATTGATCCAAGAGGCTTTCCACCTGGAACAACGAAACCTCGCCTTTAATTTTTCCATTGGCTTGCTCCGTTATCGTGTTCATGATAGAATATTCATTGGGCATACTTCGGGTTGAAGAAGGTGTTTTGAGGTAAGCGTGATCGTTTTTTTGAAACAAAGAGTCTTCGTCCTTCATTCCTACAAATAATAACAAAGACTAACTTTTGTAGTCTTTTTTATGTTTAAATAAACTGTACAGTAGCGTTGCTGTACAATAAACCACACGATTTACCAGTTATTTTCCCCAGCAAGTGAGATAGCAACCAACACGCATGGGTAAGACCCGTAGTTTCAATAAACGTACATGTATAGTATGCGAAATACATAATTCTAAAGTTCAGGAAATGAACAGGAAATTTAGCTGCGACAATTTGAGGCATCAATTGAGCCATAATGACAACCATAATACATGTAAGAAACCCCGTCTCAAATAAACTTGCCTGTCAATGTAAGCATTGTTATATGTTTCATAGTATTGGTAGTAAAAAAACGTTAAAATTAAGAAACTTACGTAAAGTCCACGTGGAATAGGAAAAACAAAATCAGTAGAAGGATTTTTTAAAGAGATTGTGGTCAACTTGGCAATAAAGAATACGATTAACACCACAACAACCTGGATAAGAACACACGTGGTATAACCGTCATAATTACAAAACAATGACATTGTTATGTACCTGCCTCCCCATTAAAAATCTTTCAACGTTGTCGCCTCGATTAGCTTGCTGACCGAGAAAGTAAGCTCTCTCGTGGGAGTGCTTGTAAGAATCGGGGTGCTGGCGCTTGAGTTCCACTAAAGAGATCTGCAAGCCTTTAAACAAGTTGTATAGATAAACACAAAAATAATTGACGAACAATATTAATAGAATATATATTTTAAGGCTTATAATGTTAGACGTAGTTTAAATATTTAATTCCAGCAAAGACTAAATTGTTTACCCTCTACTATTCCGAGAAGAATCATGCAAACAACATAAAGGGTAAATGCGACCGCTCCGGGCACATTTTTCCAAAAATTTGTGATGCCGTGAAAAATTGCATAGGAAGTAATAAAAATCGAAAACCCGAGTATTAGACTACTGCCAACATATCTTATGATATCACACTTCGAAGAGTTTCGGATTTCAACCATTTTAAGCAAAGCTGCCTATCTAGAATGAAAGCAAAGTTGAAGTTAAGAGAAGCTGCTTGCGTCCAACGTAAAATACGATTTCGAGAACAGAAAACGCTTCTTTTATTATCTCTAAATACTGGTTATGATCCAAATCATAATAAACAATAAAAACCTTATTTTTATATAAACAAGCCCAGAAAAATAAACGTATTTTTAACAAAGCAAGCCTAGAAATTACGAAATGCCGATTCTGAATCATGTTATGTGTATTTTGTGTTTTACATTTTACGAACGAGCTTCCGTTGTCCTCTTTATTTAGCGAAAGTACGATAAACATTAACTGCGCAACACCTACATTTTATATTATATTTTACCTACACACCATTCTGTGTGCCCTTTAACACAATTAAGATGGTAAAAGGGGTTATACCTAATGTTTTTTGCCCTTAATATATTAAAAATGTATTTTAATTTCACTATTAGAATACAATTGTAATTCTGTATAAGGATATTTTGGCACAGTTCCGTCACGCTTTGAAGATAAGTGAACTAATAATCAGGGTGGGAAATGGAACATTTTGATATTACACAAAAAAATTAAAATCATAAAATTGTTAATTTAAGTTTAATCATAGTAAAAACACATATAAAACGTGGCTCCATGCCACAGCAATGCTATTTTTATCCACTTATTAAGTTTATTAAATAGATGTTTAATTTTTAACCCTGCAATGTGAAAAACAAAGCACAACATTCGCAATTTATTTAATCTCTTTTTAAAAATTATTTTTGTTTCTTACCAAACTTTAGTTAAACTGTATCAAAATTATGGATTACGACAAACTAAGGATTTTCGTTAGATTTTATCGAAAAAATGCAGGTTTACTCTAAGAAAAAAAATATTATTTAGTATATATTTATACTATTATACATCATTATAAAATTTAACTACGCGTTAAAAAAATAACAATATTAACATTATACTAGGTATTTCACAAAAACTGTTTATTGAGAATATAAACAAGTATGAGAAGAAAATTACAATAAATTTATTTTCCCAATTTGAACGAAGAATGGTATGTTTTTATTTTAAACAGTTATGTTGAAAAATCAAGCGATTCTGGTTAGATTAGTGCAGACAGCGTTGTAATTTATTTAGAACACTTGATCTTATAGCATGAGGTCAGTGGTTCAATTCTAACTGCTTTTATGTCGTAGTAACTTTAAATAATTTGCTATACGGTACGAACCCCTGCCGAGCTCAAAATTAATCGGCAGGTGAATTAGCAATTTGCTTAATAATATCCAAAAGTACATAAAGCCACTTGAGACCCGGTCATGGTAGCAAAAGTTTACCCTATGTTAAGGCCGCGAAGTTGTATTTTCTACATCGAGAATGAAGATACATATAAAAAATTACGATTGCACCCGTATAAATATAAATTGCAATTTACGTGTTGATAGCTATTGCACAAGGGTTGCACTAGCATTTTGTATCATCGGCGTTTTAAAAAAGAACTATGTTACTTAATTTTATATATTCTAGTGGTCGCTGCACGCACCAACCTTGATTTATTTATCAGTTGAATGGATCAACACTAACCAAAGTTGGCGACGTGATAATTTGCATTCTTTACAAGATGGGGTTAGAGAAGTATAGTTGCCTATACAATAAGACCACAGCGTCAGAAATTGTTAAAATTATCGACATGCCTGTAAAACAGAAGAACTGTCTCCTCGAAATTTATTCACTCAATAACCATCCCAAAAGACAGGTTGGCTAAACTAACTATTTTTTTTAATACTGTTTTGTTACTTTAACATGGCTTATGAATTATTTTTAAGGACATGGAAAGTCTGGCAACTTTGTTTGGCTTAGAAAAGGTTCGATTGCAGCGTTGGTTTACTTCAAAACGAAGGGCGTCACGAAAATCAAGCAAGCTTAAATTCCCTTCAATAGAGTAAAACTTTTTATTGCTATTTTACAGATGTTAAACGATTTAAAAAAAGTACAAGTTTAATTATTTTACTAGTTTTGATACCGTTTTTGTAGAATTTAGTTAACTTGTATAATTTATTACGATTCCGCATTGCGTATAGAGAAATATGGCCGAAAAAGGAACTTTCACTTGTAAATCCTAGATCTCTCCAATTTAATCCCACACTAGCAATAAAAACACCTGAAACACATGTTTCTTACAATCAAGTTCGAGTAATAAATTGGAATTTGTCATAGGAGAACCGAAAAAGTTCATTTTCCCCAGTGACTCAACGAAACATTGGACCAACGGATACATTTTAGTTTTCGCTTCAAAATTTTTATGTTTTTTCAAATTAATTCATTCTACTTCATATGTTTTCTGTTCTTTTTGTATATGTAGATTTTTTTTATTTGTACTTTCCAGGATTTTAGTTTAAAATAAAAAAATAAAAATTATTTAAAATAATATTTTTTTAAATATTACAAAACTACTTTGGTAAAATATATTATTCAACTAATTATACAATATGCATTCTATAGTAAGTGAGTTTGGATTACACGTTAGTTAATAACAAAAAAATTACAAAATAAATCTGGAGGATAAATTATTATACAAAAAAGTCAAATGATAGGGAAACTCTGTTGCTAAGGCGCTGTTATTAGTTTTGTTGTTAGGGAAACAATAGATCAGCTGTAATCGACTTTAACACGCAGAGTAGACGTGATTTCAGTGACGCAAATTAAAAAGTAAGTAAACCCTAACATAAGTAAGAGGTTTAGTTTTGTGAGTCATTTGTAAATCATTAAGGATAATTAAACAAAAATTTATAATTTAAAAGTTTGCTTTGCCAACTTAAAGCTACAACACAGACAATAACATACCTGTTTAGTATATACGTTAAGCAAAAAAAATTTAAATTTTTAAGTAGCTTTATAACCACTAGTCGTGTTTTTTTAATCGACACTAAATCTAAAAAGTGTTAAAAATGTTTATTTGTATAAGTGGTGTAAAAAGGGAATGTAGAAATTTATAATTCTTAACGCATGTATAAGCTACCACAGCGACGCTTTCTAAGTAGACAGGTAACCCGTGTGTTTAATAGTTAAATGTAGATAGCAAACGGTGTGCATTTCGGTTATACTGTTTTTATTAGTAATGTGTGTTATTATTTAGCCTTTATATCTTAAACAATATAGGCTTTTCATCTGGTTAAAAATGGCTTCAACGGCGACAATCGATCGATTAACAAGAGTGGAGGTACACGAAAAATTCAAGAGAAACTTCCATGCCATGCATTCCAAGTGCCCTCCACCGGTACGATTTAAAAACTATTAATCTTAATATTTGGGTAATTACAACTAAAATATTTGGGGGCTATAGACTAAGTATTTGTTATATGTTATTTTAGAAAGCAAATCACGATCCAGACATGCTTGATGATAGTTTGACCAATTTGCATTGGCTTTGGAATTTAAATGTGAGTTTGAGTAACGGCCTGGACGTTGGGGAGAACAATTCACTTCAGCACCAATACAATAACATCATTAAAAAATCACGAAAGCCATTACCAGCCATTAACCAAAACTCAGGGCTACTGCCGTCCATCAGACTCGGTAAAATTGCTAATACCAGAATGCCACAGCGAATCTCGTCTAAGAAATCCGTTACAAAACCAAAGCAATATTTTCCAGTGTCTAGTAATTCCAACACGACGTCATCGGCTCGAAAATTAGGCAAGGCAGCCAATTTAAACAACTACCGCAACGTCGACATTTCAACCGAAAAAGTTAAAGTAAAATTGGCCGATTTACAACCAGCACCGCAGCAGACTTTTAAAAGAGGAGAATTTCAACACCAGAATCCCACGACTGTGATAATCCCAACATTTTCGAGTAAGGAGCCTGTCCAGTCATGTACTCTTAATGGGCCTAGCTACAATCCTTACAAAAATTTAAATTTGCTTGGTGCCAAAGGCGTTCTTAGCGCCGAAAAAATTTCCGCCGTCACGTCGAAAAGTGGAAACGCATTACCCGACGCAGACACACTGCTACGAAACTATTCATTTTCGCCGCGGCAAAGTGCACTTGACGTTTTACCGGGACAGGTCGACTACAAAAACAATCCCTACGTAAAACCCAAGTTTTCGTTTACCGTGTTAATTGCCATGGCTCTTGAAAGTTCAAAACGCCACAAACTGTCACTACCCGGAATCTGTAAATGGATCAAAGACAACTTTATTTATTATCGTTATGCTGATCCGCGTTGGCAGGTACGTACGCAATTCTAATATTTAATTTTTAACGTGGAAACAGGTTGGTTAAAAATGCGAAATGAAAACGAAATATTTTGACATAATCCAGCAAATATAACTTAGTGACATTTGTGGTAAAAGCACAACGTAAAACAAATAACCTATATAGACGTAACAAATCTATTGCACAACACACTTATCAAATTATTAATTAATGACACGATTACGGGAATGTTCACCTTTGGAGGGTTAACGTAACCTTTATTGTACTTTTTTGCACCTGGTTTACAAATTTCGGCAATCAATAAATAAAAGGCAATTAGCTGAATAAAAAAGAGGTGATGATATCATTCGACATGAAAACTAAATTTGGCCCAACGTTAACCTAACAGACAAACCTTCGAGAGCATATTTGTAGTTTTGTAATCGGAGATTAAACAAGCGTCCGGCGCCTGAAAGAAATATTTCTTTGTTATTGTTCAAATCTGGGTTACAAAAGATACACTATATAGCCCACTTGCCTAATACAATATATCGGATATCGACAGAGGACAAAAAACAACTACATATTTGTTATTCAGTATTGTATTTCTGTGTGATGATGCCAGGACGCATATCTTAATAAAGCAATTGTATTAATCCTTCGTCGGATAATGTTTCATCAAAAAATCGATTTTATACGGCCTCATTGTTCGTGTTAATCACATATATTTCACACCAATGTTATGTCACCCAATAAAACGTAATTTATTAAATAAACCACAATAACTAGGAATCGATTAAATTGGTCGATAATAAATTTAAGCGTGTTAATTTTTTTTTGTTTTTTAGAATTCAGTTAAAGCGAACCTTACGCACAGCGACTATTTCAGCAAGGTACAAAAGAAACGAGAACAGCCTGGTAAAATTAGTATGTGGCAAATCAATCAGAGCTGCACTTATCAAGAAATGCGCGACGTGGATTCGCCAAACGTCATTTCTGGTGGGTTTGACGTGTGAAATATTTAACGAACAAAGGCAAACTGCGGCGTGGCCAGCGTCAAACACAATAGTTTAAGGAATTAAAATAATTGTTTGTTTAAGCCCAGCATGGGCTTGTCTATTTGCCAGCCCTATAAAATAAGTTTTTCCGAATTTAATAAATATGTTCAGGCATTAAGGTATGTACTCTTAAAGCCATAAAATATTTAATACCCTCGGACTTTGTGTTATTAGGAGAGCAAATCCCAAAGTTTTAATAAAATTTAATAAAGTTCACGAATGGTAAATACTGTGGGCTTTACACCTACTCATAAAATTTAAAAAAAAATATAACATTTATTTTTTATGAAGTAGTTTTTCAAACTTCAATTTACTTTTTATTTTACAGCAAATGGGCTCTCGAGAAACTTTAGTCCAAACGCGTCCGCATCAACATCGTCACAACAAACTTCAAATCCCACACACGACACTAATATTAACCACGATGCAGTTGAGTTTTTACAGTCACTGGCAAGTCGGAAACGCAAACAAACAACTCCGCAAAAGGTCGTCCGCCGCCGAGAAGTTAAAAAGCGAAGAGAGGTCGCTGCAGCTCAGTTAATGGATCTTCAAAACAAAAGTCTTTTGCAAGAAGAGGCACCGGAGCTAGGCTCCCTTAAAGGCGACTTTAATTGGAATTCGATTTTTAGTGATTTGTTGGATGGCACGGATCTGACCGTTGCGTCAATTCCGTCGACAACAACTTCTACTACGTCACCGAGAGAAGAATTAGTTGACCAAGCAACACTTTTTGCTTCTGATGTCGGGTCCGCTGCACTTCGCGCTCATGATGCCTTAGTTTACACAAGACCAACTAAACCACATGTTAATGACGAAAATTTGTGTCAAAACAAAAGTTACCAGAATCCAAATATGCGCGAGAACGAGAACTGGAGTTTTCCTGAGCTTGATTTTCAGTCTCCGTCGCTTAGCGATCAGTTTGATCGCTTAGAAAAAAATTCAGAGAATCCTGAAAACTTTTTACCGGACCTAGGCCTGGACCTTATGTCTGGAGGTTCTGCCCAGCCAGGCACAGACGATTTAGAAGGGTTTTTAGGTGATATTGTGGACCTTGATTTAACTGTAACTGGTCGCCAGATTGAAATACCCGAGCAATGGGTCCCAATCTCAGCCGGTCTCGATGAAATCTTGTGTGAAAAACAGGACGACAACCTTTTAAACACCAACGATTTTCAGCAGAACAACAACGTGATGTCCTTAAGCGACATTGGCGAAAGTTTTGGTTTGATCCAAAGAAAATCGAACGACATTTATTTACCTGGTAACAGTGCAACAAGTTCGCCCAAAACAAGTGGTGAATTTCCGACCACCTCTGCCTTTAGATCTTGAAAAGGATCGAAATAGCTCTATCTACAAATATGATTCTCTCTTTTCATAATTTTTAGTATTGCAATGCAGCCCTTTAGCTGTGTCCGTTATTTAAAAGTGTTTATTTCATCAGTATTCTCTTATTTTCCAGCCTCAGTATTTTTCTTTACCTTTAACTTTCTAAACCTCATTTCTGTTTTTTAATAGTCGATATTTTACATTCTCATCTACGGAATCTGTTGTGGTATTTAATTATTGTATATAGCGACTACCTATAGCAGCAAATAACAAACATAGTTTTTTTAAATCAAATGTAATTATTAAGGCCTACTATTTTATCATGCTCTAGGAATAAAAAGTACTTTGTTTTTGTACCATAAAACGCAATTTTCACACGCTTTTCCTATACTATTGCGCTTTTTTATTTAGTCGATTTTGCAAAGCACTGTTATAGCATACATAGTTTAATTGTTGAATATAAAATAGTGTTTTCCCAATTTTTATTTAATACTTTTGTGATTTCTATGAGATTTATAATAACTTTCTGTGATTAGATAAGCACGAGTTGTATTGTGTTTTACTTTTATATATTTTATATGTAAAAAAAAAGTTTTATCTTTTTGTATCGCACTGCAAACAAATAAATAAATTAAAATACATAGTGTCGTATTTTAAAAGCGCTTTATTGAGTTAAAGCCATTCCAGAGTTTTGTTGCTTTTGTGAATTTTGCTTTCATTAATAGCACAGCATAAAGAGTCCCTTTCGTCTAAGTAAAATATAAACTTTTTAATCCTAAAGTTCATAAATTTTAACTTATTTGCAATATAAAATAATTAAAAAAAGGCAAAAATATAATATTATAAAAATGCTATTAACTTTATCGTACGTTTTAAACTAATAAGACACCTTATTAATTACGTTGTATTACATATTTACGTAGTTATGTACATGTTAATTCTCTCAATTAATATATAAATTGAAGGCCTAGTACCTACTTGCCTTAATGTTTTTTACTATTACTTTACAACAAACAATTATCAAATTGTAAAAAAAAGTTTTTCTAGCTAAATTTTATACCACCGTCTTGTAACTTTTAAAATATAGTTGCTGTTTGTGTTATAGCACTCTGTAAAGATCATTTATAGCAATGTTTATGTGCAGAAAAGCAGTGCCGAAAAGCAATGATTCTAAACTTGGTACACTTTTCCAGGACTATAAATGCAGCTGCTAGCGGAAACAAAGTAATATGATCACGTTTTTTTGATTGAACGATAACATGAAGATGTTTTCTATACAAAAACGCTAAATGTTCTCACCGAAAAATTTTACTGCTTTAAAGGGGTAAGCAGTTAACCAAAAAATTAAATCATCGATATTGAAGTGCATTTAAAAGACAATGTTCGTATAACCAATATATTAAACAAAATAATAATAAATCTTACCTATAGAATATGTTTACCAAACAATATATTTCTCAAAAAAGAAATACAAAATGTAAGCTCAAAATGTTTAATTGACATATTTACAGCGTGTAGTACGTAGACAAACATAATTGGTAATTAAAAATACACCAAATTAAATCACACATTTTAAAAAGCAAGTTATAAAAATAAAAAAAATTTTAAAGTAACTTTAGCCTAGGTATAACTTTTCGTAGATTTATTTTTTTAAAAACGTGCAAAAGCAAAGTAACATAAGAAAACTTTTGGCAGCTATTTCTCATCGAAATTGTTGTTTGTCAAGTTAAGACACATTAAAAAACAGAAGCTACAAAACAGTGAAAATACATTTCAAAATTAAATTTAATCATCTGGCAAAATTGAATTAAAAATTAAAAAGGAACCTTTCATGATAGTAAGCAAACTATATTGAATTACTACACTAAATAAGGAAACAACTTCTTTTAGACTAAATTAACAATGCAAAAAAATTAAGTCAAAATTGGCTTTTAGAGTGATCTAGCAAGCTGTGGCCTTATGGGTAAAAATTGTGTTTTTTAAATGAATAATAAAAATATATACTTACTTTTTTTATGATGAAAGTTATACCCAATAAAAATATTATTATTTATGTTGATTTTAATTTAAATAAAATGTAATATGATTCTTGGAATGATCACATATTTAGTTAATCTTAATTAAAACAAAGCGACACCAAAGAATACATTGATTAAATGAAATTGATTTCATTAAAACTCTTCTTTCCCCACAAGTTTAATCTTGCATTGTATAAGCATAATTTCCACGACTATGTTTAGACCTCCAAAGCATAACAAGGAAGCCAATAATAACACCCACAACCAACATTGCAACTGATATTCCAACTACTTCCCCTAAAGTATTAAACAAACAACATTGTTGGTTACTATAAATTGTATCAAGTCAATCAAAATTTATAAATTATAACAATAAATAGTTTGTTATAATTTAACTTAACACACTATAGGTAAACTATAGACACAGCTGGTTTGTAGATATTTAAATTAAAACTTAACTTACTAAGCTTAAATATATTTAATAAAAACTTTAGCAAGTTTAACACCTTAAGCAATAGACAGTTTATTCGTTTCGAAGATAAATACTAAAAGTTTAAATTTATTGAGCTACTTTTCAAAAGTTTATTACAAACTTAAATGAAAAAAAATCTTAAATTAACTTACCAGTACCAAGGCCTTGACTTTGTGGGCTAGGTTGAGGTGTTCCAGAAGGCGAAAGAAGTTCAGATTGACTCTTGAAATAATCAGGAAAAGCTGTCATCGTAAGCGTTTTGTTCTGTGAAACAATATCAATAACTATATACAAATTATTTTCAACAATTGTAAAAAAAAACTTTTTAGTGCAAGTTAATAAACGTTTTTAGATAAACAAATTTTATACCTTCATAAAACCATTTAAAATAGATGGATTATTTAAAATTTTTTATATTTCTCTATAGATAACCCTTATATGGCTTACACATCCAACTGCATCAAAAGAGACAGTGAATCTGTTGTCCATTAGAACAGCTTGCAAGTTTTGCACAGCCTCAATTAGATTAAGTTGTGGCAATAATTCTATGGAATTACCTACAACAATTTTTTTTATAAAAATAAACTTTAGGCGAGTTTTAATTAAAGTCACAAAGTGCTACAATTTCTACTGGAGTTTGCATAAACAGAATAATTCAAGCCATTTAAGGTTATGGTAAAAAGTGTGAATTTATGTTAAGTAAAATCAAATAAATTATTCTAGAAGAATTTTAGAATGGTATTTTATAATATTGATTTTAAATCCATGTCTAAAATAATTTTCTTAATTTTTCAATGCTATAAAAAATTTGATGTATGTACAATACATTACATAACTTTTCTGAAACAGGAAATCCCAATTGTTTCATGTTTTTGAACAAAAACATTTCAAAACAAAAATCATGCAATTCAATTTTTTGTGCGGTTTTACATACAAAAGGTTAAAGATACAAATTATGTTGAATTTTCATTTTACCTTGTCTATACTTATTTATATCATCTGTAAAATCATAATAACACCAACATTTTAAATACATATAACTACCTTTAGCTGGAGCAACACCAAGTAATGTGACCCACACATAAAAGTATGTTGTATTATCACCATTACTGTTCATTGTATCTGCTAATCCATAAGTTATTGAGGATTTGACTCGATTGAAAGAAATATTGGCATGAAGAACAACAATCTTAATTAAGCTTTCTAAAAAAATAAAACACTCTATAAAAATAAACTTGCTAGGCCTATTTAAATAAAATTACATTAAAATACATAAATGCAAGAAAATAGGTTTGTTTATGATTATGTTTATCTTCAATAAAGGCAGTTTCTAGAAATAAATTACTAATTTCTATTTATTTATTAAATTTCATTCCTAAAAAGAATTTCTTATAAAGTAATTTTTTTCCACTGCCTTAAAATTAACAAAATTTTTTACTTTTGAAAGCGTTTGGATTTTGGGTGATCATTTGATAATTGTCGGATGAAAATTTAATGATAAAAGTTTCTTTCATTGACTCGTTGTAACAAGTAGAAACATCGAATGTAGATTGTTGATCGAAAGATTCAGAATAATCAAAAACACGGGTGAATAATGTGTGGTTGACGCTGTAAGAGCTGTTATACTGTAGAGTATCAAATTGACATTTTAAGGAGTTTTACAAAATAAATTTAAAGAATGTAAAAAAGATTGCACAATGTGCAATGTAAAATTGACTAGTTGAATTTAAAAAATTCAGCAAATTTTAAATTGTTTTAGACATAATAGTCAAATGAATAAAAAAAGAACTATTAACATGTGTAAAAATAAATCCAACATAAAACTATAGTTCTAAATTACAGTTCAAAAATTTTGCGTAAAAACTATATAACAAAAATATAATTTTTTACCTTTGCAATATAAAAGGTTTTAACTCCAATGATTTTTGGTTTACCAACAGTCGCTCTTGTGTAAAAATAAGTGTTGTAAAGATTTGCTGTGTCAGCATTAAACAAATAGTCCTTCTGGACCTAAAAAAAACAAAAAACAGATATTATTTACAATTAAATAAACACTCCATGTACATTAAAATACATTGCATATTGAAGCAATTATTATTTATTCTGATTAAATTTCAAAAAATAGAAATAAACAGTTTCTGTTTTATAATTTTTTTTTGATTTGCTCTAACTTGTTTAACAAATATCCTTCTAGTATTTAGGACAAATTTAAACAATGCTTACTGCAGGATGAGGAGCAATCCATGCATCAGTATCAATCCCATAATATACCCCATGACCTCCATATGTGAGATTAACTTGGTTTAAAAAGTCTAAAGGTGTTCTCATCATAAACTAAATTTAACAAAAGCTGTTTAATGTTAGAACTCTTATACAGAACTTATTACATAAGGTTTCGAATTTGATCTGAAGTACTTTTGAATTGAAAATATAAATACAAATATACTGAAGCACACCTTTTAGGTAAAAATATAAATTTAATATTTATGTCTAGATTTAATAAGCTTCTCAGAAATAAGAATTATAGTTGAATTTTAAAAACACCATCTGTGATTGTTGAATTAGGTAAAACAAAATAAACAAAGCCATTTTAATGTAAAGATAATTTATAACTCTATTGTTAAGATCATAAGCTAAATATTGTCAAAAGTTATGTAAAACAATTACTAATGTTTTGTTATTCTTGGTTGTAACTTGCTTGACATCATAGAATGGACCAACTGATAAAGAATTAATTGAACAATTTCCAACACTTTCATTTATCTGAAACTCAACACCTTGATGAAAATCATGGACTCTGTAAATTCAAAACAACAACCTTTATAAACAGATAACAATAACTTAACAAAAACTGTTGAAAAAAGTTGCAAAAAGCATTAACAGTTTTAATTATATATACTACATTTGACGTATACATTTATATAACCTTTATTACATTTTACTATATATTTATATTGCAAGGTAAAAAAGGAGGTTTTTACTTACACTGTTATTCCATCAATTACTGCTCTATAGAGTTTGTTATTGTAATCATACCAACCATTATCCAATATCAAAGTTTTCAATTCAGGAATATAAATTTCAGTCTTTAACATATACAAACTTGGTGGGAGTGGTGTTGAGGGGATATCTTTTCGATCTAAAACATAATTTTGAGATTTTAAAATATATAACAGTTTGACAAAGATGAAGAAAGTGTTTTTACTAAAAATATTCAATGTTGTCAATAAACAAAAGTTAACAAAGTTCCAAAACTAAAACAATATTATTGTTATTTGTTAGGCTACCAATATATACTTTGTTGTTAAGAACAAAATAAGCTATTCAAATTACTCCAACCCACTTGCAATGTAAAAAAACAAACACCGGGTAAGCATATTGGTAACATAAGATAAAAATGTTTATTAATTAATAATTACTTTGGTAGTTGAAAACACATATCATTTAGAACATTAAATTTTAATTCAACAAAAAAACTTTTTAAGAAGATAATTTTATTAAAGTAAATAATTTATTTTAGAACACACTAAAGGCTATTTTTTTAAGCTTTTAATACTTTTCAATACCTTTACAAACCATATCAAAAGGAAGCTCGGGCCACCATAATAATTTCCTTGCTTGAACGTCAAAAAATCTGTATGAGTAAACTTTTGTTGAAAGTTTGGAAGCAACCTTGTCTGTGAACTAAAAATAAAATAAAATAAGAATAGCATTCATTTTTTTAATTGCACCAATAGGACTTATTATTTTATTAAAAATTTATTAAACAAAAATTTAAGGTTAACATTAGCTTACATTAAGAATTAGTCGCATGGGAATTGGTTGTGAGCCATCATTTAGTTTTAAGGAATCCGATCTATAGTAAATATCTGCATTGTAAGTAAGGTTTGTCTCATTAAAGAACATGCAAGTTTGAAAGTGATCCACTTCTATTCCTTCAATCATCGCTTTACCCTAAACACAAAACAAAAATTACGTTTAGTTAAATAATGCAGAAAAAAAAGAACAACAAAACAAACAAAAATTTAAACTAAGAAAGGATTTTACTAAAATTAAAAAAAAATTATGTTTTTAAACAATGCTAAAATTAATTATTAGCCTAAAACATAAATTTAGAAAATTACTGACCATGTGAGTGCTATTCTGTTGTCTGTCTAGATAAAACTTGTGAGTTATATTTAAAGGTCCATTTTCTATTCCCATTCCAAACAAGCTAGCATCTACTTGATTTGTGAACAAATCTTTTACATTACATTTATCTACAAAACATTTGTTTAATTTTTATTAAAAGAGTGATAACCTCTTTTTAATAACAGATTACAGTTTAATTTAAAAATTATTTAAATTATGCTTTCATACGTCAACCCAAAAAAGTTCAGCACAAAATTATAAACTACTAGCATGTCACTAAATAATATAAAATGTAAATTCATTTATTTACCATCAACAACAACAAAAGTTTGATTTTGAACATAATCCAGTGCATACTTAGTTGTCCCCTTGTAACAATCAAAATAATAAAAAGCGGTTTGTTTAGCTAAGTCAAAGTACTCGTCTATGGCAAAGGTTTCGTTTAAATCTGTAACACAAAATAGGTTTTTTACTTCCTGTTAATAAAAATACACAAAATTAATTAAATTTTAATCAATTGTTTACACCATATGAAACACCAAAAAATTCAGGATCATAAAAGTAAAAAAAGCGAGAACTGTCATAGTAAAAATAACAATATTAGTCACCACATTAAAAAAAAAATAACATATGGTGATTATAGAGGTTATGTTATATAACAAAGTTAGTATGGCCTTCATAAATATATATTTTAAAGAACTGTTAACATCATGAAAATTGTAGATTGTAAAAATAAAGAAAATTAGTTATAAGAAGAATAGGCGATGAATTATAATTAAATTGCAATTCCCATATGCCTAAATCTTACCTTCAACAGTTACCTCAAGGCCATATTGATAAAGTGCAGGGTTAAAGATTGGCAATGCAACAGTTTTGTTTCCGGGATCCACACATTGCGCATATATAGTGGAAAAGCAGGCAAAAAAAAACACTACCAATGTATGGCAATGAAGAAAACCCATTTTGTTACTAAAACAGTAATAGGTTGTTAAGAATGCTTTTAAAACCTGTAAAATTTTAAATAAATAGGTTTTATGTTTATTTATAAAATTATTAAAAACAGAAAAATGCTAACTGCTACAACTACAAACACCTTCATTTAGATAAAAATCCAGCGCAATAATTAAAAACAAAAAATGCAGCCAAATCTATTTTAACACAACCTTTTTTTCAGCTTTTATCAGTTTAATATCTTCGTTTTTCTGTTTTTGTTTTAAGTGTTGCGATTAAACGATCAAAATGGTCTCCTAATACGTTTTTATTTTTAACTCTTAGGAAAGCACTTAATCTACCTCGTTTAAAAATAAAAAAAACTTTTCAAAAGGTGGGAATTTTTTATAAGCTTTCTACATTTCTATTTTAATGTTCTATCTTACCTTAATTTGTCAGTTTTAGTAAGTATTTTCAAGACACCGCAAAATCAAACGGCAACTTTAACTATGTGATGTCTTATGATTTTAGTCACGCAAACAAATCACGTGATTTTTAAAACCTAAATCGCTGGCGTTGGTATTATTTTTATTTAATTTTTTACTTAACTGAAAACTTATGTAAACATTTGAAATAAACAACATCTTTTAAACTCCTCCTTACTTGCTTTTCATTTTTTACACAACTAGTTTTTTTGCACCCCCTTTTTTAATTGCATTACTTGCTCTTTCGCAAAATTTTTCTTACTTGCGTCTTTTTGGCCGATATGCTTCATTTACTGTACTTGCTTATTTACACCACTTGCCCAACTTTGTAGAATCATTGCTCTTACTAATGCCCCAGAAACCTAAATTATTTGTTTAACCTTGTGCCATCATAAAAAATTTAAATATCACTTTAAATTACAACATATATTTGCAATATGATTGATTGCCAACTTTAATTTTACGTGATCTGCCTTTACAACCAAGCACACTTCTTTGAAAAGAATTTTTAAATATGTTAGTACACCTTATCTTTATATTATTTTAATTTCGTAACAGAGTTGAGGTCCCTAAAAAAATAGGCGAACTATAATTGATACATAGGTTTTACTTTTCACAATTTCCAATTTAAATATCACATTATGACATGTATTTTAATAAATAAAAAACAAAAACTCCAATTTTACTATTTTTAGATACAAATTAACTAGATGCTACAATGCATTTTAAATTGCACAAATATTAGTCTGCAAACTTAAATTTGTTAAAAACTAATGTTGAAAATTGGTGAAAACTAAATAAAACTGCAAAATTTGATCATAATTCATCATCCCATTTGAAATCACTAAGGTCCTCTTCATCAAATTCAAGCTAAAGTTGAACAATTAGATTAATTAACAATTTTTAAATTCATAAAACTGGCTTTTATCTAGAAGTAAAATTTGAAAAAAATCAAGCCTTAACAAAAAATGAAAACTTACAGGTGGAGCATCTTCCCCATCCCATGCATCACGAGTAGGAAGCTCAGGCAAGGCTGGAAGCTCAAAAGTGTTTTTGCCTCGTCCATATGTTAAAACCGAAAAAAATGAATTAAGCTTATCTTCGCTAAATTCTCCAGTGTAACTCGCAAAAACATTCTTCCGAATTCTGATTGCAACAACAGTCTAAAAACAACATATTCAAAATAAAAGTAATACAACAATAAACATATATATATTTTTAAAAAATACAATACAAGTATGAAAACATTAAACTCTAGTTAAATATTAAATATAGCAGATCTCAGGAATGTTAAGGGTATAAGACTAAATAATCTAATTAATTTTTTTTAATTTTAAGGTATATACATCAAAAACAAAATATAAGAATTACATACTGGATATCCAGAGCCTCCAACTCGAAGATTACTTTCAAGATCATCGTTTGCTCTTCCTGGAATCCACATCCAACCCCAACCTTGATTTTTATATTTTTCTCCCATTCTTTTTAGGGTTTCAATGTAATGGTTACGCCCATCTTTGCCTACAAAGTAAGTTTATCTCACAATAAACATATTATAATGGTCAAACCTATGCAATGGTAATATAAGTTAACATAGGTTTAATATTAACTTACCTGTGTCGTACAAATCAGGTAAAAAGGCAAGAATACAAATATGTTCTTTACATTTTTCATCAAAAACTTCTTGGCTAACAAGTTCATCAATCTGTTAAACCAGTTTGTTAATTAAAATAAAGACTTTAAAGCAAAAAATGTTTTTTTTATTTTAGGAAATTAAATATATATATTTAATTGTTATTTCTTTTGCATTAGTTTAAAAGAAATGCTAAACACAGTAAAACTTACTGAAGGTGGGTCAATTGAAAAATATTCCATTGCGGCATTAACTATACCACTTGCATCTCTTGCACCTTCGTAATTCATTGGATCATTCTTAAACCCGGCTCTAAAGATTTTGATAGTTGGATATCCACGAATCTGCAATCAACTTTTGATTAAAAATTATTTTTTAAAATAGTTAATAATAAGATAAACCTTTATCAATTTAATTTAAAACATATCCAATTTTTTTTTTAAATGAAGCAACAGTTTAACTTTTAACGATTCACTAAAGTATCTAATTTTTAAATTTTTAAAAATAATAATAATTTTAAATAACCCCATATTTGCTAGCAGTAGCTGTGTTTACAGTGGCATCCAATGCACCAAGTTTAATTGTTCCTCCACTTTTGTCCTTGACTGTTGAAGCTGCACTTCTCCATTCAGGTTCAAGGCTGTAAAACAAATTCACAACTTAGATTTACTTAGTAACTTAAAAAAAAGTTTTATATATATTTCTAATTTTTCTAAAACAAATATCAGTTTTAATCAACCAACAAATATCAGTTTTAATCAACATTATAGCATATCCTCTTCAAAAAACACTACCTTCAATAAAAATAAAAAATTGTTTACTTTTTACAATGACCACACCATGGTGCATAAAACTCAACCAGCCAGGTCTCATCTCCATCCATTACTAAATCTTTGAAGTTGGAATCAGTCAGCGTAACAACATCGGTTGTTCCAGAGCCCCCACCTCCACTTTTCCTGCCTCCTCCACTGCTCTTTTTACCACTTCCCTACAATTTGTTAATTTTTATCATATATGTAATTATCAATTATAATTACTGCAAAAAAAAAGTTCTATGCGCAAAAATAATTACCTCATACAAATTACAATAATTTAACACAATAAAAATAAGCATATAAATTAGAAAATTTTAACGCAAAATACATACATTTTGAAATATTGGTTAAGTTAAAAGTTAGTTAAAAACAATTTTTTTGATTTAGAAGTTTTAATTTACTAACACCACTTGAGCCACCACTTTGTCTTTCTGCAACCATCTCTTGAATATATTTCATTGCTTCAGAAACAATTGCTCCACTATCTCTAGCACCTTAATATATATAACATTGTTAAAACTCAGCAACCACTAAAAAAATGCAAATATAGTCATCACAATAAAAACATATATAAATAAAAGATTGTGTTTTAATAAAAATAGACATTGCTAATGGTGAAAAAATTATTAAAAGTAAAATATCAAGCTAAATGTAATAACATAGAATACTACAAAGCCTACCATTGTAATCTTTTGGACTATTTTTATTGGCACCAAATACTTTGATAGTGGGAAAACCTTTAATCCCATAAGGAGCTCCAACAGATTGATGTTGGTCCATGTCTACTGCACCAATATTAGCAAGTCCCTACAACAAAATGAAACTACTTCTAACATATTTCTACATTATTTAAATTAAAGCTGTATGTGTGACACAAAAACTGATAGTTGGTGATTTAAAAGTTTTAAAAAATGTTGTTTAATGACCATGGCATAATTTAAAAGCAGTGATATGTTTTTACCATGACATTGACTGTAAAACATTTTTTATTGATTATTTTCCTTTACATCACAGAGTTGTATGTTGTGTTGTTTCAAACTTTATATATTTAATATATTTTTTATAAAAATTATTAAAATGAATAATATATGTGATATCTACTAAAACAAATACCAAATTTACACATTTTTATAAATGAAATGTGATGTAAAACAATTTTATATTGCTATATTTATTTATATGAAATAATATTTGAACTTTTACCTTATATAATGTTTATATAATGCTTTAAAAATACTTTTTAACACCACTACATCAACATGCTGACCCAACTATATTACCAAAACCCTATACCCATAAATCCAGTCATGTTTTACTAGTTTTAATATAATATACCTTTGTAAACGACAGGCTGAGTTTTATTATTTAGAAAAACTATAATATTATCCGGCTTTGTAACATTGTATTTTTTCGATAATGATTTATTTTTCTTTATGTTAACAACTGCCACGTTGCACACACCCTTCAATATTTAAAATAAATTATCATATAGGCCTATAAAGTAATGATACAAAAAATTTAATTTTAAACCTATATAAATAGGCTCATTAAAATTTTATGGTTAACAATATAGAAAAAAAACTTAAACTTATATGGCCTACTGTTTTAATACAATATCACCTAAAAATTAGTTAAAAATATTTGAAAAAAATTATTATTTTGTTTTAAAAAGTAAACTAACAAACTTACTCTCAAGTTAGTTGCAGCCTTTTTCCATTCTGGAGCCAGGCGTTGACAGTGGCCACACCATGGTGCATAAAACTCAACAAGCCACAGTTCATCACTTTCCATGACTTCCTCTCTAAAGTTTTTTGCGGTCAATTCCACCACATCATCATCCGATGTATATAAACCAAAGGCATTTGACACACCCAGTAATAATAAAACTGTAAAAAAAATTAAATCATAATTAATTAACAGGTTATTTTTATTAAAATTGTAAATGGAAAAAATATACACATTTTTATTAGAAGAGAGCATAAAATAAAAAGAACTAACAATAAAAAAAACTTACCAAAATTTATGTTTAACATTTTTTGACCAAGTATGAATTTGAATTGTACTAAACTAAACCTACAAAATTCTAAAACTAAAAACGTTAAATCTTTAAAATTTCTGTTTAACCAAATATAAATATGAGTCCGCGAGTCCATTGTTAATAGCAATTTTGCCACAAAAAAAAACGTAGCAACGTTTAAGCTACTTAACAACTAATCATTTTTAAGTAATCTTAAAACTTAAAAGTTTGGCCTGAACAAACAAAAAACTTCTTTACAAAGGTTTGATATTCGACAAACGTTTTAATTATAAACAGGTATCAGTATAGGCTACGTCATCCTTACTGTTATTGTATTTCGTGTTTTCACGTGGGAAGTTGTGATTGGACAATAATTAACACATGTGGCGCTAAAGAGTTAATTTCTGTTAACAATGGGGAATGCCCTCTTTTCATACCGAAAAGTCACGTTGCATCGAACATAATAAATTTTCATTACAAACAATGATTTATTTTTAAATTTCTACAGTAACTTTCAATAAATAAATCAAATTAACTAAAACGCATAGACCGTTATAAGCGTTATTGTACGCTGCCGACTTGCGCTATTATTGGTGCTCCAACAGTAAGTAGAAATTTCAGTACAACATTTTTCTTCAATTTATTCTTAAAATATTTTTTTTTGTATATATCTTCATCCTCGATGTGGGAAAGTCGAATGTGCGACTTAAACATAGAGTAACATCAGTTACTCCGACTCAGTTTCGAGTTGCCTGTGGCAGTTTGGGATATTATAGATTGTAATTACCCGATAATTATGCTGCTGATTAAGTGTCGGCTCAGCAGGAGTTCGTACCGTTTATAGCGCCTTACTCAAGGGCTCTACAGCATGAGATCAGTAGGGATTGAACCCACGACCTCATGTGTGGTGTAGCAAGTGTTTTTACCACTACACCACGCTGCCGGTTTTTACCTACATAGCGCTAAAGAAAAGTTAGTTTTGTAGTTAAATAAAATGATTATAACTAAACAAAAAAATATGTAATGCGTTTATAAGTAGGTTCCTTTTTTTCAAAAAATAAAAATTTAAATGACCTGCTATTCAATAAAAATAGGTACAACATTTTGAAGTTTTGCTATTGAAATAATAAACTTCGTTAACCCCCCCCCCCAATAAGTTATACTCACTGTGTAAACAAACTTGCAGGGAATTATTTTTAACAAAAATGTTTATAAATTTAATATTATCAGTTCTATAGAAAAAACACAATACTGCAAGAAATAAACCTTGTGTAATAGCACGGAACAGGTCAGGAGTCCTACTAAATATTGCATAGAAGATGTTAACTGTTTATTTGGATATACTGTCATTTGATTAAAAACCAAATACCAATAATGAAACACTTTTTGATAACCCCAGCCCTAACCCTCTTCTGGAAAATGCTCTTAGTTGCCCTAAAGACAAAAAGCACCCTACACGATTTCACTTTTTGGCCCTGTGTGGTGAATCTATTGTCCTGTGTGGTCCTGTGCAGTTCTGTGTCGTAATTAGTAGGACTGCAGGCCAGCATCCATTACAAAAAAAAAGCAATTTCCTTTTTCTTTTAAAACCAAAATAGTGTACCAACACAAAAAAAATGTTAGTATTCTTTCTGCTTCTTTTGTTTCGACTTTAAACGATTTATTTAATGACTATGTCATCATTTTTGTAATCCTTTGGAGTGTTCACATACTTGTGCCATTTCATTTACTCCATCTGCTGTGTAAACAATTAATTCATGGAGAAGTTGGGATTTCTTTTTTGCAGCATAAGATGACCCTTCATGTTGTTGATTAGTTGCAACCTAAAATATATAATTATAAACTATTTTAAATAAAGGATAGTCAAATAAATTCAATAACTTAAAAAAAAAGAAGTGTTCAACAAAATATATGTTTTTTTTGTATAAATCCTTATCCTCAATGTGGAATATAGATTTTAATTGCCTGGTGATTATGCTGCTGATTAAGTGCTGGCTCAGCAGGAGTTCAAACGTTTATAGCGCCTTACTCAAAGGAGCTACAGCATGAGAGAAGTGGGGATTAAACCCATAACCTCATGGTGGTGTAGCAAGCGTTCTTACCACTAAACCATGCTGCCAGGTCTACACAATGCTGCTTGTTTTATTAAGGTTTAAAATAATATTTTAAATGTATTCCTATGCAGCATGTATGTTAAAATAAATTATCTTTGATAAAAAAAATATATTCTACCTACAACATTTAATTTAACTATATTAAAAGTGCACCTGTGACAAATAACTTATTTGATTGGCCATTTCAGTCTCTATTTCATCCAGTGATTGCATGAACACTGCAGTTGGTTTTTCAACATTTTTATCTTGGGTCTTTTCTTTTGACAACTCTTGCAATGCTGTCCCTAAAATGTCACAGATATATAATTTATTTATATATATAAAAACTTTTTATTAAGAAAATTTACCTGCATTTTGAATTGCTGTTGTAATTTTCCTTTCGATTTCTTCTAGTTTTTTTATCCGATTTGAAACATTTTCTAAATTAGCCATCCAGTGTTTTAAAACAATATCACTTTCTTGTTGATTATATAAACCTAGTAATACAAAACGTACTCTATTAAAATTAGTTGTAAACAAAAATGGAAAGAATTTAAAAGCATTTGTTTCTTTTCGTTAATTCTGTTAAAAAGTTGTAAATATTGAAATACTTTTAATAATTCTGTGTCTAAATATTTTTTCTCTACACATTTACAGCTATAACACTGCTTAACAAGTCTTGTTACAACAAATAAACATTTAAAACAAGTTAACATTTGAAAAATGTGAAAAGTAACACAAATAACAAAAGTTTAGTCCTTTTTAAAATTTTACCAATTAAATATTTGGTACACTGTCAAATTAGGATATTCACTTTTAAAACTTAAAATACCATCAAACATGACAAGGTTTTAATTTAACATAAGAACATCTCAGTACTTAGTAACTCTGTAAGTGTTAACCATACCAATATTTCATATTTAAGAATATGCCAAACTTTTTAAAGAAAAATTAAGTATAACTAGATTATTTGCGAGCAAAATGCATATAAAACTGTTTATGGACTTCCAGGTACAGACGGAGCATCAAAAGTAAGATCATAAAAATTGGAACTTAAAAGAGCACCGATTCCAAAAAGTCCAATGTTAATTAGTAGTTTTCTTTTATTCCCCTTTGTCCAATCTTTTAAGTGTTCTTTAAAGCCTTTGGCTGTTCCATGCGGCGGTGCAGAACCAGCAAGCATTTTCTTAGAATAAGAATATTTAATAGGTGAAAGGATATAAACTACAGAAACCTGCTTTTTTAGTTAACCTTAATCACTTCTGTTTGGATTTTACACAAATAAACATGTTGTGCGTTCAAGCATGTATAGTATCGCATAATATTCAGGGAGTTGGACATCTAGTGATTATATGTTTATGGATAAAAATCATTGAATTCGAAATATTGTTAGCTAAAACAAACAACTTTTTAAAATATTTGGCTAAATTTTAGGTTTTGAACTTTTTTTGACATCACCTGGTTACATAGATGTAGTTGGAATCAAAAAGAAAAATTTGGTAAAACCAATTTTTATAAACTGCAGCAATGTGATGATTTGAAACGTAACTTTTTAGGATGTTAATAAAAATAGACGGGACACTACTTGTATTTATTTTTTTAAACTCAGGTAAAATATCAAAAATTGTTAAAATAACTTTACTTTGTTTTTATGCACATGAATTTATGCAAACTACCGTCATAAAAGCTCTTAGGGTTTTTTAGGGTTACATTTTAGGATTTAAAAAAAAACGAGTTTCAAATTTGCAAAATTACAAATGCATTTTCTTTAGCTAAATAGTAGGTTTAAAAACTTCACAAAGTTTTTTTTTCATTGTATTTTCTTGAAATTTCTTTTAATTGTCAAATAATTTAAAAATTTTGTTTTAAATGCAAAAACCTATATTTTGATCAAAGTAATAACAAAAACCTCAAGAAGAAACATATGTGCTCAGTCTAGAAGCAAGTCGATTTTATGCATTTATTTTACAATAAAAAGTGTGTCTACAGTAGCACACAGCTTCTGTTTAAGACCTAGAACGATTACCGTTTTTTAAACAACACCCAACTTACAAATTATGGCTATAATATACCGAATTCTTCTTAAAGAAGGTTTTTAGTGAACAAAGGAATAACGCAACTCTACAAATCATGCAAACAAACATAAGCATGCAATAGTAATGCTGTCAGTTACCCAGATTTCTGTTATGGATAGGATATTATTAGTGCCGGCAAAAAAGGCAAAAAAGCGTGTGTTAAAAGAAATCGTATAGAGACTAAAATTGTGGTTTTTCGTAAAATACTACAACTCTTTTTTTTTTTAGCAATACCCGAATTAGTTTCAAAAATTGTAAGAATTTTATTTTTAAATCTAATTCAGCAAAACAACAACAGTTTTTAGAATCATGATTTTTTTAAAAAAATTTAAAATTTTTTTTAAAAAAACAACTTTTAATAACTTTTAGTGGTCAACTTTTTGCTATATAAACCGGAATATATATGTTTTTAAATACAAAGCGGTTCTTTTTCTATCAATATATGGATTTTTGAAATGAAAATTACATATCGATATTCTTGTTTAATTGTCATGTTACTTATTACTTGAGGAATATAGTGGTTAGCTAATTTAAAGCCCTCTTTGTCAGATTAGTGTTTAAGTTTAAACATAAGTTATGATGATTTTAATGTTGTTGATGTTTTTTGTGGATGTGTTATCCTTCACTCGAGCATCGAGAATATTACAACATGAGACAAAAAGTGGACGATAATTTTTGTTACAAAGGAACCATGGTCAATGGTAAAGTCGTAGAAATGGATATTGTAATAACCCAGTACAAAGTTCTTAATATTAATTCACAATTTCACAATATTCAACAGTTTATTAATTTAGTCACGGTAAACCTTATTCAAATAGAATCTCATTAATATTTACATAAACAATAACATAATTAATCTAAAGCAACCTCAAATCTCAAGTCAACCTTAAACTAACATAAGAAGTAGCGGTAAGCTAAAAGGGGAAGTGACGTAAGGGTGAAGGCGTCAGACCAGAAAGATAAAGGCAAGGATAATAAAACACAGTACGTTACAATGCCCCTCCCCCGATAACAGTATTCTCCGAATACGATTCTAGCATACACAGAAAATCACAAAAACAGTATTTACAACTAAAAATTTACACGATAAATGAAATTGTTAACAATATCTTAATGGGCGGCGAATAAAACGTCCACCACGAGAATGTGAAGGCATATTTGTTTCTGGGTCAGATATATCAGATTCGTATAAATTAATAATATTATTATCACTTTGATCAAACACATTATTACTATTATTATTATTATTATGATAATTTTCATTAGAAATATCAGAATTAAACCAATTGGGCAAGTTTTGGCCACTGTAACGCCACAACCTGTTGCGATTTACCACTTTTGGTTTGTTTTTACGAGATTTTTGTATACGATACACTAAGTCATTTATACGTTTTGTAATGACAAACGGTCCTTTCCATGGCAGGGACAGTTTTGGACTCTTTCCCTTTTTTCTTTGAGGGCAAAAAAGCCACACAGCCTGACCCACCCCAAAAATGTCTTTAGCGGAATTCCGATCGTAGTATTTTTTCATTCGTTTTCCTGTAAAGTTAAGCCTTTTTCTTGCAAACTCATGTACATTATCCAATGCTTTTTGGTTCATCTTTACGTAATCAATCGGTGAATATGTTGTTTTCTCAGAGCGACCAAACAAAAAGTCTGTCGGTAAGTTCATTTCTCGGCCAAACATAATCATGGCCGGGGTTAATTCAGTGGTGTCATGCACTGCGGTTCGATAAGCCATCAAAAGGTAAGATAGTTGTAGATCCCAGTCTTGTTGATTTTCGTTTATAAACATCGACAATTGTGCTAATATAGTTCTGTTAAACCTTTCGACCATACCATCGCTTTGTGGGTAATATGGTGTAGTACGGGTTTTTGTTATATCAAATGTTTTTAAAATCTCTTTAAACAAATGAGATTCAAAATTTGAACCCTGGTCTGTAAACAGTTCGCATGGTACACCAAATCTTGTGAACAGTTGTTCTATTAAAGTTTTTGCCACTGTTTTTGCTTCTTGGTTTGGTACTGGGTATGCTTCTGGCCATTTGCTAAAATAGTCCATGGCAATTATTATGTATTTATTCCCAGAACTTGATGTTGGTAAAGGACCAAGTACGTCAATTGCTATTCTTTCAAACGGATATCCTACGTTGTATAGCTTCAGTGGTGCTCTTAGTTTTGTAGCGGGACCTTTTCTTGCCGCACATTTGTCGCAGGCTTTGCAAAATATAGCTACATCCGTCCTGCATTTATACCAATGGTACTGTGAACTAATTTTCTCCAATGTTTTTTTTCAACCCAAAGTGTCCTGCGGCAACTTGTCCATGCATGCGTTTGATGATTTGTTGCTGAAAAGGTTTTGGGACAATAATTTGATGTTTTATTATGAGACCATCATCTTGTTCCCATTTGCGGCACAAAACATCGTTTTGAATAACTAACGAATCCCAGTGTAAGTAGTAATACTTTGCCGCTTGACTGAGTGGTGCAATCTCATCCCAGTCAGGTCGATTTTTTCCTGAATGAAGGCTTGCAATTGTTTTTGTATCAGGGTCTAATAATTGAGCTTCTTTTAGTTGTTGCGGAGACAAAAGGAAAACATCCGTTGTTGCGTTTATTATTTTTACATCCACAGTTTTTTTTTATTTAAACCAGGTACTTTTTTACAATATTTACAATTTCGGTTACATGGCCATCTTGAAAGCGCGTCGGCGTTGTTGTGTTTTAATCCTTTTCTGTACACAATCTCAAAGTCGTATTCATTTAAACGTTCAATCCATCTTGCCATTTGGCCCTCTGGTTTACGAAAGTTCAAAAGCCAACTTAACGAGCCATGGTCGCTTCGAATTTTAATTTTTCGTCCGTATATATAATAACTCCTTCCGTGTTGGTACAATAATTTTTTTCTGCGGTACAATAATTTTTTTCTGCGAAAGTTCCTTCCGTGTTGGTACAATAATTTTTTTCTGCGCTAGACAATGATCTGGTAAAATATTCAATTACGTGTTCTAGGCCATCTTCTTGTCGTTGTGACAGAACAGCTCGGCCAGCTCCTATTGCATAATTGCTAGTGTCTGCATCAATAATAAATTGTCCTGTTTCATTTGCAAATTTTAAAACTGGTGCTTCGGTTAATGCCCTTTTTAGAGATTGAAACGATTTTTCACAGTCGGCACTCCAATTAAAGCGAACATCTTTTCCCAATAAACGGTGCAAAGGCTGTGCCATATAAGCAAAATTACGTATAAACTTTCGGTAATATGAACAGAGTCCCAAAAAACTTTGTAGCTCCTTAAGTTTACTTGGTGTCGGCCATTCTTGAATTGCCTTTATTTTTTCTTGTGATGTCTTAATTTCATCTTCAGTAATTACATGTCCTAAGTATTCGACTGATTTTGCAAAAAGTTTACATTTCGAGGCATTAAGTAGCAAGTTTGCATCGATTAATCGTTGAAACACTTCTTCCATATTTAGGCACAATTTGTCAAAAGTTTCTGCGTGGACAAGTACATCGTCTAAATATACTAAGCATTTTTTGTTTGAAATCCCAGACAACACCCGATCCATTAACCTTTCAAATGTACTAGGGCTACCACACAAACCAAAAGGCATAACATTAAAGTGAAACAACCCTTTACCAGATGAAAAGGCGGTTTTTTCTTTATCTTTCGGATCTACTAAAACTTGCCAGTAGCCACTTTTAAGGTCCAGTGTAGAAAACCATTTAGAGCCCTTAATGCAATCTAAAAGTGTGTCAATTCTTGGCAGTGGGTAGGCATCTTTTTTAGTAATTGCATTTAGTTTTCTGTAGTCGACACAAAAGCGTTTTGAGCCATCTTTCTTTTTTACCAAAACTACAGGCGAACACCATGGGCTATAAGACGGAGATATTATTTTATCTTTAAGCATTTCTTCTATTAATTTGTCCATTTCTTGTTGTTGACTTATTGGCAACCTCCGAGGTCGTTGTTTAATAGGCATTGCGTCGCCAGTTTCAATGCGATCAAGGGTTTTGTCGGTTGCCGTTGGTGTTAACGAACTTCTTACGTAACTTTTTATTAAGTCCTCGCATCGTTTACATTGTGTGGGTTTCAAGTTTATTTTTGCTCTCGTAATAAGGTCTTTTGTGGCATCGTCATCTTGAAATATGCCTTCTAATTGTTCGTTTCTAGGTGATGGGGCTAACTGTAGTTGTGCATCAACTTTTTGAACATAATTTAATTTAATTTCTTCAGTCGCAGTTTTCAGCAAGCTTGCATTAGCATTAATGGTAAACTTGAATTTGTTTAAAAAATCCAGGCCTAAAATACCATCTTCTTCGATTTCGCATATCAAAGTTTGATGTTTGTACATAGTTTTTCCTAAAATAAAGTTCAATTCACACGTACCATTAACAGCGATTCTATTATTTCCCACCCCTCGCAAAGTAATGGGTGTCGGACAAAAACGGTTTCGATTATGGTGCTTGAATATTTTTCTGCTTATAATTGTTACGTCGGCTCCTGTATCAACCAACATAGAAATGTGTAAATAGCCATAAATAATTTTACAATATAAACCATTAAGATGACCTGATAAAGTTAAGCCGACGTTTCTAGAGGCACCTTTAAATCTAACCGAACGAGGCCTCAGTTGTTCGGTTATTGATAGTTTTCCGGCCCGGGACGATTATAGTTTCTATTTCGTTGTGGTCTGTTATAGTTAGAATAACGGTTTCCATTAGGCATTTTAAATTGCTCCGTCAAGTCTACGATAGCTTGACTCATTTTTTCCAATTTACTTGCTACAGATACATCGACTTGGGCGTTGGTCGCATTCGCTGTTCGCACTGGCCTTATTTGACGATTATTTTGCTCTTCTTCAAGACGCATTGCCCAATCCAAAGCTTCATCTAAGGAACGCGGATCTTTCAGCCTTAAGCCTGAAATAATAAAGGGGTAGTCTTTAAGGGCGTTGAGAAAACAGTTCACCTTGACGGTTTCCAAGTCGGATTCTTTTGATTGTTCGTATACCTTACAGCGTCGTGCCATCGAGTTTATCTTCGGAAAGGTCAACAAGACTTTCATTATGCCGCCGAACGCGACAATGCAACAGCGACACGGGATCACGTATCTTTATTCCAAATTTTTAAATCAGCTTGTTTTTAACTACAATAAATTGTCGTCTTTTTTCAGGGTCCAGGCTCGTTATAACGCTTGAGGCGGAATCTATAACGCTTGAGGCGGAAAGCCTTTGGTATATTGCGACCACTGATTGTATTCTGCCGCAATCTCAAATCGAGCCAAAAAATCTTCAACAGAACCTTTACCATCGAATCGATCAAGGGTTACAGGCGATACCTTTTCTTTATTTGGAGTACCATTTGGTAAGGCAAATCGAACCCTTGTTGGCGTCAGAAGTTCAATGTTTTTATTTAGTTCTTCTTGATTAGCCCGGGTTGAACTCATGAAGTCTTTGACCTTGGTATCAGCGTCTTCTTTAATATTTATCAATTTTTTTGAAACTTCCATTTCACTTGCATTAAACGTTTCGTATTGCTCAAATTTCATTTTTAGATCATTTATTGCAGCCACTGTTGTTTTTTGAGCTTTTTCAATATTGCTGTAAAGGCTCACATATTTTTGTTGCATCGCCGTTACTGCGGCATTTAGCTGTTGTTGCACCTCAACCCAGATTTCGGTAACTCGGTGGTTGACTGTTTCTTCTAGTTCTCTCATTAGTAATGTTTTTATATTCTGCATTTTTTTTCCATAACATTTTCCCAATTTTCAGGTAGTGGGGTTTTAATAAAAACCTCGCTTTCCGAATCAGACATTCTGGATCTCGGCAGGACCTCCAATGTAATAACCGAGTACAAAGTTCTTAATATTAATTCACAATTTCACAATATTCAACAGTTTATTAATTTAGTCACGGTAAACCTTATTCAAATAGAATCTCATTAATATTTACATAAACAGTAACATAATTTAAAAAAAAGAAGTAGCGGTAAGCTAAAAGGGGAAGTGACGTAAGGGTGAAGGCGTCAGACCAGAAAGATAACGGCAAGGATAATAAAACACAGTACGTTACAATATGGAACCATGTGACTTTGAACGAGGGGGGAAGAAATTTTTTTTAATGGCTTTACAACATTTTTGGATTTAAGTCAAAGCAATAAAATTTTGAAAAAAAAACTACTATGTTAAAACAAATTTCGGAAAATTCTAAACAATATTATTCCAAACAGCCAGAAAGTCAATTCGATAACGTTCGGCGTGACCATTATTCTTCTAAGTTTCTGCTGTACAGGTAGCCTTAAAACGATTTATATTGTACATAAAAACATTTTTATTTTATATAGATGTCGTGTCAAACCAAGTTTGAAATAAACGGGAATTTTGAATCTAGTTACAGATCGTGCAAACAAACAAACGCATGTAACAGTGATATGGCTGGCAATCTATTTACTTCTAAATCCCTTGGTAAGTTGTTTACAAGTCAAGTTAAAAAAATACTTGTTATGTTTAATTGTAACAAGTTAAGCTTTGAGTTTAGTTTAAAAATGATTAGGGGTGTTAAAATATTTTTTACCAAAGAGTCATTTCCAAAAAGTTAAAGGGTTATTAAAAATGTTTAATTGTCGGTAAAACGGGCTATGTTAAACATTGGTAAAATGTTTTACAACACTATTTTTACTATCTTGTTATAGTGTGTGTTTATTTATTTTTTTCGCATCGAGTTTGTTTCTTTTGTTGCGCGGAACCCCATTGCAACAACTTTCATGTCATACCAGCAGGGAAAGACCCAGTTACACTTCCCAAAGGTCATGGCTGGTACGAAAAATAATTAATTTTTCTAGTTAATAAGATGCCCAATTAACCATCTTAACTGTTAACCAACCTAATATTGTATAGTTATTTAGTGTGTAATAATTTGTAACGTATATACGATTAAGTTGTTAATAAAACAAATGGAGCATTAATTCATGGGTATGTATTTAGACAATTTAACAAAATTGTTTTGCCTTCACACATTTTTACCAGTTTATGTTATAGCGCATGATTTTCTAGAAAACACAAGGTATTTTAAGAGATGTGCCCAAAATATTTGTCGTAGTAATTGTTATATCGAGAGATACTGCATTATGCTTTTGTGCTGTCTTGGCACTTCAATAAAAAAAAAACGACCATACTTTGGATAATTTAGCTAAGATAGTTTTGGACTTTTAGACAAAGCGTTTAAAATTTTGTTAGTGACCTTTGCGCAACAATTAAATTGACTAAGGTAACGTAAAATATTTTTTTAGAAAATGGCAAACTTTTTTTTTTTTTATGTTCAGTAAATCATATACGTTCTTATTGTTACTCCAAAAATGCTCGACGAGCACTAATTTTTCAACGAGTATCAATTTATTCTTAATACTCGGGCCAAGTACTCAAATTTGATTGGCTCATCTCTAGCTTTAAGTCATGCTAAAGTTCTGAGCTCCATTTAACTTTTTTTTCTGATCTAAAAGAAATTCCCAACAATAACAAAAAGCTTTGTTTTTATTGATTTATTTTATTTAATCTCCCCCAGTGCCTGAAGGTGCTGGCATACTTCTGATGATATCACTATCACCTGCAAACCAAAAAGAGAAATGTTTAACTTAGTAAAATACAAACTAATTTAGAGAAATTATGAACTGCTGGGGTGTTAAAACTTTTTAAAACTGAATTTTCGATATCCCATTTAAAAAAACAACTTTTTGAAGATTGAAGTTTTATATTAAATGTTGTTTTGCTGTTATGTTTTAATATAATCCCCACTCCCAACTATATATTTTTTAATTTAGAATAGTGAAAAGGAAGAAAAAGATAATATCAATTGTATCTAGTACAGATGCTTGGACCAAAAATATAAGAAAACATTTGTTTAAAGTTTTCATTAAAATTTTTCCAACTAAATAAATACATACACAAGAAAACTAGACAGGATATAATACACATTACCTGGATCAGTTATGGACAGGGTGCATACTCTAAAGTATTTTCCACAAGCAGTACCCAATTCAATGTTGTTTCCAGTATAATGATGGACTCCAGTTTTCGCGAGCATGGCGTAGTATTCAATTTCAGATTTTCTGTAAATACATTTTTTAATTGTTTTTAAATTATAAAGCAACAAGATTGATCCTTTACTATTATTTCAACTTTTTTAAATAAACAATAATTCTAGCATGAATCAATATATTCCAAATTTCAGTCAAATACTGCAATTTTATGCTTAATACCCCTAAAGCAATTGTTGTGGAACCCACCACCTTAACCCACATTTCCATAAAACATTTTCTATATTATGTTAATATTTACAGCAGAATGAAATAAATAAAAAAGTTTAATCGTCATATCCGTCAGCATCATCATCGCCATCTATTTCTTCATTTTGAAGAGCTAATTCTTCCATTTTTTTCTGTAATTCGACATCATCCACATCTGTTACAACTTTTGGAGCTAATTTTATTGAGAAATTCCCATCAGCTTCTTTGATTGAACTTTCAATTGCTTGGATTGATGTGTTAAGAGACTCTAGTCCCAAATTGCGATCCAACGATTGCGTTGTTAAAACATAAAGAGGGGGTGCAATCAGGTTAATTTTGATCCTGTGCTCTTCAGTAGAACATTCCAGTCCTTTCTTTAAAGCTCTTTTTACAGCATCAACTCCTTCATAGGAATAACATGAGACTTCAACATCAGATCTTATCTTCATTGCTTGTGGGGTGAGTCTCCGCTTGATATTTTTTAATAAAACGTCATGTTCTTGTGGTGAAAGGTTTAATTCGTCTAGTACACTAGGTTCGTCAATCACTCGTTTAAACATGTCATAAGAAGCAGGATACTTCTCATTTGCTCTTTTGTATTTCTTATCATAATACCAGGCAGTGCGCTGAAAAAAGTCCTCGAAATCAACCTCAACATCAGATTGGTGTAAAAGTTCGACTGTGTGTCGAAGAATACTGTGCACACACTTTGCTTTCGAGTATTTATTTTCACATTTTTTTAACTCTTCAGGTGAGACTCGTCTTTTTGAAAGATCAATGTAACCTTTTTCTTTATCCACTCTTATTACTACCACGCATTCATCCCTACCCACTCGAATAAGTTTATTTATAGATCGAATTCTCCTTCTTGACAACTCGCTAAGTAAAATCATTCCCTCGATGTTGTTGTACTCCAATAATCTCACATAAGCTCCCATCTCAGCTATGGATTGAACGTTGACCATGACCACATCATCAATTTCCGGAAACTTTTCGGCATAATACCGACAATTTATTGACATTTTTTAAATTAAAAATAAAACTTTTTAACTCAGAAAAATCCTGTTTAACAATATTAAAATTTAAAGCAGACTTTTCGTAAAAATTAATTTAAAATGAACATAATTAATGAGGCACTACTTCACTATAATACAGCTATTTAACCATAACTTAATATTATAAGCCTATAAAAATGCTGATAGTCTGTATAAAAATGAAAAACACAAAATGAGAAATGAATTTTAAATTAATTCATCTCGACAAATTGTTTATTCTTTTTATCAGAAAGTAATTGTATCACAGTAATTTACTGTTTATTTGAATTTTTCAAATAACACTAAATACCGTGGATTTATATTCCTCTTACTTTTACTGAGCAGATACAAAATAATCCTGATCAGCCTTATTCCAGAGGATCAAACCCAAGCATATTTACAAAAATAATTCACAATTAAATTAAAGAATGAAAAACTTTGTATGTGTCATTATAAAACAATGATTACATCAATTATATATAAAAAAAACAACTATTTACAAAAACATTTTAGGATAGATTTTATTTTAATATACTAACAACACATTTTTTTTATATAAAAAAAAACATTCTCAGTAGTTATGCTGTACTACATAAATAACTTTAAACAAAATATTGTTGTTGACATAGCAAAGCAAACTCAAGAAAATATTTTTTTTATATTTTTTCCTCTTTTTAATTTAAAACCAAAACAATACAATAATATAAAACAAAACCAAACATATGTAAGTATTTAGTAGTATTAACTTCATTAACATAATTCTAACTAGGTACAATTAAAACATTTTTTTACAGTTAAATATATAAAGTAAATGTATTTAGGCTAGTAGGTTGTTCTAACACAGAGTTCTAAATCATGTCATAAAAATGTGTATACAAATAATTACCTTTTAAATATTTGGCTCAACTTAACATTCCGCAAGACAAAATATATACATGTACAATCACCCAATAAAAATAATTTATCAAAAAATTAACAAAATTTAAGTTCATATACTTACCTCAAATAATTTAAATACAGAAACTGCAATAAAATTTGAATTACCTTAATGCAGGACAATTTGCCGCTAATATAACAAGCTTTGCTTTTCCTTGTCTTAACATCTTGAGAGTTTGACGATAACCAAGATTATATTTTCCGCTCTTCATTACAAGTCGGAGGCGGGAGTTAATATTCTCCATCGACTTTTTCTAAAATTAAAATAATATAATGTAAGTTGAACAAACATATATAAAAGCACAAGTATGAAACAACATTTAATTTTGAAGTTTGATACAAGTAGAATTAAAAAAAAACATTTTAATTAATATTTTTATAAACAGCAATAAATCATTTAATTAAATTGGGGATAAACGTTTAATATTTACAGACCTGCAAATATTTATTAAGTGTTGTCGTTAATTAAAGACTTTTATATATAAACAACGTCAAGTTGTGACCACTGATCAGCATAACACAAAAATAACATAACGATTTATTACAAACTTACGGTTTTTTTGACAGCCATTTTAAAAATGTATTGAAGCTTCTAAGATGCAACGAAATGTCCTAAAATTTAAATCCAGTTAAACTAACTATACAAAAGTTAGATAAACACAATATGCGTAATAAATATTTTTAATGTAAACTAGTGTTAGCCTAAATCATTATTTTAAAATTAATACAAAAAATACCTTGCTGCTTGAAACTCCTCACGCTAAAAAGGGGGTCACAGGTTAATTTTTCATGACGCAATAACGTGTTAAACATTTTTTTATTTCTATGGCTGTACAGTAACTTGTTATATAAACTTAATTTATTATATTTTAAAAATAATTATTTAAAAAAACTATTAAAATTATTACATGTTTAAAAATACATTAAAAGTAAAATAAATTGGTTCTTTTCTTATTTTTTTGTTGAAGTTACTTAGAAAAGGGAAAGTCCCGGTTTGTTCATAACGCGTGCAGTAAATATTTATTAAACATTATTAACACATTTTTTTGTTATTAGTATAATATACATTTAAGTGGCAATATGAAGGTCAAAATATTATGTAGAAGTCAGGACGATTATTTGCGAGAAACGAAAAGGGATATTCACAAAGGTAAATCTAATAAAAAACTAACTTTTTAATAAATTTAATTTAAAAAATCTAATTCACTTTTTTTGTTAGTTTTTCGCAATTACAATCCTACTCTTCATCCATTCGAGGCACCAAGAGAATATGTAAGAGCTTTAAATGCAACCAAACTTAATAGAGTGTTTGCAAAGCCTTTTTTAGCATCTTTGGATGGGCACAAAGATGGGGTTTGTTGCATATCAGCACACAAGAAAAAATTGAACACTATTTTTTCTGGATCTTGTGACGGAGAGGTACAGAAAAAAATGGTTTTAAAAATTGTTTTAATAAAAAAAGTAATTATTTCCATTTTTTAATAAATCACTGTGGTATGAACTTTATGATATAGATTCGACAATGGACATTAACCAATCAAAGATGTCTAAGATCTGTCCAGGCGCACACTGGGTTCGTTCGTGGAATTACAACATCGCATGATGGAGATCATTTCATGTCGGTTGGAGACGATAAAACAGTTAAAATATGGACAGCCAATGCATTAAGTTCAGAAAGTGATACACCCCTGAATACTATTGTTTCAAAGGTAAATATATACACACATTTAAAATAAAAAACATGGTAATTAGCATAAACAAATGGTCAAGTTTTGGGTGTTTTCTGTGCTACAATTAAGCAAAGCATAGTGTTTTTTGTGCTACAATTAAGGATTTTTTTTTGTTTGGTCTTTTCCCAATGTTATTTAAAGTATTAAAACACACTGCTGGGTATTTTATTTCATTTAAAGCTGTTTTAATGTTTTAGTCATTATACACTGGTATTGACCATAACTGGAATGAACCAATTTATGCTACTTGTGGCCAATCGGTCGATATTTGGGACATGGAAAGATCGGAACCTACAAGAGTATATAAATGGGGAACAGATTCTGTAAATAGCGTTAAATTTAATCCTGTCGAGACTAGCCTCTGTATAAGTTGTGTTTCAGACAGGTAAAATTAATATTCGACCTTTAAATTTAATGCTTTTAAACAAAAAATTGTTTAAATAATATAAAATTTTTTATATTTATTAATTGAAATTTTTCACAGGAGTATTGTTTTATATGATATAAGAAGAGCAGTTCCTTTAAACAAAGTGACGCTTAGACTGAGAAGTAATGTTGCAGTTTGGAATCCTATGGAAGCTTTTATATTTACTGCTGCAAATGAAGATCATAAGTAAACTGATTAAAAATATAACAAGTGTTTTAAAGACATTATGTTACCTATAATAATAAATCAAGTTTACCTACAGTTTGTATTTTTTAATACAAAGTTTATCAATAATACTTGTATATATATTTTTTATAGCTTGTATACATTTGATATGCGAAAATTGGACTTTGCTGCAAATGTTCACTCGGACCATGTGGATGCAGTGTTGGATGTTGATTATTCACCTACTGGAAAGGAATTTGTATCAGGGAGCTATGATAAGTCAGTAATTTAACCTTATAACAATGTTTTTTTTCTATTTATACTATTTGTATTTTCAATTAGGATTTTTATCACACTGCCTGATATTTAACACTCCAATATTTTTTTTTCGAACACAGGACATAAGTTATTATTAAGATTTAATTTTGGATATCGTGAGACATGTTTGTTTGTAAATTTTGTTTTCTTTAAATATGTTTTAGAACTATACGGATTTTTCCAGTTTTATCAGGTCATAGCAGAGAGGTTTATCACACCAAAAGAATGCAAAGAGTTTTTAGTGTAAAATGGTCTTCTGATAATAGGTAAATAAAAGCAATTTTTTAAAATATAATATTGTGTCATCTTTTACTAATGTAGTAACAAAATCGGATTGTTTCAAATTTATATTTTAGATATATTTTATCTGGGTCAGATGAAACAAATATAAGATTATGGAAGGCAAATGCCTCAGAGAAACTAGGAAGAGTAAGTTAAGGTTTATTATTACAACACTTACAATGTTCATGTCAAGGCATTAAGTATCCATATTTGTATGTTGTTTCTTAAATATACTAACATCAAGTTATTATAAATATTGAAAAATCTGGTTTTACTGTCTGATAGCTAATTTTTTACCTGCTATTTCTAGTTAGCGCCAAGAGAACAAGCTGCGATGAAATATAACAATAAATTAAGACATAAATTTGCGTACCATCCACAAATCAAACGAATAGCCAAACACAGGTATAACTAAAATAACTAATAATTTATTTAAGAACTCGAACCTTTTGTTAAATATCAAGCTAACGATATAATTGTTTACAAAATACTAGATTATTATTAAAATAACATTTATTGATGTTAAGACATGTTCCAAAGACAATATACAGTGCACTGAAGGAAAAACGACTAATAAAAGATTCTATGAAGAGAAAGTAAGTGCAAACTTTGTTATTTACAATCATTAGTTTGATTTAAATAAAAAATTATTGCAGAGTATTTAAATATTTGCTTGTATTGGTATAGGGAGCAAAATCTACGAAATCATAGCAAACCAGGATCCATGCCATTTGTTGCTGAAAAAGCAAAACATATCGTGAATACCTCTAGAGATGATGATTCCCCTTAGCTTTTTATTTACAATATTTGTTGACTTATATTCAATATTTGAAGATTAAATCTTATGACAAATATAATTTGGAACCTCGGTTTATAACATACTCATTTTCTTAACTTTTGTATGTACAATAAAACTTGTTTCATAAACAGAGTCGCTTAAAAAATGTACCCTACAAGCTTTTAAAGATTTTTACCACAACCAGAAATTATACCTAATGATGTTTGCTAACAAGCAACTTTGCTTACAATTGGCACAGCATACCGCTTGGGCTACTTCCAGTGTTCACTGTTCTTTATTTTAATTCAAAGAATTACCGTTAAAACATAAATAAACAATGAACTACAACTTAGGCTACATAGACGTTGTTGTACACCTTATGAATATTGTTAAACATCACCTATAGAATTAACCAACACAACATATGTTAAACCGACTTTGGATATTCTTGATTTTTTTCGTTACTTGCTTATTAGTTTCAATAACTATATGACTTTCTATTTCAAAGTAATGATAAGTAAAATAAGCTGTAACTATAACTTAAACAAACTGACATAAAGTTAGTATCCAGTTCTGGTTCATTATTCAGCACCAGATTCAAAGCGTAGACCTGGGTTAAGAAGGAGTAAATAGAGGCCCTTTTACCTAGAGCTTGATTTTAAACCAGGTGCTGAATCATAAACTGGATTTAAATCCGGTGCTGAATAATGAACTGGATTTGAATCTGGCGCTGAATAATGACCTGGGCTCTGAATCTGGTGCTGAATAATGAACCGGTAAATGGTATCTAACTTCACACCGGTCTTAAATAAACATCACAAATAGGAAAGGCGATTAAAGCTTAAGCAATGACGACCAAAAAAATGGGTCTTTCTTGCACAACAAAGCTTCTCTTTGAAAAAACATTTGTTTAAATGGATAAAGGCGAAAAAATGCATTTTTAAATCACCTTAGCCAATGTTTTAGTTTTTCTAGTGGTTCTATATGACGTAACGTTAATAATACAAGCAAATATTTCACAAAGTTTCCATTCAATATCATATTTATAAAATTACATTAAATAAAAATGATTATGATTATTAATAATATAGCTGGATATTAAGTGCATGAATAACATAATACAGTAAAAATTATTAGTTAATTTGATTGGGAATGGAAACAAATAATATCAGCAATATTATTCACACAAATTACATAAAAACAATATAAAGGCTAAGATGAGATTTTTTACATTCATCTACATTCGACATTCTTATGGAATAGTAATAAAGTAGCAAATTTTAGACGATATAAAACAAAATTAAAGGGTTTCTTTCGGAATGTTTTAGAAATTAGTTTCAATATTTAATATAACAATATTTTAGTCAAAAAATTCAAAAACATTTTCGACCTTTAGATTTTAGAGAAGAAGTAAAAAGTAAGTTCGAATTTGGTCATAGAAGTTTAGACTGCATAAACACACAGGGTTTTTATTCAATAATTTCAACAAAATTAGCCGGAAAAAGTCCTGTTTTTCCATTAAAAGTACCACTCCACCATCCCTCATCAATTTGTTCAATGTTAGTGATAATGTCATCAGGATCAAAAGTAATTTCATCATCACCGGCTTGAAAATTAAGGTTTGTTAAAATACCTTTGTTCAAAAATGAAATTTACCTTCAAGTTTAAAATTGTTTTTTTACTACTTACTGGCTTGGTAGTCAAACATTGCTTTAGCACGAAGACCTTCATCAATACCATAAACATTATCATCATTACTTTGATTTGGTTGTTGTTCTTGTTGTTGTTGTTGTTGGTCTTCTCCAAAAGCTAAAAAAAAACTTAACTGAGTGCAAGTAATAGGGGCTTGGTGTAGTTGCCAACACACATGAAATTATATATTTTGGCAGGATATTACCTAAGTAATATTACCAATACTATTTAAAACTGTTGAAAAAGTAAAATCAGAGCAACAAAATCTACATTAAAATAGGTTGTAATCAAAATAGGACCTTTTTCTGATATAAATATAAACCAGTATGCCAAGAAAAATAATTATATCAGGCTGACAGTATATTACAAAAATGAGTTTAAAAATCTATTAATGTAATAATTGATAAACTTTGGTTTAAACATGCTTATCGCTAGGAAAACTTTATTTAAACATGTTAATTAATAAATGTGTTTACTTTCATATGCACTTTCAGGTTGTTCATCTTCCTGATAAACTTGTTCCTCCTCTCGATAAGTTGGTTCTGGCTCAAATTGCTTTAAAAAATATTATTTATTACAAACATGGTTCAAATAGTGATTTAATACCAAAAAATATTAGTTGCAAAACTGTTTTTAAACTTGTAATAGGTAATAAAGTAAAAATAAGTTACCATACCTAACTAAAAAAACAAGTCACTTTAAAAAAATTAAATTCATACAAATGTTAAAACCTGTTGCGGCTCTGGGGCATATTCCTCATGTTGTGGTTGTTGCTCTTCCTCGTAGTGTTGTGGTTGTTGCTCTTCCTCATATTCTCTCTGTTGTTGAGCCTCATATTCTTGTTGTTGCTGTTGAGCATCATATTCCTGCCTTTCCTGTTCCCTTCTTCTTTCTTCTTCCTCCTCAGCTAATTTAGCGTTCTATAATATATCATAACTTTTTTTTTGATTACTTTTAACATTTTGGCAGTGTTAACATATATGTCAACATTTTGGGCTCATTCACACAAGATGCTAAGTGATTGACAAGTTCTTTTGGGAAAGACTTTGCTAAGGCTGCTCTACAACAGATGCAAAAGTAACATACTTACTTAAACATTACCTTATAATTTTTTTTAACTATAACTTTTTATAGTATAATTTTTTATTGTATCTTAAAAAAATAACTAACCTCTTGTTGTCTCTGTTTTTGCTCTTGTGCCCTCCTTTCTCCCTCCTCTTTAGCTTGTCTTCTCTTCTTTTCATCCTCTGCTCTTCTCCTGCTTTCTTCCTCGCCTGCCACTGCCATGTTCTCAAACTTGTTGCGGATGTTGCCTGCTGATGCCCCAGCTTAAAGAAATACAAAAATATTAAAATCTTAAAGCAAATAGTTTTTTTTTTATTTAACTTTTTTTTATTTAAACGTTTTTTTTTATTTAAAAATGTTTGGTTAAATTTAACTTTCATTGTCTAAATTTAAACCAAGGGGGGTTACTAAATTTTAATTAAAAATAAAAAAAAATTACTATTTGTAGAAGCTTTTTGGTAAGATGATGTTGCACCAGACATATCTTCAAATGTTCCAGCCGACTAAAAACAATATTTAAACAAACAACTGTAAACAAAAAGTACATAAGTCAAAAAACTGTTACTTTATTGTGCTGCTCTTACTAAACAGGGTAAAGTATAACATATTTGACAAGTTAAAATAATAAACTTCTAAATATTCACCTCATCAATTCTGTCAGTTTGAACTCCATAACTTCCTCCAAAACCCTGAGAGTAATCTACAAAAAAAAATAAACAATTTGTTAAATGTAAAAAAATAAAGTTTTAAATGTGCTTAATAAAGCTTAGTGGGTGAAATATGTATGTCCTAGACTTACTATGCAAAAAAATGCTGTTAATAGTGAGTAGGTAAATAAATCATCATGGGCAAATAATAGTGAAGAGTTGTGACTATATGTGGCAAATATATATGTAATTATGACAAAATATAAAAAAAATTTCTGCTGCTGAGTTATTAAAATGTTATAAAAATTTGTGGCGAGTTTATGATCAAAATTTGTAATCACAGATTGCAAATTATTTGAAACATAGAACCTTTCTGTGAAGCATGTTTAGCCAGTTTAGACTGTTCCTCGAATGTATGAGCCGACTTATCCTGTCTGTCTGTTTGCACACCAAATTTTCCACCGAAACCGGCAGAATAATCTTACATGCAAAAAAATAAAACAAATGAAAAAAATGCTTAAATGATCAAACAAAAAGACAACTTCATTTTGAAGTTGCAAAATAAAATGACAAAATTAAAAGCATGCTACAAAAATAAAATAATTATTTATTCAAAATCGGATAATCAATGATTTATCAGTGACTCAACCATGAATTGGACATATATAGGAAACAATTATGATAATTAAAACCTTTCTGCGATTCGTGTTGGGCAAGTTTTTCCTGTTCATCCCAGCCATGAGCAGATTTATCTTGTCTGTCTTTTTGAACTCCAAACTTTCCACCAAAGCCGGATGTGTAATCTTAATTTTACATATCTTTGATTGGCACAAAAAATAAATCATGCATAAAGAAAAATCAAAGTGTAAAGTAGGAATATCAAAATTTGTTTGACACACCTCATTTATTTAAAAAAAAAATAATGCCATTTTATCAAAGTATGTTAAAATAAATTTAAAATTAAGCAAAAAATTACAAAATTAAGCAAAAGAAACGAGTGATTACAGGCACACAATCAACCTTTTTGTGATTCATGTTTAGCAAGTGGGGATTGTTCTTCAAAACTGAGTGCAGACTTATCTTGCCGGTCTTTTTGAACACCAAATTTACCACCAAAACCCTTAGAATAGTCTGCAAATCCACATGCCAACAAAATTTTAAAACACAACATGCAAGCAGTGAAAGAGATTTAATTAAATGAAAGTAATAAAGTAAAAAAAAAAATTTCGGAGACAATTAGATAAATTTTATATTCCCTTTTTGAAAATTGTATGTACGTAATTAATATTTAATTATATACAAACAATAAACAGAAAGTAGACTTTAAAATTTGAAACAATCTTACTTATTTAATTAAATTTAAATTTTATATTACCAATTTTTTTTGAAAATCACAAATTAAAAAAACATCAAAACATGCTTTAAAAAAGTGCCGAAAAAAATAAATAAAAGTGTTTCCAAATTCCAAACTGCTTGTAATAAAAACATAAGATCACTACAACAATAAAAATACCTTTCTGGGAGTCATGTTGACTTAATTTAGCCTGGTAATCAAACCCAACTGCTGATTTATCCACATGATCTTTTTGTACACCATACTTTCCCCCAAAACCAGCACTGTAATCTGATAATACAATTTAATTACTTTTAGTGATTGCCTGTAAAGAGGTAACTTAATTATATAAACAAATAATTTAGTGGATGTACTAACGGGTACCTTTTTGAGAATCGTGTACTGCTGCTTTGGTTTGGTAATCATAGCCAACAGCGGACTAAAAAAAGTAATAAGATAATCAAGATGCAGCTTTGATTGTAATATTTAGTTTTGCATTTTGCCTTATAATTCCTAATTCCACAGAAAAATTTTTTCTTTGTTTTAAAAGCATTAGATATTTCAATTTTAAATAAAAGTTAACTATTTATTATTTTAAACATTTTGCTAAAACACTACTTGAACCACAAAATTTTTACTACTTTAGGAAACTTTTTAAACAATTTATCTCAATAACTTAATTTTACCTTATCTACATTTTCCTTGTCAACTCCAAACTTTCCACCAAATCCCTTGGAAGCATCAACTTGTGATTTGTGTTTGGCAAGATTCTCTTTATAGTTGTAATCCACTGCAGACTAAAAAAATAATGAAAAGTAAGATTTATTTAACATTTTAAAACTATTTTAAATTGCATTGGTTTTAATTATAACAAAAATTTTGGCAAACACAGAAAAAGCAAACAATTTTTTGTGTTTTGTAAAGAATCAAGCATCAGTAGGATTAAAAGTAGCTTAACTTTTAGGCTAAAAAATTTGCTATAAATTTTAAGTTTAACTTGTTCTTTAAATCAATACCTACCAAGATAAACTTTACAATCAATTGTAACAAAAATGCCATAAAAAATCATTAGCAATTAATCACTGTACTCACTTTATCAACTCTGTCCTTTTGTACTCCATATTTCCCACCAAAACCTTTGGATCCATCAACTTGTGAAGCATGAGCAGCAAGCTTTGCTTGGTACGATGCATCCACTGCACTTTTATCCATTCTGTCTTTTTGCACTCCGTATTTTCCACCATAGCTAATTAAAAAAACAATATTTTTTGTTAATCATATTTATACTTGAAATCATTTTAATATTCCCTTAAAAAAAGTTAAAAAGGCCAAGTAAAAGATCAAATAAAAGTATGGATTAAGCCGTAAACCCCAATTTTTATATGTTATATTGGTACACAATATCAATATTACTATTTCACCTCTTACCTTCTTGTGCCTAAAAAATCCTAAAATTGTTCTAACAATTTTAAATAAAAAAAGGTTATTGGTTACCCATATGAAGCCTTTGGACCTTCTTCTTGTTGTTTTTGTTTAGCTTTGGTATCATCACTCTGCACACCCTCTCTTAACTTGTTAACACTGGCATAAAAATCAAGTAATTATTTTAAAAATGATTTAAAAGAGTAAAATCTAAAAATATAAACGTTTGAACCATTTTTTGTTTTTATGGTATATATATATATATACAAACTAAAAAAAAGTTTTTATTGTAAACCTAATATGTTCCACTCTTCCAGACCCTTCAACAGTTTTTGAACCCCATCTTTGTTCCTTTTCAGTGACTTCATTCTAAAAACAGATGCCAAATTTATTGTTAATTAACAATTTAAAATAAAGCAAAAAATTAGGATAAAATCAAAGTGTAATAACAGCAAAATATTTTACATAAAATGTAACTTAAACAACTGTTTAAACAACTGTTGACTATCAATGGCTAGTCTTAAATTGCCCTAACCATTTTAAGACCTGATAATTGCGAGATTTTAACCTACCAAAATGTTTTAGGTTTAGTAAACACCGTTAGTGTTAAGGTTGTCGTCTTAAATTAACAGTGTAAAGATTAGCCAACATAAAACCCTTTTTTAAACGGTATATTTTCCTAAAATATATATGTGCAACCTGCCCAAAATCTGAATATGTTAAATGTGCATTCATAATACAATTTTCGACTGGTAAACATACAGCAAAAAAGTTTTTTCTTGTTAAACCTTTTTTTAAAAAAAATTAGGGTTAAGTTTAATTAACAAAAATTTATAGGCCTATAGTTATTTTATACATGATCATATTAAAGAACAACATCTAATCAGTTTTTTGCTGAATACTTCTGAATATGATCCAGTTTTTATATCTTTATAATCATGTTCACATAAAGATCTTTAAATGAATTTACTACCTTAACGGCCCTTACCAAATTTATTAATACTTTCAAGATTTACTATGGCCTTGTATATACCTAAAAGTTAAATATCTTACTCAACCCTACAATCAATATATATCTACATACCGACATATAAGGTATTATTATGTCATAATCAATATTGTTCTTGATACTTTTATAGTTTTCACATTTTACTTTTAAAGTTCTAAAATCGTTACCGTACATGATTCTGTTTTAAGATATTAGGCATATCACACATATTACATGTAAACATATTATGTTAAACACTTTACACTTATTAAACAAACCATTTTCATGACACCTCGTTCATTCATTAAAAACAGAGAGCTTAAGCTGCAAAAAACATTTTTGTTTAGCAATTTTAAGAGCTCCTTGGCCTTATTTAAAATAATAAAGAATTTATCTTGTTACTTTTAAATACCCAACTATTAATTTGTAAATTTTTACCACAAAATCAGCATCAGTTTCCCAATCGTCGTCATCATCTTCGACATTTGGCTTCGAAATATTTTGATTTGTGTGTCCAGCTGCTGACCGCCACATAATTATTTACTTACACTGCTTAATGTAGATTTTTTGGTTAAATATAATGTCTACAAAACAATATAATTTACGTTTGGAAGTTATTTGAAATTAAAACTACTAAACAAATTTAACACAACTTTACTTCCGGGAAAGCCCACATTAATGTAATGTTGACACTCCGATGTTAAAAGTGTGGTGTTGCCAATAAACTAAAATAATATTTGGGACGAAAATAAATATTAACACAGCTAATTCGTTATTATGTTATCACACAAGCATGTTATAAAGAAAAGTGGAATTTATTAGCGAAAGGAAAGTAATAACACACAAAAAGCAAAAAAAAGGTTATTTATTTAAAACAAAACCCCTCATAAAATAATTTGAGTTATTTACCTTTTTTTTATACGCCAAGTAGTTGAAACATAGAAAACTAACCTAACGTTAGGTTAGTTTTCTATGGTTGAGAAGAAATGGGTAATGTAGCTTTTAAACTTTTAAAACAAATATATATCTGAAATAATTTAACGTTTACTAAGGTATATGAACATGCTGACACAACTAAGACTGGCATAAAAAGGGCACTTCTAGATAAAGAACACTTGCGAATAGGCTATATACATTTTAAACCCAACAAATGAAACTTAAACAAAATTTTACGAAGTCAATAGATCACATATGCACGGTCTTTTTTCCTTGCGTTTCTCACATTTTTCTCCACCAAACTTGGCCCTTAGTAATATTTTTCTGTGTCTTGATTGCAAAATTTTTGCTCTGGATTGTAGACATTCTCGGTGGCAAGACGACCATTCAGACCACGGCCCCAAGATGCAATTGCGTGCTAATTTAAAAAGGTGTAAGGTGAATAAAATTTAACTTTATGCATGGTCATTTGAACATAAACTGAAATTTAGGCTTACGACATCTAAACGATTTGCATCTTTTCTTTTCAGTTAAAAGTGGTTTAATGCAACTATCGTCAACTAAATTTGGGTTTAGTAAAGATCTTTTTCGGCTAATGATTCCTCGTCTTTTACCACAAGAAACAGAGCAAGAACTCCATTCTCCCCAATTACTTGTGGGACATTTAAAATCTAGAGTAATAAAGTATAAGAAAGACTTAACCAAGGCGTTTAATTAAGTTATAATAAAGATTGTGTTTACTGTTCACGTTTTTCCTTACTAAGTCTTATCACTGAGATATAAAATTTAAACCAATTTAATCCAAAAAACAGGATATGATTTGTTTTTTTAAAACAAAAATTCGTATATAAAAAGCTAACGAGCTCACTTTGTTTGGTGTGAATTGTGATAACATGCGGAACAACTGTGCTTTGACACGCCACCATGCATCGGTTCTGTTCCATTTCAAAACCTGAACAGGGACCAACACTTGCGCTCTCGTTAAGAAATCTTTTTCGTAAAGTTATACCTAAACAAAAATAATTATCGTTCTTGGTAACCTTAAAATATTTTTCAATGTGCTGCCATAAACTTATATTAACTAACTCACAATTGAACAATTTTAAATAAAAAAAATGTTTAACCTTTTCCACAAGATACAGAACACGGCATCCACCGGTTCCAAGATAAAAATACACAACCATTGCTTTGTACCTCACAAGCCTCATTGTTACAGGCTGCTGTCTCCATTTCAATACTTTCACAATTTGTATCAGAAGAAGTTTCTAAATTTAAACAAAATTTAAAAATTTAACATATTGATAATTATACAATATTAAGCATTTGTTTCCTTTTGATTATCCTTACCATCTAGAAATCGTTTTCTAAAGGTTTCTCCTACGCCGCAGGTTACAGAACAGGGCATGAGACTGGTCCAATCGCTATACTGACAAACATGTGATTCTACGTTACACGATTCTGACGTCATACATTTGCTGTTTTCCATCTGAAAGTCTTTACAGGAAGCGCCAGAAACGGAAATGTAAAGTAATCTTTTTCGAAACGTCACGCCGATTCCACACTTTGAGTTACATGGTGACCAATCGGACCAGGGTCGGTAAAGACAATCCGAAAAATCATCAACATCTGAAATACAAATAATAAACAAAACAATAAATAAGGTTTATAAATTTTTTTTTCTCAAACGTGGTAGCTTTTAAATACCATTTGGGTCGCTACATGTCATTGAAGTCATACAAGTTGTATTTTCAATCACGGGTTCAGAACAAGATGTTAGAGATGGTGGCATATGTTTTATTGTTCTAAAATAAAACCATTACGTCCACGTTAGTAATTGTATTTCAAATATAACCAATTAGTAATGAATATCATTTTTTAATTTATACCTTTTTCGCATTGTTTTTCCCATACCACACGATACAGGACATGGTAACCAAGCACTCCAAGGCATGTACATACAGACTTCATCACTAACAACTGAACATTTTATTGACGTACAAGATTCCATTTCTAAAATCGATCGATTGATTTAGTTATATTTTTTTAAACTTTTGTTATTATTTTTTCACCTTTTAAAGGCTCATGGCAGTTCGATTCTTCAGACGGCCATTGCAACACTCTTGTCTTGAACTTAAGGCCTACTCCACAAGTCGTACTACATTGCGACCAAGTTGTCCAATCTTAAAATAATATATAGAAATTTAAGTATTTACCCATTTCTTATAGTTTTGTTATAACACTGTTTGTTAGCAAATTTTTAATTATTTATACCCGAATACAAACATCCAGTAACAATGTTATCGTTAACACATTGATGCGCCCCTTTACATATTTCCTTTTCCATTGTTTCTTGACATTCACTTTGTGTTTCTGGATCACCTTTAAACATTCTATTTCTAACCTTAATAAGGATAGTAAAATAACATTGGTTAGGATATAGTTTTATTTCATTTCTTTACAAACACAAAATCTTCTGTTTTAGATACCTTTAATCCCCATCCGCAAGTGACACTACATTTTGACCAAGGAAACCATTCGGAATACATGCAACCTGGTGTTGGTTGAACTTGATTAAAATTTGTTTGTAAATTTTCAGTAGTTACTGAAGCAACACTTTCCACAGGCTCGCTGACTCCACACTGCTCACCCTGTTAAAATTAACGATAATTAGGCCAAAAAAATTTATCTCAATGTTAAAAAAGAAGCATAAGGAATAAGGAAATAGTAAAGTTTTACCGAATTGATTTTTTAAGTAAGTTAACAAAGAAAATCAAAATGAGCTTAAAGTTTTTAGGCATGTTTTATAAGAGAAATAATTTTTGTACATTTGAATTTATTCTTATAATGTGGCAAACTTTACAAACTGATGTCTTTGTTTGCCATAAGCGACTTTTATGCCTGAACAATTCGTTTAATTATTTTATTAAATTTGTGAACGATAACATGTAACATAATGAAAATTGTAATTAATACTGCAACAATCATTCTCTTAAACTAGAGGAACTTTTATTTTACCCTCGTGTAAAAAACCATAAAAATAATTTTATATCAAAATTAATATTCATCCAATGACAGACATTATCTGAATATCTAATCAATTTATCCCACTTACCTCAATATTCAATCTCGTTATAACCATTGTTGCTACAGGTCTAATATCTGCACCTGATGGATCGTAAAACGGGGATTGCACGTGATCCAAACTAGTAAGAGTTCGTATTTTCTCGTGTGGATTAGTTGGGGAGTTTGGTGACATGTAGCTAACTCCGTTGTCTGTACCTGCATCCCAGGGAATGAGATCAAAACTAAAAAAAATAAGCTTAAAAAATGATAAAAAAATCTTAAAACAATATTTAAGGTTACTTAAGGTTATTAAGTGTTTTTAAAGTCTAATAAATTTTAAGAATGTAAATATATACATAAAATTAAATCTACTATAATTTTACCACATTTTTAAATATTCTTGCAACAAACCTTTTCACTCCAATCCACCCACAATCCTGCGTACACATTGATTCTTTACTAATTCCAACATTCCAATCCGGACTTGGTCCAAGCATGGATAATATTGAAACCAAGTGACGATCAGTGTCGACAGTAAATTCGTCGCTAGGAGGCTTGCGTCTGTCAAATAAAACATATAGCACGTTAGCGCAAAAATAAAGTAATGTCGTTTAACTGCATATTTTTACTCTGTTAAGATTATGACTTTTACTTTAGTTTTAGTGATTTAGACAATTTTAAACGTTTAATGTCGTTTTAAAAACGTTTGACAAATTTGGACGCATTTATAAGGCGTTTATTAATTTGTTAATCCAAGCCCAAGCTACAAATTAAATATGACAACAAACAACACCCACAGAAAAAATATATATAACGTTGTTGACGTTTTCTTACATATTTCTAGGTTCGTAAGCTGGCCATTGGGCCTTCGTTTTCACCACAGATAAAACTTGGTCTCTTTGAGCTCGTATTTCAGTTTCCAGATGATCAGGCCACCCCCACTCCGCAACCTTTTGCACACCTTCACTTGAGTAACCCCCGTATTCCCAGATTACATACTCAGAGCTGTGAGATGCTCCAATTAAATTCGACCAGTGTGTAGAAAAATCTAAGAATGTAATTTTCTTAAATATAACGTCCTTTTTTTTCGGGGTTAAAAACGGGTTGTTACATTTGAAATAATTAAATTATTTCATCTTGAAAATTATTTTATTCGATATGTTACCTGGGTAATCTTTGGGGTGAGACGTTGGCGACCATTTACCATAAAACACCATTTTATAAGTGGCGTTACCACATGAGCAACAAAGCTGGGCATTTTCTAAGGGATCTGGTGCAGTTTGCTCACATAGTCGTGTAGTAAGTGCTTTTCCTCCTTGAAACCAGATCGAGCCTATAAAAATTTACGAATAAGAAAACAATAAATAATGTTACGAATGACATAAGATTAATGCTCGCAAGTATGTAAATAGTAGAAACAAATGCAACATTTCTTAGTGTAATGTGCTTTACCTTTTTGAATAACATTGGCAGAAATTGTCACGCAACCTGAACCAGGATCAGGCGCTGTCCAGGTTACTTGAACTCGACTTTTCTTTCCGAGGCTGGCGTGAGTAACAACACTAGGACATGAAGGCAAGCTTCGTGACGTAAATGTATTTAAATCCTATATACAAATTTAATATAAGTTTTGGAACAAGATCTGTTAAACAAAATGGAATTTCTGGAACTGAACATAAGGTTAGTTTTAGTAAGATAAACTTAAATGTAGTTTTTAGGTAGTTAGTTGTTACCGTAAACTCTCCAATAGGAAGTAAGTCATCGTTTTTTGAAGTAATTGAGAATCCCCGAAATGACACCGGGACGGTACTTTGTAACGTAACTAAGATAAAAATATATTAAACTTTATATATTTAAGTCTACAACACTTTATATTTGCTTATGATTTATTTATAAAGGAACTGCGTACCTGTGTAGTCTCTATTAGGCACATAGCCCGTTGGTTCACCTTCCAGTTTTAATCTAAATCCATTATTTCCTTGTCTAGGATTAACTAAGCGTCGCACAGTAGGTTCGCCATTGCAATTAAAACTGTCCATATCAATGCAGTTTACGCATGATGTAAAGATAGTTAAAATTAAAATATAAATTAAAAAATGTGCAGTTTGTGTGGCAGTGTTTGTTGAAAAAATAATTGGCTTTGAATCCATGGTTTTCAAAGCGTTTTTTTGTCTTAAGAGTTTGCGGCGTCCTTTAAAATTACCTGCTTGATCTATTCTATAGCCTAATTTGCGGCATAGCTAGATTCAAAAATAAAAATCTGTAACAAAATAAATAACTAACAGAAGGCCTAAACTGATACATTGCCTTAATAATAAAATAGTTTTACATATCTGTTTCTGAGATACCTTAAAGAGCTTATTTAAATAAATCACTTTCCAAAATAACTTATTGCCATACTTCGTCAAATATTAACCATGTGTTTGGTTATCGCTTGTCAATATTTGCATTGGAAAACGTGGGGTGTACTGTTTTCATTACAACACAAGTACAATATTTACCGTCAAGAAAATGACCATTTGAATAAATACCAAACCACATCTAAAGCTAGTTTAAGATAAATGGGTATTTAAAGATAAAAGTAACCTTTGTTAAATTATATCTGGTATAGTTCTAACGAGACCACTGCAGGCAATTTTTTTAACTCTAATGGAATTACGACTGGTTTTTATAACTAAGCAAACAATCATAAAATTTTCTCGTGAACCTAACAATTGCAAAATAAACAAAAGTTTTAAATATAATGTCTTGCTAATGACTTAAATAATTTATCAATCGCCAAATAAATTAGTTTTTGAGACTACCACTGTGTAAACCTTTTATTTTGTTTACTAAGTAGATATATTTGGCAACAAGTTAGTGCGTGCGTTCGTAAGTTTAATGTAAAAACGCTTCAATGCATAAAAAGCAGGACAAATGAACCGTTTAAGCGAGCCTGTTTTTATGGATGAATGGCCAAGTAACGCCGAAACAGTATTCTTGATGAATCGGGTTTGCTTTTTAAGCTAATTTCGTGTGTTTGCAAACCACACCAAGTAAAAAAAATGTCACACCCAACTTTAAATACGTTATACACATACATTGTTTAGTTTAGGACGTTCAGTGTTGTGATTAAAAAACTCTTTTAAACATAATTTCAATTAATCACTTTCGCCATTCTTTATCCTTTAAATATTTAAATTCGTTAAACAAACTGATATCAAAAAGTGGCCGAATTCGAATTGTCGAATGCCTGTTACGCTAGATTGCTGAACTTTTTTTTAACAGAACGAGAGCGTATTCAATATTTCAATTTTTTATTACAAATTTAAAAAGTGTGTTATAAAAAAACAAAAAATACAAAATTTTTGTTCTACATAAACGGAGCCCACCCGATATACATTTGACATAATTTCTCTTCGTCTTTTGCCTCCTAATTAAAAAAAAAATTAAGTAATAAAACTTGTTCATATAAACTTATATTAATGACCACAAATTAATTTACATGTCCATACAATATCCCTTAAAATAAACACTCTTAACTAATTGTGAGGTATTTTTCGTGGATTACCTTCATGAAATAGTGGAGCATGAGTATTTAATTCAGGGGTAGTTTAACAACCATGATATTTTCGTTTCAAAAAATTAAAATATATTTATTTCACAAAAAAAGGTTTATTATACATATATGTAGTTATACCAATTACTCACGTGTATAAGATAATGTACGTGGCCTTCAATAGACAAGGGGAGGCCTTTGTTCTTCGCGACAATACCTCGCAATCTTCTGTCGATATCATTTACATGGGATAAAGCTTTTTCGTTCACTATTTCACCAGTGTTCTCGCTTGAAACGTTGGTACCACCTCTACCTCGTTTACTCCACTCGACAAGAGGATCGTAAATAAAAGTTTTCAATACACTTAAAAAGTTAAAAGTTTAATAATTTTTTTTGATAGGTTTTGACGAAAATTAAATTTTTTTCAGTAAAAAGTTTTTTTTTAATGTGTAACTGCAAATAAAAATGAGGCCCATTTAAGCCAAGTATTTAAACTGAATACAACTAAATATATCAAATCTTCTAATACTTGTTTTAAATTTAAAAACTTATTTTAAAATTACCATAAAAGTCTACTGAAAAATTTTTGCTTGACCAAACCGATATACAAAAATAAAATTATGATTAACAATAATCACCTCATAAGTGGCTCACGCTGTTCACGAAGAACGTTCATGGTGACCTCACAAGCCCTCCTGAAAAATCCCTCACATTTAGTTGGTCCCATCGCATCTACCATGTTGTGAGTTAATCGAAAGGGAACAATTTCTGGCACTTCTAACGTTAAACCCTGTGTTTATGAAAATAATTTTTAAGTTTTCAAGAGTTTTAAACTCGTTTAGGGTTAAATGAATTTGACAACATTTTCTTATTTTAAATAAGTAAAAAAAGTTTTTTAAAATATCCCTGTACAATAGTTGTTAAAATTAGTCAATAAAATACAAAAAATTGTTAAGAAAATAATTAAAATTACTATAACTTTTATTTATATAAGCAATTGTAGCGAACTTTGAGCGCGTTTTGGCGCTAACACTTCCTCAGGTGCTTTAAATTACCTTGTTATCTATTAGCCACTTTTCTTATCTTTTTTTGTAAAGTGTTGGTACTTTTAGTGTATGCTACTTTGTATTTGATAGTTTAGTATGATCTTTTGGTTAAATTGGGATTAGGTATATTATTTTATATTGCATTATTATTATTGTATATATTTATTGTGTTTAACCTGGATTCTATTTGAATAAGACGATAAAGTTAATAAATTGTGATTACATGATAAAATTGAGTGATTTGATAACAAAACCCGTTACACAATTACTTTTTTACCTTATTAAACAAGCAATTGAAATCAACGTGCATTGCTTCCCCACTGTTGGAGTCAAACAAAATATTTTCGCCATGTCTGTCTCCCAAACCAAGTACATAACCAACCTAGAATACAACAAAATCTTAACAAAATTATAACTACAAGACAAAACATGACGCGTTTGGTATGTTTATGAAACTGGCATCACCACATGATGTCTATGGATCGATTCCCACGGCTTTTGAGCTCAAAATTCATTAAGCCTTGATAGTATGTTCTTGAAGCCTAGTTTAAGTCCATTAACTATAGAATAACAATTACGGCCATACCCAAACCCATAATGTATTTGTAAATGGGAAATGTGACTATAAATTGGTCCTGCGTCATAAAAGCAGTCATATGACTGTGATTGGTTGGCCTTCTTACAAAAAATAAAAGCAAAAAAGTTTTTTACACTTACCATTGACATAACAGCTACAGACCTTGCATAAGCAAGCCTAGCATGATACCAAGCACTAGGGTCAGGAAAAGTTGTTAAAAACCATTCATGAAATACAGGAGGGTGACGGGGTAGTAGTTTGTTCCTAAACATATCTAACTTTTTCCTAAACAAAAGTAAAGTTTTTAGACATTCAAATTTAACTCAAAAACTAAAATAATTTACAAAAATGTTGTTTAGCAAATAAAGAAATGAAACTATATATTATTTACTTATAACAAAAACTGTGTAAAGTTCAGTGAAAAATAAAAAATTAGGCAAAAACATAAAATCGTACTTAAATGGTGCAGTGACAGGTAATTGACATGCTTTTAGTTGTTTCCCAGTAACATAAATCTCTTTTTGTTTATATATTGGAAGCAAAATTTGTCTTAATCCAGACATATTGTTAACCCATTCAATTAAACCACATTCTTCATTAAGTGGCACAACAGCCTAAAAAAATGTTTTTTTTAAATATTATAACAATTAAGGTTTAGTTATTTTGTGCAAAGTAAACCCGAAAGTGAATCAAAACTGTGAAAAGTTTCATAAAATCACACAAAAAATGTGAGGACACCAAAAACACGTTTACTGTAATAATGATCCCTTAGGTAACACACAAGAAATGAGCTCTCGATTGGAGCACAAAATTTTAAGGTCCCTGTATTTTTGAAGTAGAATCACGCGAAAGGGTTTTAAACATTGCACCCATTCAATTAAACCACATTCCTCATTCAAAGGAATAACTGCCTGTTGAAAAAACTATTTAAAAATAACAAAAAATAAAACAAAAAAAAATCATCAAAAATAAGATTTTTTTATTACTTGTTAAACAACAATAATATGTTGTTATTTTGTTTTTAATTTATTATGTATTCTATATTGCATTTTTAAATCTAATAAACTTAATAAATAAATTTAAAAGTTATTAATAAATAAATTTAAAAATATTATTAAAAAAACTAAGTTCTAAGTAGTTTCTTTTACATGAATATCAAATTTTTTTTTGGAACTAATAACCGATATAAAAACATATACAAAATTAATTTTATTGTCCTGTGTAATTATTGTTAAACTTATTTCTAACCTTCTAGTACAATTTATATTACACAAACCTAATCATAAATTAAAACTCACATAGGTCCTTATTCGTAACTGTCTTCTGCCCGATTCTGTGTCACCTTTTAAACACTTATTTACAATCGCAGCAAACTCAGTTAACCTAGCATCTTTACGTAAATCATCTTTCGGTTTACACAAAAATATTTTTGAGGTCCCATCGCTGGCTTTTACGGAAATTTTTTTTGGGCGCTGAAGAGAAGGTAATATATCCACCTATAAATAAAAATCATAAAACAGCATTAAACCTAACAATTCCAAATGATAGTGTTTTTCTTCTTTTTTTATCCAATATACTTGGTGATAGATTTTTGTATTTCCATTGGGAAAGGGTTTGTTGAAACTATTCAAGTTGTGACTATTTTATAACAAATAAAATGCAGCAGTGCAGGCTATTAACTAATACTTAATAAAACAATAAAAGCTTTTTTTAATTTTTAAATTTTATGGTTGACTTTTGAAAATGCCAAAAAATGTGTGCTATTAAAATAAGGGTGATATTCTTGTTTTAAAAAATTAACAGTAAACTTTCTAAAGCCTATAACTTTCTATGTTAAAAACTGGTACAACGCCAAAAGGTCAAATTTTTAATATATTAAAGACTCACGGCATCATCAAATCCAGTAATATGAACTGTGGTATCAGGAAATGGATTAAAAGTTGTCTGTGAACCAAACATTGCTTTCTTCGATTGTGGTAATGTCACTGTCATGAATTTTTGTAACGGTAAAAGAATCTAAACATGAAAAACAAGTTTAAACTTTTTTAAAGCATTATCAATTTAAGAAAAATGAATCTGTTTACATAAATTCAAATATAGTTAGTTCTCTTGGTATGTGGTATTCTATTTAATTTATTTAAAATTTTTCTTATACAGATAAATTTTGTTTATTGCAAAATTAAAAATAGGTAATTATAAAATATATAAAACTTTACAAAAATAATTACTTCACTGAAACGAACATCTTCAACAAGTTTTTTAAGTCCCTTGAAATGAGTGTTAATACTTAATGGTTGAATACTTGTAACTGGTTTGTTGCATAACTCCAACAATTTGTTTGTTAACCTTAACACAAGAAACAAATTATTTCGGCAGCGTGGTTTAGTGGTAAGAACACTAGCTACACCAACATAAAATCGTGGGTTCAATCCCCACTGCTCTCATGCTGTAGCGCCCTTAAGTGAGGCGCTATAAACGGTATAAACTCCTGCTGAGCCAGCACTTAATCATCAGCATATTTACCAGGCAATTATATTCTATTTAATATCCCAAACTGCTAAAAGAAACTCAAGACTATGTCGGGGTAACTAATGTTACTCAAGGTTTAGGTCGCACATTCAAGCTTCCTACATCGAGGATAAAGATATATACAAAAAAAGTGTTTAAATTCAAGAAATGATAGTCCACAACGATTAATGTAAAAAGCATTAGTTTTTATTATAAGCATAGAAATTACAATATTATGCCAATTTTTCTAAAAAAAAACCTAAAAAATATTACACTACATAAATTTTAATACAAAGATTTTTTACTTTATTTACAACTTTTTAATTGGTAAAATTAATTTACTACTTACTTTATGGCATCAGCAACATATTTAGTTAAATTTTTATCTTTGTGCGAAACACTTTGAAATATTTCCTGGCATCGACTTGCCCTTTGAGGTAAAGAAGATTTTGAAATTGCCATCATCGACCATAAAGCTCTTTGTGGAAAACTTTTTGTCACTTCAACTAAGATTTCTTTTAACTCATGGTAGGTTGGGCTAAGAAATAATAAAAGATTTGATTTGCAGCTAAAAGTTTTACATAAGACCCACTTTATAGAACTTTAAAATTTCTTCCAAGTATAAAGGCAAATTTTTTCAAATATATTTTAATTAGGCTTATTTAAACCAATAAAACCAGTTTTTTAAAAAACACTTTAAAATATTTATACATACATTGGCGCCGAGTTACGGGGTGACGGGGTGGTCTCGCCACCCCGAACGGCCGCGTACGGGATGGTGACCACCCCGAAAGAATGGGAGAATTTTTTTCACGCAACGGCATAAATTCACTAAAATTGTATCTTGGTAATTATGTCTAAAATAAATACGCTGTTATATATAATATTTTTTAAGCGGTTTATATTTTTACGCAATTGAGCTGATTAAATACTTTTTACAAGTATTACCGGTAGACGGCAGTATTTTAAAAGATTTATTTCTATGTAAAAATATAGTTAATATACGATCGCAATTATATTTGTGACGTAAAAATCAAATAATCAACTATTGCGCAACACAATAACCAGCAGTAAGGAAAGGCACACGTCAAATATTAGTATTACAGCAGGTTATTACAGCAAAATGTCTTCAAATAAACGTTCAAAAAAGCAAACTTCAATTGCTTCTTTTCTTATTTCTCCTAGTCAGATTTGCAGCCAGCAAAACTCATTAGCAGAATCAGTGGTAGCAAATTTAAATAATTCGTCTATGCCTGTCGCACAAGCTATTTCTGATGCTACCTTGGGCGGTTGTCGTAACCAGAAAAAATGGAAATCCGAATACCCATGGATATCCTACGATGCCTTACATGACAAGGCTTTCTGCAACGTATGTAAATGGGCATTTAATAATAATCGCATTAATTTATCTGTGGCCAGTTCCATGGTTCAAGAATCGATTAACGTTTGGGTAAAACATGGTTACAAAAATTGGAAAAGGGGGAAATCCGGATTAGCTAAACACGATATTAGCATAAATCACAGAAACAATTCGTTTGTAAAAGTAACTAATGATGAGGGTCAAGTGGCGGCTCAACTTCTTCGATGCCGAACATCTGAACAAATGAAAAAAAAACGGATCTGCTTTAGATGCAATTTTTAATTGTATTTTGTTACTTGGCCAACAAGGCTTAGCAATACGTGGCCATTGCGATGAGCGATCAAACCTGACTGCACTGATGCGTCTTTTATCAAAATACAACAAAGACGTTCTAGTTTGGCTAGAACGTCAAAGTTTTAAATGGCTGAGTCATGACATTTCAAACGAAATATTAAAAATTCTTGCCAATTCTGTTTTACGATCATTAATTAAACAAGTTCAAAACGCAAAATTTTTTAGTATCATTGCTGATGAGACAGCCGATTCGTTAAATAAGGAACAACTAAGCAGTTGTGTTCGTTACGTAGACGCTGATTACAACACAAAGGAAAGTTTCATGGGACTTGTTGAGTGTCCACACACAGATGCAGCCACCTTACATAAGATTATTAAAAATACGGTTTTATCGTTGGGCTTAGATATTGCATTTTGTCGTGGTCAAGGATATGATGGAGCGGCAACTATGTCAGGGAAATTATCAGGAGTTCAAACGCGCTTTAAAGTGGAATATCCATCGATGCTTTACCTGCATTGTGCCGGACATCAACTTAATTTTGTGATACAAGATTTTTTTAAAGAAACTAAAGAGGGAATGCATGCTATTGCTGTATTGGAATCAGTGGGAAATTTTACCACTGCATCTCCAAAGCGATTAGAAAATTTTAATACATTTAAATTAAATAACGATTCGAATTCAAGTACCCGTAATTTACGACCTCTATGTTCTACACGTTGGGTTATGCGATTTGTGGCGATAAACTCTTTTCTTGAACAATATGAAATTGTTTTAAATTGGTTAGATAAAGTCTGTCAAGACACTGGGCTAGATAACGTGTCGTGTAATAAATCATCTGCTCATTTAAGATCATTGGAAATGTTTAATGTTTACTATATGCTGAGGTTGCTGCAAAAAATTTTACTTATAGTAAGTCCAGTTCACGTTGAAATACAAGCACGTGGGATTGGCCTCGGAGATGTTAGAACTCTGTTGGAATCGGCGCTCTCTACCCTGACGTGGAATAATGAAAATACCAAAATAGCCAGTGAATTTTTTGCTGAATGCCAAAATGCAGCGTTAGAAATTGGTATACAGCTGCCCGCTCTCCCGCAAGGTTCCGGTGTTAGAAGTTGTCGAAGGGAAACAGCACCTTCTATTGAGTTGCACTACCAAACTTTATATTTTGCCGTTTTTCGCAAATCCTGCGAAGCCATTCTTGCACGATATTCGTTTTTCGATATGACGACAATAAATCACATTGAAGAGGTTCTAACAACAAAAAATCTTAAATCTTTAGCCACAATAACCGCAGTTGATGCCGTTGAAAAAAAAATTGTGGTTGATAAAGTTAGAGAGTTGCAATTGTGTTTTCAGGAACATAAGTCTCTCACTACATTCTTGCCAAATTTATCTGTTATTTAAAGAATTTACCTAACTTTGCCCGGTACTACTTGTGAAGCTGAGCGCAGCTTTAGTGTACTAAGGAGGATAAAGTCTTACTTGCGTGCCACAATGTCCCAACAACGTCTTAATCATAGTATGATTCTTCATGTACACGAAGCTGAGTCAATAAATATAAAAATGGACTCCCTTGTAAACGAATGGATTGACCGTGCATCCGTTCGCGTCAATACGTTCGCGAGGTAATAAAAATCATGTATTTTTGCAAATATTTGTGTTAATACTGTTTAAACTTGTGTTTAAAAATAAAATTGGTTATTTTTACAATAAATTGAATTATAGAGAAGTGTATGCAACTCGTTTTTTTTTTATTAAAATAATGTTTTTACTACAAATATTTTCGTTACGTAAGTTTTATAAATGTTAGGCAACGCTTTACGGGGAATCCCCGGAAATTACTTTTCGAAAAACCCGCCACCCCGTACGAAAATAAAACCCGGCGCCTATGTATACATATATATATATTAAAATAAATTGAATGCCCTAAACTTAAATTAAAACACTTTGATTAAATATATGCCTTTATACAAGCATACCATTTAAAAAAAATGTTTAACAAAGCAAAAAAATGCAAACTTACTTATGTTGATGACAAATTCTTGATATAAGTTGAGAGAAGGCAACATAAAAGATATAAGCAGGTAATTTTGACCTTAAGTCTATCATAACATCAAGTAATCTTTGAACATCTTCTCTCGTCTATATGAAATATTCAATTAATAAACAGAATGGGGGATGTTACTTAGTTTACTTTGGGTTAATGCACTTAGTTGATAACTGGGCAATACTACATACAAGTGTGGGTTATCTTTAAAAAATTACTTGATTTTTATGGTAAAAGTAATATTCTAACAGCACGGGCAACTTTAAATGGGTATATAAAAGAGAGGCACTTCAAAACAGCAGTAGTGTAATTTGGTTGGTGATTACAAGCAATACCCAATTTTTTATAATTATTTTTGCAAAAAATAGTAAATTTTACACTACCCTTAAATTAAATTTGAAAAACTTTGTATACATTGTTAGAAACAAAAAATAACCAACACAAATTAATATTTTTACTTGTGGTTTGCCCATTTTCTCCAGCTTAGCAGCATTCGCTCCATAATCCAACCAAACTGTTAACAACTTAGTAAGTGATTCGTAAATATGAGAGGTTCCATAACATAAACTTCTGCCGTAGTGGTGCATGATATAATAAAGATGGCTAAATTTAAAAAAAATTAAACAACAGAAATTGCAGCAATAAAAATTGAACCAATTGGTAATGCACAGCTTAAACCACCGCATCATATCTTCAATTCTACAATAAACCATTACAAAAAACTAGGTTTGGTTAAATTTACTGAGATTTTCCAAGTCCTCTATTTTCCCCTAACAAGGTTATCATCAGTTTGTCATAATATTTTGCACAATAAAAATGTGAATCTTCCCATTCCCCCATGTAAGCCACAACCTAAATTTAATAAAAAAAGTCAAAAAGGCCCAGCAACTCTATCTTAGCAAATTTTTGCACAAATCTTCGATAGAGTGTGATAGTTAATGACAATTAAATTGGCATAAAACCAATTTTTTCTTTTTAAGTTTTAAAAATAAATTCTAAATATATTTAGTGCAAATAAAGTTTTGTAGATGCCTCAAAATTTTTTGGAATAAAAACTGGTTAAATCAAAGTCTAATGGTACTACAATAAGCAAAACTCAACAACTAGTAAAATATAAAATGTTTTTTTACATCTTTGTACTGCCTGAGTACAGTGTTGCTATCAAAACTGGACGACTCCTCCATTAATTTTGCTACAAGTAACATAACTTTAGCTCTTGTTTTTTGTTGTTGGGGGTCGTGGTTTGTTGTGGTGCCAGAAAAATGTTCCTTTACTCCTTTTTGTAGGGTGAGTAAGGCTTGGTGACTTTCGCCCTAGTATTGAACAAACATAAGTGGTTTATTTTTATGTTGTGAGTGATAACTATAGCTTTAAAACTAAACTAACAGAATATTAGTTTTCACAGCTGTTTACTAACTTTTAGGATAAAAAAATGATTAAACATGATCATTTTTACAAAAATATTAAGAAACATATCAATAATTTTTTACCTTTTGCCAGAAAAGTTTAGCATGTTCAATACAATATTCTGGTAAAGTGTAAGTTTGAGCAGATAACAATGCACCATATGCAGTTGAGATATGACCTGATTTTCTTGCCAATTTTGAACTTTGAAGCCACAACTTTCCAAGATGTTTTCTACAAGTTTCACTAAAAATATCAATAAATTTTTTACCGAAATCACAATAAGAAAAATAAAATTCTGAAATAGGAATTTGTGGACAAAGTTTTAATTCATTAAAATCACATTTACTGGTGACAAAAAACAAACAATGGTAATTAAATTACATAATAGACTTACGCATCATGTGTAACCATTGGTAACATCACCCTATACAAAGAAATCATTGGTTCATTTGTTTTAAAAGATTTTGGGACAACTTGAAGGCGAAGTTTCCATAGAGACAAAATATCTTTTACTGCAGTTTTGTCTTTGTTTTGATTTAACCGAACCTTGTGAGCGGTTTCTTCTATATCAGAAAGCAAATGAAGTCTAAGAATGTATTCATACCTAAAAAAAACAAAAAATTAATATATTGGTTCATCTGAATGTTATAATAAAAACTTAAAATAATGTTAAAGTATTGATCCACCACCGTTGAGAAGATAAAAAATTGATTTAATATAATTTTACTGTAGCCTTTTAATTTCCTAACTTTTACTTTTGTATTTTTTTATACCCTCTTTGATAAGATCCATTCTCCATACTTGCAGCAGATAAAGGACCAGTTTGATTCTGATATAAATTCTTTAACAAATAATACAAAACAAAATTAGTAAAAGTCTTTTATATATTTTGTTACACAAAATTAGACCAAATTTTGTTTAAAATTGTATATACCATTTTAGACGCTACAAAATAAATAAAAATATAACTTTATTTAAATAACAAACTCACATTTAGGATTCCATCAAACTTGTCCCAATGTTTTTTTTGTATTGCAAGTAAAACTTGTCCAACACCAGTATTCCAATCTTTTGTGTTTTTCACTTTGCCAATTTTTTCTTCAAGCTGATCCCACTGACCTAACCTCCAACAAGCCTCAATGGCAAATGGTTCAAGCTCTTCCTAAATAAATTTACATACAAAATAAAATTTATACTTTTTATACAAAGCCATGAAAACTTCTTAAACTAAATAATACACAATTATTAACAGCATTTTGTAAGTTTACAAGCAAAATATAATTTAAAATATTACTTTCCAAGCTGCATTGTTGTCAACCGTTCCATCAATAACTTTAATGGCAGTTGAGAGTTGACCAAGATCAATTAAACATTTTACAAAACCTTTTTGATGCACAAGGTCAGTTGGATCGGCTCTAATTACCCTCTCATAACAAGCAGCAGCATCCTATTATATACATTTCACATATGTTTGATATTAAAGCTTAAGAGGTATCTTAACTTACAAAATTTTAAAAACATTGAACTATATAAACATACAATTTAAATTTTATAATTTACAAAAAAAAAAAAATTATTTGCTTTACAAAAAAAAAAGAAAATGAAAGGCATGATTTACAAAAAAGTACAAATAAAATTTTGCCCACCTGTAAGGCTCCCATGCTTTCTAGCAGTTTAAGTTGGGTTTGGGGCGAGGGCTCAACCCCCCTGACAGCAACCATACCAGCTACCCCATCTGTTTCATCAATTTCTATAAAAATTCTTTGCAAGAATTCAACAGATTCACTGTCACATTTTCCACCACAGGATTTTCTACAAAATTCAACAAGATAATGACATATATAATAAAAACATTAAACAGGTATGTATTGGAGTATGTAAAAATAAATAAAATCAAAACAAGAGTAAACAGTAACCTTAAGTAGGTTTCAAAATGAAGTAGTGCTCTATAATGTGCTTTACATCTTAGAGAGGCTTCAGCCAATTTCTTTTGTGGTATCTTGTCTAAAAATTTTTTAGCTATTTTCTTTTCCCTTTAAATTGAATATAATCATAAACTTAGATAATAAAGTTTATTATGTTAACAAAAAAACAGTAAAGGTTTAAAACTACAATTTTTCCATATAAAGTAACATAGTGTATTGGTTAGAACATCCTGCTTTTTAACATAATGTCATTTGATTCCCCAGAAAGGCATCCTGCTTTTTAACATAATGTCATTTGATTCCCCAGAAAGGCAATTTAAACCATACTATTTTCGACTCCAAAACCTATCAACAGATTAATAATCTGGTAATATGCTTAATAATACCCCAATCTGCCACAAAAAATAGAAATTTGGCGAAGAAAACACAAGTTACACTTTGCTTTAGTCGTAAAATCTGCCTTTGAGGAGAAAGACAAAAAAACATTGAGGAGAAAGACAAAAAAAATTTTTTTTTACCGATGAGTGACTATTGAAAGTTTTACAACAAACCATTTTTAATTCTAAACACTGTCTATAAACTAAATAAAATTTTACAAAAATACTTGTTTTGTCTTGCTTTCGCCAAGCTGCCTCCGGTGGCAGTAATAGGTTGTTTCTGCCACTTGGTGATGTGATCTAATATTGTGAAAACAACTTGAGCACTAAGTTGAAACAAGTCAGACCCACTGTTTAGTGAAATCTAAAAATAATTTCATAAATTAAAGTTATGCAGACTACCAATATTTTTTTAGAAATTTATTTATTAAAATAAAGACTTACTGAAAGCTGCTGATTGCAAATTGAATCAGTTTCTGAGGATGGTTTAACTGTGTTTGAATTGTTTTTTATATTTTCAGTACTTTCAAGAATAGACATTACCTAAAAAATACAAAATATTAGCCTAGAAGATAATAGAAAAACATGAAGTTCTGAGTTCGATTCCCACCGCTTTCATGCTGTAGCCCTCTTAATAAACAATGTAAACTCTTGCGAGTCAAAACTAATTAATTGACAGGTATTTATCTTACAATTATAAATTAATAAAGAAATAACTAACTAATGCTATCATAAGGCCTAAAAGTCCCCCCTTTACGCCGACGCTGAGGATAATAAATGGAAAAAATATATAAAAAAGTAGTATTTTAATAAACCTACTTCTTCAACAGCAAAGTTAATATACTCCTCGCTACATTGTAAAACTTCAACAAAAGCATAAGGAAGCAAAAACATTGCAACATTAACATTATTTCGCACAACTGCTGAACATGCCTGAAAAATTCTGCTCATCTTTGAAGCTTCATCTAAAGATGAGCAAGTCTAAAAAATTTAAAAATAGAAAAAGGGTATTTTTTGTAAATATTTAAAAAATATTTACGATTATAAGTTATTGTTATATTAAACGCCATTTTAAAACTACCATAAAATTGTTTTTTAAAGTTTTCATACCATATCCATTAAAACAGCACAAAAAGTTCCAATCCAATCTCGAAATGTTAAATTTTGTTTTCGATAAATAAGCGGCCTTTTTAAAGTTTGCAAATTAATGACAACTTTTTTTAGCATGTACCTTTAAACAAACAACATTTAAGTGTAGAACATGGTGCGTTATAATTTTAAAAAGTTTAAATATATTATTTATCTTTCTGATGAATATCAGAGAATGGTAAAAGTTATTTACTAATAAGATAAAAAAGTATTATTTAAAATCAAAACTTTAAAAATTATACTTTATTTTTAATATACATTCTAAGAAAACAGCAAAAATTTAAAAAAAAAATTTGGTTAACCTTGAAGAAAGATGAGGTTCAAGAACTGCTTGAATATATTCAGGAAATCTTCTCCATAATCTTCTTCCTAAATGAAAATTACTTAAAACATATAAAATAAAAAAATACCTAAACTGAAATATGAAACAAAAATTGTAACACGTGTAGAAAGTAAATAACTAGCTTTTCACAACAAGTGTCTATGTTTCAGTTAAAATTGAGTTGCAAAAAAATTAATTTAAAATTATCTTTTTTAATCTCTTTCATGAATGTTAGTTATATTGTAATAAACATAATATACCGGCAATTTCTTTTGAATCTTCACTACAGTCGTAAATTTTGAGTAATTCCTGGACAGCATAAGCCGAAATGTCTTGATGGAATGGCTTGGCAGCCAAAAATGATTGAACCAAACAATTAAACAACTCAAAAGCAAAATCATCACTATCCGCATCAAGAAAACTTTTCGAAGTTTTCCTTTCAGCAGTTGATGTAATAAGCAACCTTAAAAATGTTATATTTTTTTTTACGATTAACTGAAAGGTTGAATCGGCAACATGGTGTGGTAGTAAAAACACTTAATATACAAGAGATCCAGAGTTTGTTTTACATTTATGGCGTATCTCCCTTGTGTAAGGCGCTGAAACAGCTAGTTATTTGGTTGGAAATATACACAATAATATTCAAAACTGCAGTGGACAACTCAAGACTGGGGGGTAACAAATGACCCATTGGTAAGGCTTTAAACTTGACCTTTAAACATTACAGATAATGATAAACAACGATTTAAAAAACAGATTAACATTAGCCCATAACTTTTTACAAATTTTAGGCATCAAAAATAAAGCTAAGACTGAGCTTCAAAAAAAAAAAGCTTATTGAAAAACAATGATAGAGTTTTTTTTACAATTTTCGCAAAGTAACCACAAAAAGTTATTTTATTTTACCTGTCTGGGTCAATGGCTCCAATTTCCCCCAAGCATTTAACAGAAAACAATCTAACTTGTGCATTTGCATCTCCACAACAAGTTAACAAAGTCAAAACAAGATCTCTGATGATCACAATAGAATCGCCATTCACTGTGTTTTGTTGTTGCAGATTACGTTGATTAGACTGAAGAACATCTCTTAATCTTTGTAAAGCATAAACTCTTACTTCAACACTTTCATGAGATATTTGTTTGTTTACCTTTAAAAAATAGTTTGTAAATAAAAAATTAGTAAGTCTTGCAATCAAGTTAGATGTTATACTATAGATTTAAGACTATTTTTATTGGTTTAATACTAGTATTAGCTAAATGACAAAAAATATTTAAAATATATTTTTAAATATGCAATGATTTAACTGTATATAGTTTTACAAAACAAATATACAAAATGCAAATTTTAAAAACCTGTTTTAAAGTTGAAAAAAAATTTTGGTGTGTCTTTTTACTCATATAATGTTTAACTCGAGCTTTAACTTGAGTAAGTGAATCGTGGTCGGGAAGAAAATAAAGTTCGCAAAAGTTTTCCTTGGTGTATTCAAAATTTTCAACCACCAAAAATTCTAAAGTTGAACTGACCTAAAATAACACAAAATAAAATTGTATAACCCGTACAAAGTGTGCCACATGTAAAAGAAGCTAGACAGAAAAATACATCACCTTTTAAAAAAAAGGTTTAAACAGTGTAACAGACTAAAAATAAATTATTTTTACAATATTTTGCTCTGAAATTGTTAAATAGACTTGCTGTTCACACTTAGGTAGAAGCCGTTTGATAATATGTAACAATCTCAATTTACATTAAGCAGTTTACTGTTACTTTAAAATATTTAAATAGTCCAAAGACAGTTTACCTGTTCAACAAAATCATTAAAGAAAGGTAACAACATCACAGCAACTTGACTTAAAATTCCGCCTAGTGAATTTTTTTCAACACAACGTACCAAAGTGTCCCAAGCTTTGCAACATAAAGCAGCATGTTCCCTAAAAAAGTTACAAAAGTTATTAAAACTGTTTAGCTCTTTGACTTTTAAAAAAATTAAATTTGGATCTTTTATTTCCAAATTTATTTAAAGGAGGACCTAAAAAATATACAGGATCGAATGAATCGCCATAATCAAAAAGATTCAACTCCAACTCATTTAATATCTATTTAATGCTGTTGCTGTACATTTTATAGATACCCTGTTTTAAATAGTTTTCAGGTCAAAAAATTCCTAAAAAATTATAATGCTAGAATTTCACTGTTTGGCATTACCTTTTGGCGAACACTTGCTGAAAAATGCACAAGGTATTAATAATTTTTACATTCACTGCAGTAAGGTTGGTTGGATCCATGAGTTTTAATAAGCATATCAGGCTTTGAAAAACCTAGATTATTAAAATAAATTTTCTTTGAAAGCACTCGCTTTATTATCACATATTAAAATTTATTGAAATGCAATAAAGATGTGTTTTATAAAGACAATTTAGTTGAACCAAACTCAGGGAGTCTAGTATTATATTGTTAATTGGGTAATTTATTGTATACAGCCTATATATTATATTGCGTTTCAATAAGATGAAATATTTTGTATTTACTTTATTGTTATTACCAAAGTACCCTTTACCTGTTTCTTGATTGGAAGACCAACATTTAAAAGGCGTAGTTGACCATTAAAAAATGTAAGAATACTCAAGAAATGTGGTTGTAACAATTCAGAATGTGATATATTTTGATTGCTGGTAGGCGATTTAATTTGATGAATGATAAGAAAAGCATTACAGACTTTTTCATGATTTACGCTCACATGTGCTGCAAGATGTTGAATTAAACTTCCATAATTTAATCTGAAATACACAAATAAAAAAATTAACGACAATATATATATTTTTTGAAAATAAAGCTGTTATGCTATTGTACAAAATCTAAAAACTAATACTTTTAATATTATAACATATTCATTAAGTTTGATAAAAAATTTCTTTATAACAATTTGTTCTTTAATTTAAACTTACAGAATTAAAGATTCTTTTTTAATTCTAGTGTGTTCTTCTAAAAACTTAAACAAAGCTGAAAATTCAGTTCCCGAAATAACAGCAAAACAAAAAATATATTTAAAATTTTGCATAAACATATCAACCCTACTTCTTCCAGATGATTTTGAAAACTAAAAATTAACATATTTTGAAAATCACAAAAAAGACACAAATCATAAATAACAAAACATAACATTTCCTCCCTTTCCGAGTTTTTTAAACTAATAATCATTTTTAATTAAAACCAGATATAACATAATTTTAAAAAAAATTTTCTAAATAATATCTTACCTCAGTTAGTAGCAGGTCTAATGTTTTTGGCCTAACATTTTGGAGAGTGGGAATTGTTGGAAGTAAATATTGCAAATTACTCTCCAAAAAGTTTTTCAAGGGAATGTTAAATAATTCTGAAATATCAACAACCACACTAAGTGGAGGCCGAGAATTAAGGTTGTCATCCAAAAGTGAAACTATGATGTTGTGGCAAATTAAGCGACTAAAGAAAAAAAATGTGGTTAAAATACAGAACTTATATACCAAACCTTGTTGTACAAATATTCTAAAAAAAGGCAATATATGTTACTATTACTATCTCTAAATGTGTAACTATAGGTATTGCATTGTGTTAAAATCGTTTTTCCTTACCGTTAATTTTTAAAAACTTGAAAATGATATATATTGTAAGTTTTAAAATATATATAAACATTGAGATTGTGTACAAATTATAGACGATCAACTAACCAGTTTAGATTAAATATGTTTTCTTTTTCAACAACATCTTTAAAAATGGTTTCTAGGTTACAATATGCAGTGGAACTGATTTTTGAATTTGACATACACAAATATCTGCAGATTTTTCCTAATGACCAATCAAATAAAACCCCATTAGTAAATTTGCTTTTTTCTGAACACTGGCAATGGTTTAGGATTTTGCAAATAAATTCAAGGAAATGAAAATAAAAATTTAAATCTTTTTTGCTTTGTATATACCTGTTACAAAGTAAAAAAATATATATGTAAACCGTTTATATTTCACTAAAATCTATACTTTTTATTACACTATCCAAATTTCTAATTGTTTATTAGACAAAATAAATAAAGTATTAAACAGTACAAAAAACTTACATTTCTATTTTGTCCACTTCTTCTACTAATGCAGAATTCCATTTAAGAGTTTCGCTGTTGCTTACACTACTAATTAAACTACTAACTTCAACAGAATTAAGAAATGAAATATCAGAGAATTTAGAAACAAGCGATAACACTTTACTTAGTAATTGTATTGCAGAATTTGATGTTTTATCTGCATACTGAAGAAAACCAAAAATACTTCTCCACAATGGCAAGCAATATTTTTCTAGTGAAATAGTATGTTTATGAGATTTAAGTAGAGAATTTAGTAATTTTTCGACATCTTGAAAAAAGAGCAAATATTTCTCATGTATTTTGCAATCCTGTGCTTTTTTCTGTATTTCTGTGTATACCAATTTGCTATAATTCTTGACCTTTACAGAACAATTTTTGGAAAACTGAACTGCCATAAAGCTGGTTGTGATTTTTCCTGCTCCCGATAATACAGTTGTTAATAATTCAAATGCCTGAAAACTGATTAATCCTTCAAAGTCTTTTTGTTTTTTGTTAACACAACTTAGCAATTTGTACAGAATAGGTGTCATCAATGTGACGTTTAAAGTTAATTTTGAACATAAATACGGAATCAAGTTTAAAGACAATTTTACGAGTTGGTCAATTTGGTTTTCTAATCCCCATTTGCTAAGCAAGTAACATCGCCAAGATGGGCAACAAGATTTTGACAAAAAAGTTAACCCAGTTAAACAGTTTTGTACTATATTCAAACTTGAATCATCTTGGAGTGTAAAATTATTACTTCTAAAATTTTTACTTATTAGAAACAAATCCTTCTTAATTAATATTTCTGAACCGGGTTTTAAATCTTGCCATTCATTATCCTCTAGCCAAGGTATGGACAACACACTTGAAATAACATTTAATAATTCTTGTTGGTTTTTGATATTAGAACAAAATCTAATCTCGTTTTCAACAACATGATTTAACATTACAAAAATGTTTAAAAACTTTACGACTTTTCCGTAAAGATTTTTGCTAATGACACTAACTTGTAAATTAGATTGGTTTTTGCTGTGCTTTACAAGCAATACAAACATTTCAAGAATTTTAAGGAGCATTTCATCAATATTTAGTGTGTTAATGTTTTGTATATAACTTTTAATATGGGCTTCTTCAGAATCAGTTTTTAGCAAAACCAAACCAGTTAAAACTAACTCTAGAAATAAATGTAACAAATTAGTTTGTTTTGAAAAATATTCTTCCATTTGTTTTAAATCAAATTCACCAGTTCTAAGAGTTTTCAACAGTTCGCTATATTCAGAATTTGTATGCGAACATTTCTTTAATAGCAATTCAAAAACTTGTTTTTCCATCGTATTGCATTGACTTTTTTCCATTTCATTACAATTTATTGGATTTGAAATACAAGACAAATATAAACCATAAGCCAAGTTTTCTGAAATTTGCTCATTTTCAGTTATACCCAAATCACAGTTAACAAAAATCCTTATAATTTGAATGCAATAGTCCAAAAACGATGAAGGTAATATTGTGTTTTGTTTCTTGAAATTTAAAACAAACAAAAAAACATATTTTGAGGCTATTAAAAATGCAGGCGCTTCTACGGCACTACGATCATCAGCAAACTCACCACAAAGAAGCTGGGATAACTGTTTTGTGAAAATTTCTCCAAAGTTATACCTTGGACTAAGAAAATAATTTTCTGAAGTTATGATAAAAGTACCACGGCACAAAACTGTTTCCAAAAAATTATGAACAGAGAGAAAATATAATTCTATTTCAGATTTAGAAAAATAGGTGTTCCAATTGTTTTTGCTTTCTAAAGAATTTTTACATTGCTCAGTTAGTGTTATAATGCAATAGGTCAAAAAATCCAAAACCTGTAAAATAATTTGGTTAAACTTTCTTTCAGTTTCTTTATAAGGAATATGAATGTTCAATAATTAAATCCTGCTACATGAAATGTGATACACAATTTCGTAAAATATCAATTGTAAATTTGTTTAATTTTAAAACATGTGCTAATAGAAGATAAATTACCTTCTTATCAGGCATTTCAGAATGTTCTAATAAAGAAATCACATTATTCAAGTTGTTTGTTTTTAATGGCAAAACACCAGTTTCAACTTGATTTAAAATCAACATCCAAAATGTTTGTATTTTACCAGAGACAAATAGACTAATGTCGGGTATAATGTTCTTTAAAACATAAAAATTAAATACCAAAGATGTTTATTAAAAATATTATTATCCCTTATGTGCATTAGTTAATCATTGTTAATAAATATTGCAAGTACAAATATTACTATTTTTAAATATATTTTTAGAATTATTCTCTTAATTAACAATTTTTGGATTCATTTCTTAACTTTGATTTAAAATGCATTAATCAAAAAACCTTACATTTGTAAACTTTGAAAATTTAATTTGAAGTTCTTCCAAATCCTCAAATGATTTTGCAGACACGATCAAGTTGTGTTTGGTCAAAATTCTTACCACATTGTTGGTGTGTTTTTGTTCAGTTTCAAATAACATTTCATTACTTTTTTCTTGCAATTCTACAAAAAAATATAACAAATAAATGTTGGTGGTATACAAAAACAGCAGAGCATACAGTAGCTTAGTTAGTACTTACTTATACATAACTCTACAAAGTCTTCCATTATAAGTTTATAAATTACAACATTTTTCAGTTTTGTAAGATCAAGTAGATTACTGATAAGAGAATTAACATCATCCAATATCAAATCAATTTCTTTTGTTCCCAGTAATTGCAAAAGTGTAGATAAGAGGTGAAAAATAAACTCTAAATATTTTTTAAATTAAAAAATTATTTGGTATATATATATATTTATGTGCAAATAGAAAAGTGTAAATTCTTTTGTTTAGTTTTTACAGACTACTTTTTATCTCCAAATATGTAAAAAAATAGAAGCAAATTCATTATCACCAATGTATTTTGAAGTATAAACTTGTTTTTTATTATTTGATAATTGGTTACAATGAGCTTCTGTTGGAACAAATACATGATGCGGAAAATGAGTTATTAAATGGTCCATAAAACGCAGAATAGTTTGTGTCTAAAAAAATTAATAACAGCAAATGTTTAGAACCTGCAAACATACTTACAAAACGGCCTTTAAACTGTGTACTATTATAATTTAAAACCAATTCAATTATTTCTATCAATAAAAACATATTGTGTCATTTTTGTTTTTAAGTAACTTTTTTGTGGAAATGTTATATATACTTATTTTTTTTACAAAATAGTTACTAAATTTATTTGATAAATAAAATATGGCTCAAAATCATTTGATTATTTTTTAAATTAATCTTTATTAATAAATAAAGTTATGCATAAAAATTTCTTAATTAAGAATATTAACTAAGTTAATAAATCAAATATTACGTATATATATTATTTATTAGACTAAAAAAAACATAATAAATTATTGAATTAAAGAAATTTCAGAACGAAATTATTTTTTTTAAAGTTGTAAAATATCAATCTTTAACTTTTCAATCAACAAACAAGCAATTAAATATACTTAACAAACAAAAATTAATTTTTTAACCCAGTTCTAAGTTGTTGATATTAGAATATACATTAAGTTTTGAATGCCTAAAATTGATTTTAAAGCATGTTTAAATAATAAAAAAATTTAAATAATAAAAAAAACAAGCATTTTTAAATCATAAAAAAAAATTAATTTTTAAATATAAAATCTAAGACTTATAATGAATAAAATAGAAACTATGATGAATAAAATAGACTACAACATATATATATAGGCAAAAAAAATTAAAAAAGTGCAAAACCTGAGATGTTTGTCCTTTTGCTTTTTTAATTTCCATAGAAATTTGGGAAGTATTTAATAAATGTTGGTTAATCACACGAAGGATACTTTGTCGTATTTTCAAGGACTTATTCAATAGTTGTTCAACAGGTAAACTAAATGTAATTACATTAAAAAAATGATCTCGTGTTATGTAACAGTCAAAAATAACAAAACTTTTTTTTAAAAAGGCAATGTCAGAATGTAAACTTTTATAAAACTACACAGTATAGTCAAATAATACAATCTTAATAAGAAATATATTTAAACGAACCTAAGAATGTTTTCATAATCTGTGACAATAGAGTTCAATATTTCGCCAGTTGAATCCATATTTAAAACTTCATTAACTTATATTTACTATTTTAACAAAAACATACGTTGGACAACTGGAATTCGGTACTTAGCAGTGACAGAAATTTGTTATTTTGCCGCGAGAGTTTTGTGCATGAGTTTAGTAGTGTTGCCAAATAATTTTGACAGCAAATTCATGTCAACGATTTTTCAGTTATTAAAAAAATTTAAACAAAACTTAAATGTTTTTATTACACTTATATATAACAAATTCAAAAAACAAATTTAATAAAATAGTTTGTTTTATTTTTAAAACAAAATCTGTTCTGTTGTATAATTACGGTAACACTGGCAAACCCCGTGCCGTCACGGCCCACTTGATTTGTTGATACACAGTAAATATTTTTTTGGTTTAGATTCGTTGTTTAAAACAATAAATTATAAATAAAAATGTTTAAATTATAAACAAAAATGTTTTTAGGCGTTTACCTTCAAGACTTTCATTTTAAAATTACCTTTTACATTTTAACAACTTAGTTGTCAATCTGTGATAATGTTGATATAGTAATTAAGTCGTCTGGTCGTGGAAATGATTTTTACAATTTCTTGTATCAGTTTTCACTGCCTGACTGCTTTCTTGCTATTGTCAATCTGTGCATCCTTGGGTCAGGCGTTAACAGTACTATCATTAATTATATGAGCATATAAGAAGTTTAAAAAACTAGTATTAAGGGGCTGAATAAAAACACAACACTAGTGACTAGGGCAATGATGCCATGTTGTGTGCTTTTTTAGCAATGGATTTATTTAAAGTGTAAAATGAATGCCTCAATCAGTGAAGGTGATGAGATTATTTCAAAATCGGCTGAGGATCTTACCAAAATATTACACATAGATCAAAGTAATTCCATTGAGGCCGCTAGCAACAGCATTGAAGATATTCTAACAAGATTAGATGAACTTTATGGCATGCTGGATATGCTCAGAAATGATTCCCAAGCAATAGAACAAGAACTTCCAAAACTAAATGAACAAATTGCCATGCTAATTCCATTATTTAATATGATAAATGAGCTTGAAGGATTTGTTGAAATTGTAAAAAAAGATGTAAACGAGATGGAGAAACAGATTAAATTAGCTAAAACACAATACGGTTCGATTAATTCTTTTAAACGTGAAATTGGTTCACGCATACCATTTTTTGGTACGAAAAAGAATACAACTAAAGAAAAAGATGCAATGGATAAATATCACCTAGAACTTGAAATCCCTGTGGTGTTTTCCACCGATAATTACTTTAATAAATAGGTTGTTAAATTGTTTTAATAGAAATATATAAATGTTATTTTTAATCTTTTGTTACTTTAATAATTCACTGTGAAAATATAATTTATTTTTACCACACTATGTTGTAAATTTTATTGATTATAACTATGATATTTATGTGAAAAAACTATGCAGTTACATTGTAGCACATGTAATTCCTGAAAACATGATTTTAAAAGTTATCAAAAAAATTGCAATGTAATGATTGTTTATGTGTTCTTTCAATTATTAATAACTTTTATTTAGTAAAATGTGGTTTTTACTTATATTGCGTTACTCATTAAACTGTTTATTGTTTACTTGGTTATCAATATGTATTTTAAAATTAAGATTAAGCTTTTATTTATAACATATTTTAACTTTTTTTTAAATACCACTATAATATTACTAAAAAACTATGTTTAAAGTTTTTTAACTAATATAAGTTAATATTGGTTTATAATTAAATTTAAGCATATTTAAACAGCTATTTTCTATCTTACATCATAATCGTAAAATGAAATGTTATGACAAAGAATTTACTTTAAATACAATAAAAACAATTATCAGAGATAAACAAAATCTAATTATTTCAAAGCAAATGCATAATACAAAATACACACTGGTGCACGAACGTGTACCAAAAATGATTATTGTTAATATTGATAAATTGTAGACCAATTAAAACTGGATCGATTAAATTTATTTATTTTATTCTAAATAATTTTTAAATTGCGCAATTTTAATTTATTTTTGAAAAACCTGGAGGATAAGGCATTGGGGCAACAGAAGTGGCTGAATATAATTGAACTGCAGCCTTTCTGAATAACATAGAGGAACCCCGACTAGCATTTCCCTGTTATAAAAAATTAGGGGTGAAGATTTTAAAATCTAAAATTTATATGTATTTGTTTACTTTCTTTGTGAAAAAACACCCAAAAATAAGGTAACTTATTTTTAAATATTATTGGGGTGGTAATGTTGTTTGATATTTTAACTTTTGAGGTTTTAAGTTAGCCTACTGTGTACTTAATTTTGTTACGAAAATCTTTAATCATTAAGTGGGTATTTATGTGAAAAAAAAAATTTGAAAATGAATAATAACTCTATCATTTTATTAAAAAGGCACAGCTCTAGCTACTTACAGTTTTATAAAGATCCTTAAAACAGGAGAACCACCCAGAGTAGTGGCACATGTTAGGTGTATGAGCAGCGGCAAGGCGGGATCCATTTACAGCCATTACAGTGCTTGTCACACATAATGGATATGCAGCAGTTTGTGCAATGTAACCCATTACCATGGGAGCATATTGTCGCAAGTCCTTTAACTCACTCTATAAATAAATTTGTGTATTGAATAATAACAAAACATTTAAATGTCCTTTAAACAGAAGTTGACGAATAATTGCTGGTTACAAGATATTGTTATAATCATTTTTAGGAAAATTTAAAAAAATACGATCGTTGGCTAATCAAAATGTTTTAACAATTTCAGGTTTTACTTTTTATTTATTAAAAAATGATCAATCTTACATCCTGTATTATATTTAGAATGTTGTTTCCTGTGCTAAAATATCATGATGCATTATGTTATTATTACATCAACCAACAGTTTAAAAATATACCAACAAAAAAATTACCTGTCAAATTAAACGTAACAAATAATGTAAAAAATATATGTAAAATAAGAAATTAAGTTAATAGTAAGAGTAAAAGCCAATTTATTTTATATCTTGTTTTTATTTATATATATTATATATATGCATGGGCGTCGATCCAAAAATTTTTTTTACTAATGTTAGGGGTGCCAAAAAAAGTAACGTATTTTCTAAAAAAAAAACGTTTTAAAGTGCTCATAATTGGTTTAGCTATTCTAAAATAGACTCTAAATAGTCTTAATCTTAATGTTCGCAACGATAGCAGACCACGTTGGTTACGTAAAATAAGGCACCAGACAATCCTTATTTGTTTCGTAATAATTCCAGTTTTACACAATCTACAACGTGGCACGCAGAAAATGACATTTTGATTAACTTTTGTTAAGTACTTGGCGACATTCCTAGTATTTATTATCGTGAAATTTTCTAGATCGCGTATATAACTATCCGTTTTTACACTAAAAATGCAAAATTTCGCAAATATTCTAGGGGTGCCACATATATTCATCACTTGATAAAATTAAAAGTGGGGGTGCATGCACCCCCTGCACCCCCAGGATCGACGCCAGTGTATATATGTACAATGTTTTTTATTTTACTTTAATCTTAAATGACACTAATACATTTTGCACACTAAAGAATAACTGTAAATGACAAAAATTATCTAAAAATAATGATAAGAAGTTAATAAACAACATACCCCCTCTGTTAGGACGTATTTGTTAAGAGCATGTGCCAGAAGATTAGTAAGCCAGATCGTGATAAGTTCAGCTGCAACTCTTGGAACTAAACCACTAAAATAAAAATAATAAGTTCAATATATCTAACACAACTTTTTGTAATCAACATAAATATTAACTCACGCAAAGAAACCTAGTACACCTTCTTCATTGTATATCTCAATTGTGGAAGTCCACATGTTAGTGTATATTCCATCATGGCCAACAAACTCAGCCATTGTTCTAAGGGCAATTACTAGACAAATAAAATAAACATAATTTAACAAATACCAAATAAAAATTGCTTGCTCATTGTTAATGAAATTTGTGAAGCACTGCAAATAGAATTTAGTCTAGTAAATCAAATTCGATGAAGTTTACCATGAAAAGGCTGGGTTATAACTACAGCAGCACATCTTGCTATCATTTCATCTGATGTCTAAAATAACATTATTTTATAAACATTTTTTTATAACAAATAAATTTGCTGTTACAGTTATATCTTTCTTTAACATCACAGTATTAAAACAAAAGTCATAAATTGACTGTTTAATATAAACAACTGTAAAACATCTTAACTATAGGATTGAAAAAAAATGTGTAGTTATACTCACATATTTGCAAACTTTTGAAAGGTCATTATAGTTTAGAGGCTCACTTTCTTTACTTTTAATTAACTAGAATAGAAAATAATTAACTTAACTGTAATGTTTATAAATAGGTATAATGCATGAAAAAAAGATGACCAACAAAAGGTATCAGTTTAAAAGAAACCTACAAAAATTAAAATATATAAAATCAAATGCAGTAAAATTGACTTGCCTTTCCCATAACTGAGTAGGTTATTGATGTAGAAACATTTGCACAGATTCGAGGCATTAAACCCCGATAAAGACCGACATATCCGTCAACTTGTTTAATGTGTTTAACTAAATTTCAAACCACATGTTTTAAAACCAATATGATAAAACAAACATAATTTTATTACATGATTTAATGTTTTATTTTTTTGCAAATTTTGAAGGGTTTAAATAAAAAAAATTCTTACTGTATGCAAATATTCCAGGATACTGCAGTTGCTTTCTAAAAAACATATTTCTTCGTAAAATAGGGGCCATAGGTTCATGACCAAGCTATAAACAATAACAGTATTGTAAATTAAATAGATATATACTATACATAGCAACAACATAGCAATTATTTAAGTAAAAATATATATGTGTGTTGGGTCATTAGCTAAATTGTTTTATCTTTATTAAAAAGTTTTATCATGCTGGCAATTACAATTCATTGGTGAACTTGTCCTAAAGTATTATTTGATTAACAAACCTATCAGCCAAATAAAATTACTTAATGTCCATAGTTAGTATTACCTGAACTAATACTTTAGCATATGTAAAAGGATGTGCAAATGCTGTCATGCCGACCCCAACACCAATTGAACTCCAATCAATATCGCGAACCAAATCCATGTTCATTAATAATAAGTTAAATACAAAAAATTACGAAATTTTAATTTAACGATAATATTTAATCTGTTGGTTTAAAAACAAACAAGTAAACTGCAGTAACTGTCAGTCAGACTGTTCAGTATAATTATCCTAAGCATGATTACCGAATAAAAAATTCTTAAACTATTATAATAACTTATTTTTAATACAACGTTATTTTGTATTAGCGGAGCTTGCATTAGTTCAACCTTCTCTAACTGTAAATGGTGTAAGGAAACGAATAAACAAAACAAATGTCACCGTCATGAGACGCTGTTTAGGGAACAAGAGTTGTTACAATTAGTTTACCAGAATATATGCCCCGAAATTAAAAAAAATATTTACTAAAATATATTTAGTTGTATTATTTGTAAAAGTTTAATTTAAAACTTTTTGTCTCTATATTAGATTATTTTATATATGTCATGTACATTAAAGTTTTATAATTTTATTATAAATAACAAAAACAAAAATATTTTTATTTTAATGATTGACATCAATACAAGCGTCTAACATAAAACAACTAACAATGTAATAGGTGCAAACTAAAATATATAAAAAAAACTACCGTAAAAAATAACAAATCAGGCATTGGAATCAGACGTAGTGCTTTCGTAGCGTTTTTGGCGGTGAGCCGCCTTAACCATACTAAACACTACGTGCGCCAAAGAGTGATGTCCACCGGAGGCTTCGCCAAGCACCAGATTTCCGTCCTCACCAACCACAGTACCTAGGGAAGACATTGCACGATCGATCCCAGCCCTTCTAGCAGCTTCCTCTGTGCACCCAGTAAGAAAATATGTTCTTACTCCTCCAATTCCCTTCACGAAAGTTTTATCGCGAAATTGAAACGTAAAACCACGGTCTTTAAGGACAAGGTATAAATCTTCTGGAACCTAAAAAAATAACAATAATGTATTTTTCCACAACTTAGTAATTAATTGTTAGATATTGTTATAATGTGTTCTTACTTGTATGGACCCTGGAAGACCTGTACTGTCCATTCTACTAGCTAGATTGACAGCCTTTCCCCAAATATCGTATTGTGGTTTTTGTGCTCCAATTACTCCTGCTACTACGGTCCCGAAAGCCATTCCTACACAAAAAGTTGTTAAGCTATAAAACATACATTCACATATATTTTTAGTGAAATTTGTGTTAAAGTTACGATGGGTTAAATATTGTGCGTTATTAACTATATGCAATATGCTATTGTTTATTATGTAAATTGGTGTCTTATTAACCAAACAACTGCAAAAAAATCAAAGAGAAAGTTTTAACTAAATATTGTTCAGCTATTATATACCTATTCGAAGTTGAAAGTTTTTTGAGGAATGAACGTTGATGTCGGCTATAACACGTTTAAGCAATAAAGCTAAATGTGCCAACATACACAGGTGGCTAATATCATGCGGTGACAACATTTCTTTACCTTGTTCTGTTTTTAGAGAATCGTCATTTGATCTAAAAATACCACTTTTAACTTAGCTGTAAGTAACATTTACGCATGTTACTTTTAATGACGTATAAGCTATATAAAGAAAATACAATTTATAAATATTTTTGTCCTTTTAGACATCCTTGCATCTCTATTACAAATAAAAGGTTTGACCTGTATGTTAAAAGTACCTGTTTTCGGTAGTAGTTAAATTACTCATTGAAGTAACTTCATTTAAATGATTTTTATTGGAGGAAGATTGAATATTAGATTGTGTAAGTTTTGATTGATTAAATGTTTCACTGTTTAGTATTGATGCCTTGTGCGGCGTTAGACCCGAAGCAGCCATGTATGTGCTACCAACTGTTTTGATCTTTTCCAGACAGAGAAATTGCTCCTGGCCGATAAGCTAAATCGAAAATAGATTAACAGTTCAAAAACCATACAAAACAAGATTTTTTCATATAATTATATTTTAACGCTTAACCAATAAATGCAAATTCAATTACACGATTACCACAGACTTTAAGTGTGTATTTACCATTTTATTCAATAAGTTTAACATTAAAAAAAAATTACGTTGTCGATGTCGAATATGATTTCGTTAAGTAACTTAAGGCTTGTAATTGCTTGTTCGTTCTCCTCCATATGCGAATAATATGTAGAAAAGTTGACGATCGAAGCAAACATAATTCCCACACAAGAGTGAGCTTTTGAATATAATTCCTGTCATATAGATTTTCAATGAAAAAATAGCTTTCGTGATATTTTTAAAAATTTTTTAAATTTAATCATGTAATTATTTGGTAGTAGGCTTTTTATGGTTAAAAATACATTTCTGTTTTAATTTTACAAGTTTACATACAGTGTGTTTTTTGTTTTGATTTAAAAAATGGCAGGCCACGTGGTCTGGCAGAATGTTTCGTAAAAGCTGATAATTATGACCTTGTAAACTCTGCATACCTCGAACTTCGTCTTTTGCCTAACAACATAAATATAAAAACTTAAATATTTGTATTAAAAAATAAGTGTTGCATTATGCAATGGTAAGTATAAAACGTGAGTGCTTAAAAAAGTAAATATTTAAAATTAAACAATTTATAAAACTGCATCAGTAATAAAACAATTTAAAAATAATATCAAATAAATTGAAGAATTTTAAGACCTGCAGTTTCCGTAAAAAGTCAAGTTTTGATGTGTATTCGATCCTTCTACCCAAGTAGTAGAATATTCCAGAAAATAAGTACATTAATGTTAGGTTTTCAGCCATGTCTAACCACGTGTATGTGACGACGCTAAAAATAATTAACATTATAAAATAGTATCAACACTTATATGCAATATAACCATATAACGAATGGTTTGAAGTAGCTTCTAATTGCACATTTTAACAGTTAAATAGTAAGATGACGTTTACGTTATTTTAAACGCAATTTTTTAGGTGTAACTTTTCTTACACGCATTGATTTTCCTCAAATAAATTTCTGATTTCGTAATCGTGAAGGACTTTTGAGTGAGTGACGAGCATCATAATTGTGTACACTAAACATACCACGATCAGAGTGGTAAGTTTAAACAAGTTGTGAACCCGAAGAAATACTGCACAGGTCATGCAGGTAAGAAGTCCACTAATGTAGAAATACTGAAAAAAGAAAAATTTTAGGGTTTAAAAAAATGTGGATTTTTATATTTCCCGTTGTTTAAATACTATGTAAAAATATTAAAGTTGCAGCCCTAATAGAATAACACTTTAGCCCGTACTGCAAAACATACATATTTACATATAGGCCTACAAGCAGTTGTTTGTATATTTTTATTTTCGATGTAAGAAGGCAAGCAACATGCTCTAAACTTAGGTTTACACTTATTACCCGGATCCGGTCGAGTTGACTGAAACGGTTTTAAATATTATTAACCATATTGCTATTAAATAATAAACTGTATATTATATCCTTATTTAAAGGTCCTACGACATGAAAGCAGTGGGAATAAGCTTTTGTTAGTAAGTAATTTACCTCTGGGTAATTGCACACGCTTTCGGTGGGTATATTATAATAGGTAACAGTTTGTGAAGTTGTATTTTCATTTACATCGCATGGAACAACAACGTTGGTCAAATATATTGGATCGAACGAAATAAGTTGGCACGATAGCTAAAAAAAAATTATTTTATTATTTTTTAAAGATATAGTCTTAAATTAAGACGATATTAGCTTAACATTTCACTAGCCTACATTACTAACCATCGTGCTTATTGCACATGTTAGGTTAATTGCAATTGCAAGAAAACAAATCAAATATCTTAGTTTCTGAGTTTCCTGAATGCGACAACTTAATTTACAAAGTCGAGAATTTAAACTCAGAAAATCTTCGGCTGATGTTAGAAGAACAATGACCCCATAGAGAATTACAAACACGGAAATGGCAATATAGTTAAAATAATACCTAGTAAAAATAAATAAACAAAGTTATGTTATTATACTTTACAAGATTTACAATTACAAATATCTTTGTTATGGTTTTTACTTTTAAAATCATATAAACTTACAGGACAGGTGGTATTAAGAAGTTGACAATCATAATAAAGAGCATAATAATAAAAGATAAAAGAAGATTAGATTTAAATAATTCATCCCGAAGTTCCGAGTATTTTGACTCTAAATTTTTGTCAAAAAAGGCAACTCTAAAATCTAAAAATAATAAAATTTTAACCACAGGTTAGAAACAAAATATTTTTAAAACTTTATGCCATAATTTAAAATTTTATAAGTTCAGTCAAAACAGGGTGAACATATTAAAAACAATTTGTAATTTGTTATCAAATAACAAGATTCGTAAAACAAAACCTTTTATGTGTTTTTGTCCCAACTGATTTCCATTGTGATACGTGATATCTCGTTCAAGGCGGGCGTTTATTTCATCGTAGTCCGACCTTCGAGGTACAGGTACGGTTAGGTTACGAGGGAGGAGCGACATAGAGGCAACACTTTTTAAAGCTGCTAAAGCCTAGAATGTGAATAAGGTCTGTCTTTTTAATTGATAAACAGAACTGCATTTATGTTTTTTTGCCCATTGGATAAATAATGGTTTAATTAAAAGTAATCCATTAGAAGCATTCTTTAACATTTATATATAGATTTACCCAGAATACAAAAAAGGGTCTTTACTTGTAAATAAGATAAAGTTTGTTAACCTTTAAAAGATGACCATATCCATAAAAATAAATCAATGCTATTGTTTTTTTACATGCTTAGGTCAACAAAAAGACAGAAAACACTTTTAACAACAACTCTTATTCATTTTTGCTCGCCAGAAAATGTTAAATCAACTAGTACTTACACTTCGTTTTTGTCCCCTCAAGTTAGGCGTACGTAGAAGATTCTGGAACGGTAATTCTGGCTTCCAAATTACATCAGAATTCTCAGTTTTACTTTGCAGACTTGTTTCTGAAACCAAGTCTATGTTTTCCATATCGCTCCAAGCAACTTGCTTGCGAGGAAAACTTGGCGAATTTATTGTGAAAATAGAAGAGGGCCTTTTAATAGCTTTGTTGTTATATCCATTTAATTGACTTTGTCGTCTATCTAAAAAAATGTTAAAGATACATAGTTTTTGCTTTTAGTTTTGACAATCCTAGTTTAGTGAATGTTTGCTACAATGACATAACATTCTTTTAATTTCAGAACTTTATAATACCTATACTTTCTGCTTCAGCAGGGCTGTTATTCAAATCATCTATCGGGAAACGTTCAATTTTCTTTTTTCTGAAGATAGTTCTAAAAATATTTGAAAAAGAAAATCCAACATTCCCTTTCACTTTTGATTTTATATTGTTTTGATTTGAAAGCTCGTATATCTGCTCGTTTGAAATTTCTAAAAAATGCATATTGTATTAAAAAAGAGTCTAGACATTAGATCATTCAAATTTCCATTTAAAATTATTTTTTGTTTATTTACCATTTTCTATCGGACGACTATAATAGGAAAAACTATGTCTCGAAGGCCTTTCTTTAAAAATAACATCAGGTGTTAAAAATCCATTCTCGTCGGTGTGGTTATATAGAAACTTACTGTTTGTGGCAGTTGAATTTTTACGTGGTTTTGCGTCCTATTATATATAATTTTTTTGGGTTATATTTTGTACATAGGCATAGATAATTCTTTTTTTACACGGCAAATTATCAGATTTTGTAAAACTTAAATCTAGAATTATGTGGCCCGAAATACTTAACCGTAAAGATAGGCGTGGTTTTTAAGTTAGTATTTTTACTAATTAACTTGATGCTTAATAACTTAGCTAAAAAAAAACTTATGTTAAATAACAGAAAAATAATTAGCATATAAATTTTATTTTTTTAATTTTTTTTTAAATTATACTCACATTTCTTATTGTAGAAACAATTTCAAGATTTAATTCGCCATTGCTGCGTGAAGAGCGGCGATCCTTTTTCTCAGATGAAGACAAGGAAGGATATTTACCTCGTTTATCAGAAATAAGAAAAGTTTTTATACGATGGTTACTCAAATATGTATTTCTTGAACTCCCGTTTCCTGGTTCCACCTGGTATTAACATTTAAATTTCAAAGTTTCATTTAAATTTTAAAGTATACTTTATTTTTATTTTTTACCAATGTGGAGTTAAGCGTTACAATGTGCATTGTTAAATACATTTTAATATTATTGTAAGACTTAATAAAAAAAGAAATGAGATTTTTACTACATTTGAACAGTGATATTATAATTTAACGATTAATTCGAATTTGGTCTAAGATAATAATTTATTAAGATTACCTCGTAATCGTCGCCAAGATATTTGTAGGTTGACTCCGAAATGTGCACACGACCAGGGATTCCTCCTGCTTCCATCATGTTTGCTATGTCGACGTCGGTCGACCAAATATCGAATTGCCATTTCAGGTGACCAATAACACCACAAAAAACCGAGCCAGAGTGAATACCTGTTTGCAACAAACAGTGATTAAAATAAAAATAACTTTTTTTAATACTTTTAAATTAAGTAAGCTCCTTAAATAGCCGAGGTAAAGATAGCGTAGGGTACGAATAACACGGTATAAAAACATAATGTGCGGTTTTTTACAAAAATTTTATACAAAATAAAAAAATATAAAATATTTTACAAAAGCATATAAAAAAGCATAAGTAAATTATTATAACGTAGGACAATCATTACACTCTGACATATACCTATTCTCATGTCCAAATTTCGATGACAAAGAGTTTTAACTTGTTTGATTGTTGAAATCATGTCCAGTCCCATCTCAACACATGAGTGAGCATGATCCTTTCGAGGTTCGGGCAACCCAGTTACACAATAATAACAATCCCCCAATATCTTTATCCTCAAACAATTATGGCGCTGGGATAATCTTTTTAAAATAAAAGTTAATTTATTTTGAATTAATAATTAACAAAACGTTAAATTCAATATTGATATTTAAATGATTTTCAGGAACCGTAACCCAGCACTTAAGCAATATTAGAAAATATATAGCGTTAAACTTTTAATTTAAATAATGACGTTTTCTTTATTAAACTTAGCTAACTACATAAACACATAATACAATTTAGACAAGCTGTGTTTCAGGATTATCTAAATTACTGTTCAATGCAGTTTGTTTGGTTAAACGCAGTGAAGTCTACAAGTGATAGCGAAATATTAATAGTTTTAGAAAATAAAATAATTTTTTTAAAACAAACTTTAATATTTAATCAACTTACTCGTCGAAGCGACCAAATAACTCGTTCAAGGTTGCCACAAGTTCCTGAGCACTTAGTATTGTCGATAATTCGGTAAATCCTTTTACATCGGCATACAAAATACTTAACAAAAATACATTTATTTAAAAAAATTAATTTTAATTTATTGTTTTACAAAAAATAAAAAAAGATTTACCTGACGTTGTCGTATTTTTGAAGGTATATTCGATTTTTTGTACTCAGAGTCGAAACAGAATTCACCCTCGGAAAATCGTTAATGTATTTTATAGGCGAGTTAGATATATCGTTAATCATTTGTAAAGCTATAAAGCGAGGTATCACCGATAAAATCAATCGCTCCTGAAAAAGATTGACAAATATATTTATCAACATAGTATAAATTATAAATTGGTGTCAATTTGATCAAAACACTCTTTAACCAGATTGCCAGTCAACCTTACACAGTTTAGTTTATTAAAATAAACAAACAAACAAAATATGTACTTAGGGTGGTTTGATTGAGGTTGAGTTGTCTCTGGGTTGAACTGACATAAAACCCATAAATTACAAAGTTACAACACACTGTGAAGTACAATATCTACCTGATTATAATTTTCACGCTCCAGCCTTATTCTAGCTCGAACACAATTTCGAGTTTCCAAAAAAGTGTCTCTTCTCGAACGATCAACTAAAAAACTTGTCCAAATTCCGATCACGTGCACGCAAAGAATAATCACCAATATTGCCGCTGTGTGGTAGCCGAGAGCACCATCGGTGACGTATACGTCGTTCTCAAGACTAGACATCACAGTTCTTGTTTGGGGCAATCGATAAACCGAGTTGTTTACATTTAATATCCGTAATCCATTACTGTTAAAGTAACCCGGTAAAAAATGACGCCCAGCATCATTCTTTGATGTTTGATTGTTATCGTTATTAGGATGATTTTCAGTAGCCGTTACCACCTTTAACGATTTTTGAAAGGGCGTTGCATTATGAAACACCATAGCGTTTGTTTTGTCTTTTTGAATGTCTAGATAATCTGCCTGGTTATTAAAACGTAACGACGAGTTTGTTAAATTTGTTAACAGCGAATTATCGATGAGTTCAAGAGTTAACACGCGGCCCAAAACGCTGGCGAGAGTTGAAATAAACGAACAAATAACAGCCTGTAAAAGGAAGAACTTAAATAAAGACCTTAACACTATGCAAAATCGATATAAACTGGCGGATCTAATGCACAAAAATAGAAACTCAACTAGCCGATAAAATCATAAAAATAGATCCTACCCAGTGCAGTGGCAATGGCAAGATAACGTAAGTAACAAAAATTAGAATCAGGAGATAAGGCAATCCCTCAAAAACATGTGATATGTTTGCCATTTCAAATGGAGAGGAAACATAAATGGCAGCTTGGTCTAGCGAGGTCATACACAGCCAAGTGACTAAACCACATATTCTAAATCAATAAAAAATATTTATTATATCTTTTACTTTTACATTACTTAACCTATATGTAAGGTGTAGTAAAATGATATAAACTTACCTTAGGTAAAAGTATGACTTTGAACTATTTGTTGACGTAAAACAAAGAATAAAAACAACTAAAATACTGTATACAAGTGCTGGAATTCCAAAAATCAGCCACTTGGTTTGTGAAAGACTATTTGTTACAGCATACATGATTATTAAAAGTATCTGGTAAAAAACAAAAGTTTTACTGTTTCACTTGATCTTCAAAACCATGTGGTAGCATGGGCTTGATTAAAAAACTAGCATAAGCCTAATCAGTAGAAAATGTGTAACTCTTAAATAACATCATATAGAATATTTAAGGTACCTTTATTAGAAGAAAAATAACGTTGATTGAAAGCTGCAGTCTCTTTTTTTCGGCTAAAAAGTATCGGTTGTACAGATTTTCTAACGCATCAGGTTTAAATTGATTTAACAAAGTTGGAAAAATAACTCCTTTAAAAAGATGACCTTGTCTAAAAAAAAACAAATAAAAAAAAATTTACGCATTAAAAATATTTAATACCTACAATTTAATTTTTATTGCGATAAACTTTTCGAATTATGCAATGAATCATTATTTACGTTTTACGTTTTAAATATTAAAACCTGTAGTTTTTATTGTTTAGATCCGGATGATTAGTTTCTGGTAAAAAATTCGAAATTGGTCCATTGGGTAAAGTAGTATGAGATGTAGAAAGGGAAGCATCGGCGTTAGTTTGCAAAATAGATCGAAGGTTAATGCGAGGTTGTTTTGTCGAAGACGTTAAATCAGTTGACGTCGTCATTCTCTTGATATCTCTATACAAAAACAAAAACACTCGAATCATAAAGTATCAAAATAATGACGCATTCTTTATAGTAAAAATGTTATATGGCAACAATCTCGTACATAGTTTAACGTATAGAGTGAATTAAACAAACATTAGTGATGCCTTTTCTATTGAGAATGGACATGCTTTTAATAGGGGTATTTTGCAGTTTAAATAGTTAATCAAATGAACTAACATAAAAGCACAATGCAAGGTTCATAAAAAGTATACAAAGAGGGCTAACTTATTTAAATTTTGTATCGTTTCCTGGTCGGCCTTAATAGGAATTTGATTATTACCCGAAGATTTCTGACTGTTCGCAAGTAGTTGAACCTAAAACGAGAATTTATCATTAAACCAATTTTACCATTTTAGTAAGTAAAATTAAATTTAACCTTGGCAATTCGATTGTTAAAAGTATTTTAGGCCCACCGAACAAATTGTATTAAATTGCTTACCGCATTTTGCCATCGATTAGAAACTTTGATTGTTTCTTGACTTTCTACTTTAAGATTTTGATAATTCACAGAGCTCGCCAGACTTGAACTCGGACACTCGTTTTCAAAATTTAGAGTTTTTCCTTTTGCCTGTTTACTGTGTAACTGAATTTCTGTTAAAATGTCTGTTTGTGAATTTCTAGTGTGCGCATCGTTCATGCTTGTAACAAATACAGATGAATCTGTCGATACAGTCGAAAGAGCTGGCGAGGTCGGAAACGTTGCTGAATCACCGCGGTTGCCTTCTTTCAAGAAAAAAACCTGGTTTAAGTACGACGAGCCAGTGACGTTAGCAGCTTGAAATTCGACTGGAGTGCACGGCCTGTCTTTAAATTTGAACATGTGTTTCAGTTTACTTTTAAAAAAAACTTAAAAAAAAAAAGAATAAACAATAAAAATTGCGTGTACACACGGTTAAAAACCTGAATATACTATTTTATATATTTCGTATGCTTTATTATTATACTACAGCTGCTCGCAGCTGATTTTGACGTAACACAAAGACAAACGACAATGGCTGTCATGTTCAGTATGTGTGCCCAGGTCGCGCATTATTCGGATGACGTCACAACATTGAACATGTTAGTTTGTTATATAATTATATCAAAGTGAACAATCAGATAATAATTTGTGGTTTAAAAGCATTGAATTCCATAGTTTAAAACCGTTTTATTTAATTTGAATTGTCAACCCAAATGTAAATATAGTAATTTACCTAAGGTGTGGTGTGTTTTAGTAATTTGGAATTCTACATAATTTTTTTAAATATAGTAAAACACAAACCTTAAAAGAGCTTAAGGTAATGATCATACGATATATTATTTAGATAAATGTATTTTATTGCCTGTCTTGATTTGTTTATTGAGTAAATATGCGGCCGTCTGTTATCATCAAACGATAAAAAAAGTCGAATTATTAATAGAATTCTTGATGAAGAATGGAGAATAATGTTTATTAAAAGCAATTCCTATAAATTCATAGGTATTTGGATTTATGTCTTGGCTTTTTACATTAATAAAACAATAATAATGAAAGTTTAAATATCTATAACAAACTAAAATAGAATTTTAATCAACTATCAAGTTTAATACACTTACCGTAATTAAATTCATTTTCCTTCCGGTCTGTATTGAAATTTTGATTTAGAGGTTGTGTATCGTTTAATAAATTGTTTAACATTTTCCAATTAGAACCGGGTTGATGAAATACAGGACTAAGGTTGTCTACATTATCGTAATAGTTATTGATATCGTTTAAATTGTAGGAATCCTTATCACCTCTGGTAGATGTGACCAGTTCTTCTTTTTTAATTTTGCTAAAATCCAAACACAGCGTTTTCTTATTGTTGTTGTTAAATGTGATGTCATCCCTGTGCCTAACATAAGGAGACGGGCTATGAGACATCTCCTACTTTAAACTATAATAGAAAAAAAATTATTACTCCTGTCATCTAAAAAAATATAAACGAATTATTGAAAATACAAAAAATATTTAAAAAAGAAACAAGGAGTTGTTAGTAATTATTATTATGCGTTTTACATAAAACTAGTGGTAAAAAATAAATTTCTAAAAATTTTTTTTGCTGCACTTTCAAAACTGATACCCAAAGGACCAGTTGTTTTTAAATAACTTTGCATAAGATAACTTTGCATACTGTAATAATAATCCAATCCCAATCAAAATAATATTAAACAATTTAATATTCGACGACCTCTAGTAAGTGCAGCTGTATTTGCACAATATAATTTTGTAAACCATATCCTCAATTAACATTCCGCAATTTGCCGTACTTATATTTTGGTAGAAAGATAACATGTTTAATCTTCGCGTTGCTACAGCAGGCAGTATGTTTTTTTGTTAAAAATTTTTTGAAGGTTTTCGTTGAAAACAGAAAAATTATTTGTCAGTGTTGTTTCTCTAATGGACGTAAAATAAATATTGACCTCGGTAAAAGCAACGCGGTATTACTGTTTGTTATACATCAACATTGTCATACAAAAATCCAATCATTTGTGTTCTTTTATTCCCGATGGACGGCAACTTTAACTTCGGCGGTTTTGGTCATATATTTAGAGAATTACAAAAAACACAATGTTATTTCTCACAACTGACTATATGCCTAAAGTTAATGCGTGGCCACTACTGTATAAACAATGTGGTTAACACACAATTAAAGCTGCGTGGTTACAAAAGCACGGATGTGACGTAAAATGCAAAAACAAGGTTTTTTAAACTTTAGTGTACTGCCGACTTTGTTATTACACCTTCCACTGTATATTTATGTGATTTTAAACTACAGACAATTTTGGTAGAATTTTGATAGCAACTGTTTAAAAATACACAATCCTTATGTTACTATTCCTTCCGGTTCACAAATTTAAATCTCATTTTTTACCGATATGCTATGGTATTGCTAAAGGTTTATTTATAACTCTTTTTTTTCTCAGTTGTTATAAATGGATTTCCACTTTACAGTATGTAATTTGCCTCTCATACTAAACCATGTTACAAAAAAATTTGGTACACTTATTGGCTACATGACAACATAATGCCTAAGCAGTTGACGTAATAGAGTATTTGGTTTATCTTTAATTTAAGAATTTATTCTTAATATATTCTTAACCTTGTTAACATGCATTTTATTTTTTTTATTGAAAATCTTAATTAAATTGGGCAAACTATTAACCATAGTTGTACACATTTTTTAACACTTTGCCTATCTACTCAACTTGTACTTTAATATCTTCATTCACACCTTGTAATTAGTGTTAAGTTTATACAGGCTAAATCAATTTACACGTGATTTAAACTGCCAGCTTGTATCCTGAGTCGCGTATTTAATGGCTTAGTTTACTGGTTAAATGTGCGTTTGAGGTAGGTTTCTATTCTGCTAATCTTATCACATTACAAAAATATTGTAATACTATACTCTTTTTAAAACTCAAATTATTTACCAATACCAATTCTCTTGTTGACTTGCTTAGTGTGAAATTCTAAATTGTCTAAAAAGTACAATGAAGACTATTAGGCCATAGTAGACGTCGCGAATGTTTCAGTCAGCTGGTGTAATTTAGTTTACGTTAACGTAATAAATAACTATATTTAGAAGATAATTGAAATCAGTTCTGATCGTGTACGAATTGACTCGAAAGATTATTTATAAGAACAAAATTGGTTTATACTAGGAAAATAGATTAAACTTCGAAAATTGCAGCAATTTTTACAGATTTGCTAATTTTATCGCATTAAATAAAATTTATATCGAGGCGTGAACCATCATTTTTGAGAAAAGGTATTTTTTTAATTTTATTTAAATTTAAAACACATAAAAAACAGTTAATACAAAATACTTCTTACAATATTTGTTTAATTTTTGTGTTTTACTATTCCAAACAAAAAAAACGTAGTAATAGTTTAGAGATAATACTCACCTTCTTAATTTTTAAAGATCGTGATAAACAATTCTGTTTTAGGGTGTTATTAAATTTATCAAGGAAAAAAACGGGCGTGTTTTTAGGTATTTTATTGGGCCAATTTTCTTAAAATTTACATTAACCATTGTATAATGTGTTTTTTTGTGTTTTGTTTACAGTTTAACTTTTAAATTTAACGTATATAATTTGAACTTTAGGCACAACAAAAAAGCACACTAGGCACAAATTCGGTGTTTCCAATAAACTACTTATTAATTTTATGCTTGAGTACACATGTACATTTTGATAGCAGCGCACAATCTGCTCAATTATCGTTGATTTGACTCTAAGTTTATATTTTTATTTGCACTACTCAATAAATAATTTTTTTTAATAAACAAATAATAAGAAGGGAATTTTGTTTTTTTAACTTTTTTACCTGGAATTTATAACCTGATAACTGTATAACGAATTGTGCTTTATCTGTCTGTCTGTAGTTTACTAAAAGACGGCCAGCAGACTAAGTTTGTTTACTTAAAACTTAGTGTATTTATTCGCCTTTTTGTCGTTTACAATACTTATTTATCTTTAGTTCTTAAAAAAAGTTTAGACATTTAATTGGTAATTAACTTCAATAAAACATAACTCGAGAATAATGGCAAAACAGACCCCTTTAACATGCAGTGGACATACAAGACCTGTAGTTGATCTTTCTTTTAGTCAAAATACAGAAGACGGATATTTTCTTATTAGTGCTTGCAAAGGTTAACTATCTAGAAATATAAATTTTTACTCGTGAATGAAACCATTTAAAAAAAATAATGATTTAATGTAGAAGCATACAAACGAGAATAAAGGTTAACTAAATAAATTAATGGGATCTTAAGTAAAAACTATTGGCAAAATAAATACAACTGTTTTTAAATGCATTAAACTGTTTACTCTGTTTCAACTTTTTTTTAATAGGGTAAAGTTTAATTAACAAATTTTGGGTCAAGAATTGAGTTATTTTTTTGCCATGTAAAAATACAAAGCTTGTTTTGTTTGGTATAGTATGCTTCTATATGACCCATGACATTTAATAGATAAAAAAAATAAATATTTTTTGTTTCAAAAATTTATTATTGTTTTTTTTAGATGGTAAGCCTATGCTCCGACATGGTAATACTGGCGACTGGATTGGAACTTTCATTGGTCACAAAGGAGCAGTCTGGGCAGCTACTTTAAATAATAATGCAACCAAAGCTGCCACTGGTGCTGCAGATTTTTCAGCGTATGATTTTAAATATCTTGATTAAAAAATTTCACTTCTTTACCAAAATTTAAAATACTTATAGCCTATGCATAACCTAATAAAATGTACACACAATTTATTTGGTTAATTTTGGTCTACCAAGCATGATTTTTTTAAAGTTGTTTTGAATCAAAACTAATTTAATAAAATTAAAAAAAACTATAAATATATTTTATAACTTTTAGAAATTTGTGGGACTCTGTAAGTGGCGAAATACAAGCTACATTTGCGCACAAACATATTGTCAAAGCTGTTGCATTTTCACCGGACTGTACTCGACTGCTTACAGCTGGACAAGAAAAAATTATTCGTTCATTTTTATTAGAAAAGACAGCAGCAGGTGACTGTTATCACACAATAAAGTGAATCCACAATATGGAGAAAAAACACTTAGACTTTCTTTTCAATTTTTTTTTGTAGATCCAGACATAATAGGGGAACATGAGGGTACCATTAAAAAAATAATTTGGACCAATGAAGGTAAATCATGCATCTCTGCTGCGGATGATAAAACTGTAAGGTATACAATCAGTTTTAATTTTTGTAGTATATATACTGAAAAATAGTGAAGTTTATGGACCTATGTTTTTATATACCTTTCTTTATTTTTATTATAGAAAATGGGATGCATCAAATAAACTGGAAGTACAAAAAATGACTTTTGATTCATCTGTTAGTGATATAGAAATATCAGAGGATGGTGAGACGTTGCTGGTTACGAAAAATAAACAACTTTTTATTTATGATGCAAACACGTAAATAAAATAAATACCTAAATAAAATTAAACATAACAACTTTGTTTGTTTGACAAAATATAATTTTAAAACCAATTGGGTATATTTTTTATATTTTTGTATCTCATATAAGCACCGATTTTAGATTTGAAAAAATAAATGAAATAAGTTTACAAACTTCAATTTATTCCGCAAGTCTTCATCCAAACAAAAAGTATATTGTTGCGGGAGGGGAGGATTTTAAACTTTATAAATTTGATTTTGAAACTTTAAAGGAACTAGGTATTAAGTTAATTTTTTAAATTAGCCCATAATTTTTCTTAAAGTTTCTTATGTAGTATTAAGTGTAGTCGCATTTAAACATTACAATCTAATTTAGTATTTTAATGGCTGGCAGCGTGGTGTAGTGGTAAGAACACTTGCTACACCACACATGAGGTCGTTGGTTCAATCCCCACTGATCTCATGCTGTAGCGCCCTTAAGTAAGGCGCTATAAATTGGACAAACTCCTGCTGAGCCAGCACTTAATCAGCAGCATAATTATCGGGCAATTATAATCTATAATATCCCAAACTGCCACAGGCAATTCGAGACTGGGTCGGAGTAATTGATGTTACTCTATGTTTAAGTCGCAGATTCGACTTTTCCACATTGAGGATAAAGATATATACTGAAAAAAAATGGATAACCTGCAATTTTAATTTACCTTTTTTACAGACTCGTACAAGGGTCATTTTGGACCTGTACACATAGTAAGATTTTCTCCCGATGGTGAGTTATATGCCAGTGGTAGTGAAGATGGAACAGTAAGATTATGGCAAACTAATATTGGAACAAACTATGGTTTATGGAGATGTGTACAACCTGGTCAGCTTTTGTAAAATGAAACTCCTTAATTGGTTAAAAAAATATAACTATAAATGTATCTAACTCGTTAAATAGATAATTAGATTATTAGATTATAAAGCAATAGTTTGCTCAATAGTAACTTGTGTATAACATTTTAGTAACAATTGCCATTCTTTGTTGATATTTTATAAGACAAATTGTTTATTTTTATTTATTTGTTAATGTAGATGAAGAAGACACAGCATCCTTGACAACCTAATTAGCACAAAAAGCACCAACAAATTTTTAATCTGACATGCGGTGAAAAATTAAATGTTGCAGTTATGGATGATCCTATGTAAAGTGTTTTTCAATATTTCTAATACGGTGTTCTTGGATTTGAACTTAACTAACAAATTTTTTTTTTGTTATTTCTGTGCCTTTCTTTTCTTTAAAGTTCAACTAATTGTACAGTTGCATTTTTGTATTGCAGTTCAAATAAATCAGGTCTGTTTTATGTCCACCGAATTTAGTTGAATCCAGCAATTAACATATATAATTTTATGATTTCAATGTGATAGAATGTTTCACTGTCGAAAAAAAGCTAACGCTTTCTTAATCATTGTTATTTTAAAGCTTATTGCCTTCTTTTAGAATGTACTGCACCTTTGTTGAAGTCTTTAATGTCTCAATATAGCTTTCGGATTCCAAATTATCCTAATGCAATATTGATGTCTACACTGTTGTTGTTGTTTTTTTAATGTTCGGTGTACTTAAAGCAAACTTTATTTGTTAATTTTTTTCTCGGTGAAATCGTATACTATATCACACCTAAAAATATTTTTTTAATTTAAATTTAAGTCGCTAGACTAATGAATGCTAAACTTGAGGCAAAATCTCTCTAGTTTTTTAGGTCAAATAATCTATTAAAATACAAAGATGTTTATGCACGCACTCTAAAATTTGTTGTTTTTACAAATTTGTTATTATTTATGTTCGTTCTTTTATATACAATTTGGTCGAAACAAAATGCTTAATAATAATAATATAAAAAAGTTATTGTTTCAGAATTCACACGTAGGCATTCAGCGTGATCATACCCTCTCTCAAAACCATAGCAAAATATTATGAGAAAAAGGCAGTATAGCGCGCGGGTGACAGATATGTAGGGGACGCGGAATTTGAGGGAATGGAAAATGAAGGAACGGAAAATGAGGGAACGGAAAATGAAGGAACCGGAAAATGAAGAAACGGAAAATGAAGGAACCGGAAAATGAAGGAACGGAAAATGAGGAAACCGGAAAATGAAGGAACGGAAAATGAAGGAACCGGAAAATGAAGGAACGGAAAATGAAGGAACCGGAAAATGAAGGAACGGAAATTAAAGGAACGGAAAATGAGGGAACCGGAAAATGAAGGAACGGAAAATGAAGGAACCGGAAAATGAAGGAACGGAAAATGAAGGAACCGGAAAATGAAGGAACGGAAAATGAGGGAACCGGAAAATGAAGGAACGGAAAATGAAGGAACGGAAAATGAAGGAACGGAAAATGAAGGAACCGGAAAATGAAGGAACGGAAAATGAGGGAACCGGAAAATGAAGGAACGGAAAATGAAGGAACCGGAAAATGAAGGAACGGAAATTAAAGGAACGGAAAATGAAGGAACGGAAAATGAAGGAACCGGAAAATGAAGGAACGGAAAATGAGGGAACCGGAAAATAAAGGAACGGAATATGAAGAAAACGGAAAATGAAGGAAAGCCAAAAAGGAGTGGGCGGAATCTAAAAATGTAAAACGCGGAAATAGCGCTATAGATTTATTTGGGTCGACTGAAAATGAGGGAATGGAAATTGAAGGAACGGAAATTGAAGGAACGGAAAATGAAGGAACCGGAAAATGAAGGAACGGAAAATGAAGAAACCGGAAAATGAAGGAACGGAAAATGAAGGAACCGGAAAATGAAGGAACGGAAAATGAAGGAACCGGAAAATGAAGGAACGGAAATTGAAGGAAAGTGAAAAAAGGAGAGGCGGAATTTAAAAAAAATAAAACGCGGAAATACCGTTGACTTTTTATTTGTATTTAAGTCGATATTATTTTAGAAATAAACGGGCATTTTATAGAAGAGGGTTAGGGTATGCTGGGGTAATAAAAATTAACTCATTATCGCTTATCAGTTCTCAAATAAATGACAGTAAACTTAAATAAAAAGTCAACGGTATTTCCGCGTTTTATTTTTTTAGGATTCCGCTACTCCTTTTTTCACTTTCCTTCAATTTCCGTTCCTTCATTTTCCGGTTCCTTCATTTTCCGTTCCTTCATTTTCCGGTTCCTTCATTTTCCGTTCCTTCATTTTCCGGTTCCTTCATTTTCCGTTCCTTCATTTTCCGTTCCTTCAATTTCCATTCCCTCATTTTCCGTTCCTTCAATTTCCATTCCCTCATTTTCAGTCGACCCCTCCTTTTTTCACTTTCCTTCAATTTCCGTTCCTTCATTTTCGGGTTCCTTCATTTTCCGGTTCCTTCATTTTCCGGTTCCTTTAATTTCCGTTCCTTCATTTTCCATTCCCTCAAATTCCGCGTCCCCATATATACATTCTACTATTCTGTTCGAAATTTTATTGTTAAATTATAAAATTCAGCCAACATAGCTTAAATTTAACTCCTTTAATTTCAACGTTTTTATACTATTTAAAGCCAAATCGTTGGTAACAGATAGCAGTCTGGTGCAACAGAGGTTGCAGGCAATTTAAAAAAGTTAATAAGTTATACCCTTAAACTGTTTAACCGTTATTAATTTATTAATAACAACCACTTTAAAATGTTTTTGCTATTTTTTTTCAGATGTATAAATTATCTAAATCAGTTGCCATTCCTGAGAGTCAATTAAAACCCCTTGAAAATATAATTGCTTCTAGCAAAGGTGTTTCAACAGAAATCAATGAAGAGGCATTGGCAGATATTTTAAATTTGGCACCTTTTCAAGATCCGCGCCTTAAGAAACTTGTGTACTTATATTTATCACTTGTGGTCGATACTGTTCCTGAATCTATACTTCATGTAACTAATCTTGCTTTTATTGACCTATCTGATCCGAACCCCAGTACTAGAAAAAACATTTTGTATTTTGTGTCAGATTTGCCTTTAAAATCAGATGCTATAGTTTGTTTAGTTGTTTCAACATTAATGCAATGCATGCAAGATCATAGTCCTGCAATCCGTGCTACAGCAATCGATGCTGTAATTAAAGTTTGTGTCCGAGTCAATTTACAACATTCTAATAAGTCATGTGACAACTTTAAACAGTTATTAATAAGGGTTAAGGAGATGCTACCGAATGATCCTGATCCTGCTGTTGTAGTTCAATGTATAGACTGTATTGCAAGATGTACACAGGATAATGACATTGTACAAACATTATTATTGTCTTTAATTAATAAGATTTCGTTGCTGGATGAAAAATCTGTTAAATCCGTTATTGAAATTGCAATAAGAAAAGGTTGCAATTTTAAAGAAGACACTTGTATTCATTTGTTAAATCAACTGGATCCATTAAAGAAAGATTCCTTAGATACATCATTAATATTTGAAACATTTATGCTAATGCTTAATATTTCGGAAAAACTTCAGTCAAAGGACATATTTGTACATATTCTCTCACAGATGGTTGATTCTGCTCTGAAATTTTACTTCATAAGCCCAAGCGATGAGAAAAAATACCTTTTACTAAACACCATTTTTATTGCTATTCATTTATACAGTGAATTTCAGAATAAAGCAAGAAAAAAGTTTAAAACATTTACCATATTACAAGCTGATTCGTTAAATGTTAAAATTATGAAGTGCAAAATTCTTAGTTTGATTTTAAATGAAGAAATTGCTATGCCTGTTTTTACAACTATCAGACACTATCTAAATAATCAAAATTTTTGTTTAAGAAACGCTGCGTTTAAAACTTTATATAACTTGTACAAATTTTTACCTAGTAAATGTGAAAATGTCATTAATTGCTTATTGCATTCCCAAAACCACTTTGTAACTGAGCATGTTATTGTCCAGTACAGCAATATAACTCTGCATAAGTTATCTAGCCAAAAGAGTTCAAATGACATGCCTGTGCCCAGTTATATCATGCACTCATTATTTTCATCTTATTCACTTGTTAAGTCTGAAAATGTTAAGTGTTGTTTACTTTGGTTAATATCTTTTTGTAATGATGCAATCCTTGCCCGTAAATTTGCAAACCATTTAAACTTTGATTTACTAAATATATTTGCACAACAATTAAGGAATAATTTAATATATTCATATCTAACCACTGTTGTAAAATTATTTGCTAATTGGCCAAGCACATATTACACATTGTTAAAAAATGTATTTCAACAAATTTTTAAAATGCCTGATAATAATCTACTTAAATATAAGGCAATTCAATATTATAAGCTGTTAAAAGTTGATATTAACCAACTTTTATCATTTATTAATCAGAGTAATATGCCACATATTAAATTAAATACAGATCAATTTGCAACAACAAAAACTAATCTTATCAATTTGCAAGATTCATCAATTGTTCCTAAGTTGTAATAATTGTATTCTTATCAAAATATTAATATCTTTTTTAATACCTAGTACTAATTTGTTTAAAGATTTTTGTTTTATATTTAGAGACTATAAAAATGTTTTTTTTTAATCTGTGTGCAAGGAATTACAAAAGTTGTACTATGTTATTTAGAAATTTTTGCAATGTTACTCTAAACAAAAAACATTTTGTTGAAAATTCAAAAATTACGACACTGAACATAACCTGCTTAAAACTCTTTAAAACTTATCACAAGGAAAATTATTCATCGAAGACAGATAACAGAACTTTTTTTAAAAACAATAAATTACAAGTTGGCGATGAATACGAAAATGGAAAACTTCTTTATATTGGTGCTAACAAGGGAGCATTAAAACGTTGGTATTTAAAAAAACATTTAAAGAAAATCATGATTTTTGTGGTGTAACATGTAGATTTTTTGTTTAGGTAGCCTTGCCATGATGTACAGTTTAGGTCTAGGAATGGCCATTGCTTCGCCATATTTATTTGGGATTACGGCTAAATCAACTTTTGCAGTAAGCATTTAATTTTTTTGGACAATTTAAAGTTGCTAAAATCTTTCTTTTATTGTATTTTCTTAAAAAAAGCTTCACCACAATTTTTTAAATTAAATGTGCTTATTTTACTTTTTGTTTGCTATAACTTTAGTAAAAAAATGTTTGGGTTTTACTAAAGACTGGAGTGGTTTACATCACCAAATGAAGACTATAACAAATATTTTACCTATCAAATGGGTTTGTTTTTAGACATGTTTTATTTCATTTGTTGTGATCATGTTTGTTGCAAATCCCATTGGTTTGTATCAATTTGGAAAGCGCCATGTTAATGAACTATATTTGGACAAAAGAACAGAAAAATATACTGCCACAGTACTCTCACCATTTATTTTTAAAGATAAAAGGTTAGTTAGTTTACATATGTAACTATTTTGGCTTGACTTTTTAGTTAATTGTGCCGAAAGTCTAAGGTAACTTTAAGGTCTTTAATAGCTATACATTTGTTGTTGAATTTTGACAGAATAACATTTACTTCAAGAGATTGTAAAATGCCAACCAAACCTACTGCATTCACATCATTTTTTGCAAGAAAACATCCAATGTTTATAAATTCCGATGTCATGAACTATGAAGATTACATGGCTATACTAAAGTAAGTTTTTACCTTATGCAACTTTTTTATATGTTTTTATAGTTATGTTGAAAAATTTTATTCTATTTTTTAGATGCACAACAAATGAATATGATTACGAAAATCCCATAAGACAGCAAACTTACAACGATGTTATTCAAAAGGCACTTAATTCTAAACAACAAAATGATAAAAAAAATAACTAATTTATATACCAGTACTACTCTTTATTTTTTTAATACAAATATTTACTAGCTCATGTTATTGTTTTTTATATTATTAGTAAAGTGACTCTAAACTTAAACAAATTTTTATGCCTTTATAAATTATAAAAATAAAAAAACATGGCCAAAAACTTTATACATATCTGAGGAAAAACATTATTGATTTTATCTTAAATTGATATAAAATATATTAGAGCAAGTTAAAAACTAACTTGTATAAAAAAACCTAATTTTAAAACAAAATTATTCATTTAATTTAAAATAATGTAGCTTTTTATTGTGACGGAAAATGTAGAAATCAAAAACAAAAAATTTTGCGTTAAAAGAAAATACTAGTTCTAAAAGCAAATGTTTAAATAATAGATAGAGGAAAAGAAAAAGATTTAAGTAACTTGAGAAAAGTAATGTAATCACAAAAAAAACTTTTGTCTAAAATTAAACTAAAAATTATTCTATTGTTTTTTTACAGTGGATCAGCAATGGAAATTTTAAATAACTACCCACGGCCTTCCTTAAAATAAATACGTTTTTATTTAAAAAGGCAAGTAATTTTTAAAAAGTTTAACATATCTCACATTACTGTAAATCATGAAATATTACCCTAGCTTGAATAATTATACGACAATGCACATTAAAGCATAAACAATAATTTACCAACAACTGATTAACGTCATTTTTACAGCAGGCAAACATGCTAGCCTGTAACCACCCTGATTTACATTAAAACTGGACCACCAGGTAACATCATATATTGCGAACCATTCATTTGTCCATATCCCATTTGTGGTTTATTATTTGCCATGCCATTGCTTGGCGCACCACCATAACCACCTGAAGATTTACTGCCATAATTTGAGCCATTACCATAACCACCACCTCTACTTCCACCACTATATCCATTGCTACGACCCCCACTGTAACCACCGCCTCTGCTGTATCTACTCTTTCCTTTAGAAAACCGATTACCACAAGTCATAGCTAACTCCATTAGTCGAGGATTGATTTGCTGCTTGGCTTCCTTTAAAATTTCAATTAAATCATGAACTTGCTTTCCATTAGCGTAGGTAAAAAATGTGTAGGCCGTTCCTGTTTGATTGGCTCGTGCAGTACGACCGATTCGATGTACATAATCTTCAACTTGGTTGGGAAAATCATAATTTATTACAAATTTAATGTCTGAAACGTCAAGACCACGCGAAGCAACATCAGTTGCCACAAGAATGGGAGATTTCCCAGTTCGAAATTCATTGAGTACCCAATCTCTTTCAGGTTGAGATTTGTCGCCATGTATACACATAGCTGGCCAGCCATCACGGCGCATGTTTCTTGTTAAAAGATCACATTTTCGCTTTGTTTCAGTAAAAATAATGGTTTTGTTTTCCTGCTCTCCCATGATTTCTTCCATCAACCGCATTAGCTTTTCACCCTTTTCATCTTCGGTACAAACATCAATGATTTGAAGGATGTTGTGGTTTGCAGAAATTTGTGAGGAACCAACTTGGATATGGACTGAATCTCGCAAAAAGTCTTCCGCTAATTTTCGAACTTCTTTAGGCCAAGTTGCACTCCACATCAGTGTTTGTCGATCTGGTCTAATTTGATCAATGATTTTACGAATTTGTGGTTCGAATCCCATGTCTAACATTCTGTCGGCCTCATCTAAAACTAGATAAGTGCAACGGCGTAAGTTGGTTTTGTGGGATTCCAAAAAATCAATTAGTCTGCCTGGAGTGGCAATAACTATTTCACAACCTCTTTCAAGATCTCGCAGCTGTGGTCCCTTGGATGCACCTCCATATACACAAGTGTTACGAATATGACATTTTTGTCCGTATTCATTTGCAACAACTTGTACCTGCTGAGCTAACTCTCGAGTAGGACAAAGAACTAAAGCAATAGGCCCATCTCCCTTTTCCAAATAAGGTTGAGCATTTATATGTAAAAGAGCAGGCAATATAAAGGAAAGGGTTTTTCCTGAACCAGTTTGAGCAATACCAACCACGTCGAGCCCACTTAAAGCATGAGGCCAGCCAATTGCCTGAATAACAGTTGGGGATGTAAAGCCAGAGTTCATCAGAGTATTCATAATGTAATCAGGAAAGGATGCTTCGGTGAAGTTGATGACTGGTTTTCTACATTTTGAGCCAGTTACAACAACACCTTTCTCTGCATAATACTGTTGGACAGCAGACATGGGGCGATTGGTTACATCTGGATGTTCTCGATAAAACTCTTTTTGAAATGGGGTAAGAGAGGACATATCCCACTTAGGTTTACGAAGGCCAACTCCATTACTGTCATATTTTCCTCCATTGCGGTCGTTTCCACCATAGCGACTACCACCACGGCCACCACCACTTGAACTGTAACGACTGCTACCACCTCCACCTCTTCCCCACCCACCACTGCTTCCATAACCACCGCTCCCATTGCTTCGACTGCTTCCATAACTGCCACCTCCATTGCTTCGATCTCTCGAGTAACCAGGCATTCTTGTTAGTTTCTTGTTAATAAATAATTTAACTACAAAATGAAATTGAAAAAATTTCACTAAAGGGTAACAGATGCTAAAACAGTTTCAATTAAAAAGTTAATAAAGTGTAGTGTTACATTCGCATAAAAAAAACAAACTAAAAATTAATAGTTGGGTAGTTTTCTGTGTACAGACAGACAGAAGATGTGGTCTAATTTTGTGTGAAAGTATCATTCCTAAAAACTTTAAAAATGTTTTTTCAGACTGTTGTGTTTTGTAAAAAATTAATTCCTTAAGTTACAAAAATATGATAGTAAAATAAAGGGATTTCTGTTTTGATTGTGTTGCCAACAATCATTCTTTATCGTCGCCAGATTGGCTAGTTTTAAACCAACCTTTTAAAAATGAGTAATTTAACTTACGGTTTGCATGGCTAAGATATTCCTTCATCTGCTGACCCGGTGGCAACTATTCCAGGTCCTTCAGATGAAAGAAGAGTAAATATTACTCAGATCTCATTCATTACCGTACTTCACTTTTCACCCATCAGCCAACGCCCTTCCATGCCAAGTTTGTTGGATGACGAGTGCTTCCACAAATAAACCTGGAACATTCTTTAGCAGGTATCGTTCCGGTAATAAATGTACCGGTATACTTGATCCAGCCGTTCCAGGTTCACTATAATAAATAAACATTTCATTTCTGGCCAACAAGAACCTTAACTAAAATGTAGTGCTATACCACAACCTCCTAACAGTGGAGTATTGCGCAACAAAATGGCTTCTAGATTCACCACGTTTAGAATTTCTTTGTTACAAGTCACGTGATTATGCTTTCCGGTCATGTGATTATTACGTGTGAAAAGTGGACGTCATACAGTATAATAAAGAAACAATATTTTGAAGAATATGAACTATTTAAAAAAATATGTTATAAATAAATTTTGTGAGACAAATAATTAATTAGTACTCCAAGTAATAAATTGCAACCAAAACAAATTTAAATATTATTTTATGAATGCTTCCCTGACCTACTGATTAAAAAAGTTGTAAAAACTTGTCGGCAGATGGTACTATAAAGCAAAGTTTGGTCAGAAATAAAAAATACATTTTATTTCTTAACAAAAATTTATTTGAAAATGCATTGTATAATGTAAAAGCAAATCAATTGTTAGATTGTCATACCAGTTATAACTTTTGTAAAAAAATGAGGTTAATTACGCTACTGGGTTCGTTTATGCAATATTAAATCTATTCTTTAAATCATCGGTAGTAAATAACCAAGATTATTTTTTACCACTATTAATAACTGAACTAGTGTTTTGTCGATAAGATCTTCTTTCGTAATTTAAAACCATACTTAGTAGCCAGTATAATACAATAACAAAGACAAAAACATAAATTGAACTTAAAGCGAGTAGTATTAGCATAGGCACAACAACAAAAAACTTCAAATACCAATTTTCATTACAATAAACGTAAATAAAGTTTAGGCTATGGTATAGATACAGCGGTACTTGGCTCAGAATGTAAGCTTAATATGGGTATTAGGCGATTCTCGTCCCAATCGATAGATCCTTGAGCATCTACAACCGTTTTGGGATGCAATGACTCGTTTTCTAGATCGTCGTTTGTATCTAGCTGGTCTGTATTCATAAACAACAAGTCTTGATCGCTTGAAGAAGAGTGGGTTTTCGAAGAACTGGTCTGGTATTTTTTCCATTTCATCCTTCTATAAATTAATTAAAAGTATATTTATATATTTATTATTCTCAACCTAATTAAAAAAAATAGTTTTTTTTACCTATTTTGAAACCAGATTTTAATATGCCTTTCAGTTAGATTTAACCCCGCAGCAAGTTCAATTCGCCTTGGTCTTGAAATATAGCGACTAAAATGAAATTCTTTTTCAAGCTCAAGTAGTTGGCTTCTTGTGTAGGCAGTTCGCGTCCTTTTATTGTCATCGATGTCAGGAAATTGCGGAGGTGTATGTCCAGTAGCTAAAAACGAACAAAGTGGAAAAAGTTTAGTAGGTTAATTACAAGAGTATGTAAACCCTGGCATTAAAATTTAGTATAAATTATTGTTGTTTAATGCTTTACAATCATGGATACGCTTTAATTAAATTGATATATGCAAGTATAAAACGTGTTATAACAAGGCTAGTATTTGTTTCAATTTTAAGTGAAAGCGACGTGTGCATTTACCAAAAATTTTAATTACTTTAGCTTCTGCGAGGCACGTATAGTTGACATGTCTTTTTATTTTGATATCGTATGATTTGGACTCAAACAAACAATGTTATCTTGTCAAAACCGACAGGGTTAGATTTACAGGCAATCTAACTTCACGGAGCGCCGCTGGGCTACAGTAAATGTTTACAGTCGGGAAGAAAAACTTGTAGAGTGCTGTGTGAAATTTGCCGCCCCTCTTCTATACTTAACATCAAAGTAGTTTGAGTTGGCACTTTTAAGAGTATACATGTTTCGTTAAGATAATTGTTACAAAAATATTAACTGAACTATGACAGTATGACAACTTTAAATAAAATGTACCTAGCATTGTTATATCGAATTAAACTTTATTATTCTTTTATAATTAAAGACACATTTATCAATTCTTGTTATAGTGTATTAGTACAGATTTACAATTACCACCTAAAAAAGAAATATTTGGTAATAGCACAACAAAAATATTGAATGAAACATTTGGGGTAAAAATGATAAAATTACGGCCTATCTATCGCAAATACTAACAGCAACCAGACCACGCAATAAAGTTGATTTGATGGACAGTGAAGTAAAATATGTTTCGCGAAGAGTAAACATGCTAGCTTATTATAAGTTCCAACGTTTCTGTAGTGTTTGTTAAAGACAAAAATCAACATAACTCTCACCTCCAACCGAGAAACAAGGCTACTGAGTTACTCTTATCAAGTTATATCTGATAAACAAAATGGCTCTTTTTGCCTGGCCAAGGCAAAAATTTAAAACTTTTACTTAGCTTTTGTTAAGTACTTGATGTACATAAAAGCTACCAAAAATAGCATATTTAACTGATTAATTCATAATTGCGCGAATAATTAGTAAAACCTAATAAATTTTTTAATTATCAATAAATTATGAAAACCTTAAAAAAAACAAAAATAATTGTTGGGTCATTTAAGCAAATTACGATTTAAAACATGTAAAAATTTTAAAATATACGGTTAAAATGTGTTAAACTTCACTTAAATACAAACAGCTTTACGTCTTTCAACGACTGTCTAAGATATATCTATCGTACATCAATGTAATAAAAAAGATAACTTTTATCTTGCTAAGTGCGTTTTTTTAGAAAAGGGTGTGAATAGATATCAATTATGACTTTGCACATTTAGAAACAAAACAAATTTAAATATTAAAATTCAAAATAAGCAAAAATAAATTTTCTGTTTTTTTATAACTTTTATTTTTTACACCTGTCAACAACAGTAAATAGTCATACCACATATTGTAAGCTCGTTAAATTAATTAGTCTACGTAACATAATGTTATTTAAAAAAACAGTTGCGTGACATCGTGTTTTCTGAATATTAGATAAGCTTGTCATTTTTTATTTAAAACAATATTTGCACAGTTTAACGGGCAGTATAGGTTGTCGAATTCTTGTCATTCATTGATGTACGGTCAACAATAATTTCATCATGCCCAACGTTTTTTTTGTTTAAAATATTACTACTGTGTTAACGATAAAAAAATTTGCAGGTATTTTATAATTAGTTACAAAATGGCGCAACAAACTATCACATAAACACATTTAAACTATTTCTTTTAAACTAAATACTATTTTAAGCGCAATCTAACCGATGTGTTTAAGTGTGACTTAACTTATAACTATTTTTTAAATTTCATTACCGAAGATCTAGTGGCCAACAAAACCAGTAAATGTTTTTATGGTTGATGTTTGTGTGAATAAATAAAAATAAATAATTGTTGTCTTAAAATAACCCTTCAGCAAATTAAATAACAATGGTAAATATCTGGACAGATCGCCATGCGAAAATGTTCTTATCTAACCTTATTGACATGGACTATCAGACTGCCTTGTAGTCGGTTTCACATAAAACAAAGTGACCAACCTAGCTGTGAAGTGGTATGCGGGTGGTCGCTGGAATTTTATTGCGTTACGTAATAAATGTTTTAAATACACCACATCTCCCTTTAAAATAGTATACTTATAAAGAAAAATATGCCTGTTACAACAAAAAATAACAGAAGATGAAAAGTTATCTATTAATCGAGTAGTGTTATTACCGGTATACACAATTTGAAAAAGCTCGGTTATCCAACAATTTGGATATATTTTGCAACTGAAACACTAGGATTAACTTCAATGATCCTATTCGTAAAGTTTTAAAGTTTAATATTGTTATTTCAACAAACTTCAACGAATACAAAGGAAATTATATTCTAAAAGTTATGATATATTATTTCAAAGAAGTACATGAAACCTATAATTTTTCGTAAGTCGACTAACGGTCATCCTCCTCTTTAATTTAAAATTACTGGGGAAAACTAAATGATATAAAGTTGTTTTTGTAAATTAACTCGACTATAACAAATATATTCTAAAAAAAAATAATTTTAAGTTAGCAGTTAAAATCTAGCTGTTAACATTTCAACTTAAAATCTAAAAAATCAATTTTAAGTTAGTAGTTAAAAAAGTTCTAAAAAAAATTATATATATTAAACTAAAAATAATATATTAAAGGTCATTTGCATAAACTTTAATGAACTTAGTTCTGGACAGACCGCGGATATGTTTTATTTAATATTCAACCTATTTTAAAAATAAAAAATTTAATTTAAACAACAATTTTTCCTTTTTTTTAGATATTTGTTATGTCATTCGACTACCAATTAAAAGGTTTGAATTTCTAGTACAACAACATACTATCGTGTTACTAAAATTAACTTATTACCTTTATAAAATATTTAAATACCCTTTTATAAAATGACTTTACAACAATATTAACCCTTTTTGTGTTTAAGCTTTTAAATACAAAATTTAAAAAAAACATTAAAAAAGAGCTTTTAAAGGTAAGTTGTAAATTAAATTTTGGAACATACTTTAAAAAACATTTTTTCCGTAATTGGACCGTAAGCAAATATTGTAAACCAGGAATGATTTTAGTTGATTTGATATATGTTATTTATTTTATTTGACCGGGTATGCCACAAAACATAATATGTCAAAAATTATAGTCCCCGTACTTCAAAAATTATATTCCCCGTAAAAAAAATATATAACTTTTACAAGTTAAATATAACTTTTACAAGTTAATTTTTTAAGTTGTAACGGTAAAAATAATAAAACATTTTTGCCTTTTACACATGTTTTTTATAAAAAACACTTTACATTTAAAGCTTAATTTTTCATATTCTGTATATTAAAAATAAATATTATCCTAAATTCTGAAATTAAAAGTTGTAAAACCTAATTCTTTGTTTGATTTCTATAAATTAGTATCTTATATTATTTCCAAGACTAAAATGTCAAAATTATACCATGGCGTAATGAAAGGCCAAAGCTCAATAGTAGCCATTTTGTTTAACTAAGTTAAGGGCGGGTCAAACTTGGCCATAAATCTCAATTACAAAATTTGTATTCCTCATGAATTAAGTTTTAACATATAAACATGATGTATAACATTTTTGCTTTTAAAAACTAAGTATTTAATTTTTTTAAATAAATAAAGGAATTATTACCTTGCTGCCATTGTGCTTTCCATTCGCCGTGATGAGACTTGGTACTTTTCATCCACGGAAATTTTACCTCATTTCTTTTTTGGTTGTTATTTTCTACACCTGAACTGCTACCAAGTGAACAAGACCTCGATAAACTCTCGGGTATGCGGTAAGCAAAGTCCGCTACACTGTCGGAGATATCCACATCTTGAACAAGAGAATTCATGTGCTTGGAAATAGACTGTTTGGTTGATTGTTTTAAGTTACTTTTCCAGCGGTCTGTAAATTCATTTGCGAATTTGTCGTTTTTAAGTTTATTGTATGCAGTGCTACCCATATTGTTAGATTGTTTGTCAACTTGAAAAACTTCGTTTGTTCCATAAATATTGTTATTATTACAATTAATTTGGTCTTGATAATATTCATTAGATAAGTTATATCCACTAGTTCGTAGTGATTTATTTTCATTGGTAGTTTCTACGCAGTGACTCCAATATAAATCATTCTCTTGCGTCGGAGTTTGTTGGTAAAATTCAGAATGAAATTGACTATTTTGTCTTGACACATCATTTTGCATAGCCCATTCTGTCATTTGAGTGTTTCTGGGTTGTACACCTCCTCTTTGAGTAAATGATTTCCATGGGCTTTCCGCGAAACGGTTAGGCCCATCTCTCGTAAAATGACCCACATGTTTTGCGGGAACTTTTGTCTTTCTGTTCCCGCCATTTTTTAAATAAATGTTCGATGATTTGTTAGCATGTATACCGTCACTGTGCATATTTATAATACCAATATTTTCGTTTCAGTGCTTGAAATTTACTTAAAACATTTGCTCAAATCGATTCATCTTTATAACTTAAACTAGTTTGTTTTTCAAGCTTAAGAGTAGAAACTTTATGAAGAATAAATACATATTGCTTTTACTGGCTACCGCGACTGGCATCTGTTATCAAAATGTGCCAGTCAATGATGTACTTGTGTAAATTATCATGGTGACTTGGTATCGTTTGAACAAATTCTAAGCTCGAATATCCAGTGTGTTTTTTTAGAGCAAATTTATGGTGACATATGTAAATTGCTACTGATACTGATTTCAATTTGTGTTTGCACAAAAAATTCACCTAATCAGATTTGTAGTAAAATAGTTTTGTAGAAAAGTAGTTTTTAGAACGTGTGCAAAGTTTGTGTTAAATTTACTTGGTTAAGACAATTGTCAATCCAAACTAATTAAAATCAAATTAAAATAATTAATACAGTAAAATAATATATTGTTAATGTTTTTAAGCATATTATACCAATTATATTAACCAACGATTTAAAAAGGTGTAGGCTAAATAAAACATTTTACTAAAATATTTATGGTTTCTAACATTTCAATTGCACTAATGATATTTTTTCAAAAATTAAAATCGAAAAAAAAAGTTTCCGTTTTGGGTAAAAGTTATTACCAAATGTAATTTATTTAAAAAACGTTAATGTGGTTCAATGTGTAAATAAATGAAATATTCTTGCAACCCGTTTTAATAGTGTTCTTACTCTCTACTGCCCTATTACGATAAAAGGCATTACACAATCTTAGGTTAGAACGAATAAATGAACTTTTTGTTAAAAACAAAAAAAATATCGGGTTGTATTGGGTTAGTGCTTACAAGTGTTCTATAAGAATTGCGCATGATTAATTAACTTACTAAAATATATTTAAATAGTTTTTTTTTTTAAACATTTAAACGAATAAATATCTTGATAGTGCAACAATATAACAAAATAGGATAAATTGCCTTGTTAAATTAGTAATATGTAATATTAAGTTTTTTGCGTGCGTTAAAGGATACAATGTAAAGTAAAATTATTATAAAAAGGTATTGTACCTGCGTTTGTTTATTTAAAAAATATCACTTCAGTGCAAAACCCGCTTTTAAAGTCAATTTGTGAGTATCGAATCTTTAAAGTCAACTTAGCTATCTTATCTTACTGTATTTGCTTAAACAATATTCAGACAACACTACCAGTGTGTCATTTCTTCTGTTATAAAAAAATCCATTACAAACAAACTTTTGTGCCTGAAACCATTTATCTACATGCATGTAATAAAATGAAATTAATTAAATTTAAACCTTTACTGGTTTTCCATCTTATTCAATTTTTATTGGAAACGAAAAGTTGTCAGACAAATTTTAAGGTAGGCTTATGCCAAAATAAGAAAAGTAGGCTTTAAGTTCGTGTTATATATAAACTGTAATAAAAATACCTATATCGAACGCCAGGAAAGTTATTGTCCGTCGGGCTGCGAAGTGAAAAGGGAAATGGAAGATTTTAAACAGAAGTCCATTTTGCAATTGAACGAGGCAAGTCAGGTAATAAACGAATGCAGGGAGTTCCTGAACCAAGAGAGTTACGAAATGGAATCCGATAAAACAACTAAAAGAATGGAGCTACGCGAATTGGAAAGTAATATACATTTTTAAAGAAAATATTAATATTTTTATTTATTATTTATCTTATTTTTAGCTTCTACATTTGATCTTTATCAAAAAACACGTTTGATAAAAAACGAAATATTAGTACTTAAGGAAAGGGCAAATCTCGAAAACCTAAAAATAGTTGAACTGCAGCAACAAATTTCACATCAACACCGAGTTCTGTTAGGTCAACTTTTTAAAACATTGACTAGATTAAAATCTAATTACCACTTTAAAACCTATTTTTACATAAACTATAGAAATTGGAGCAGAAGCAATTGAATTTAGACAAACTTTGATAAAGACGTCTAAAGTTAAGGGTAACATTAAATTTTTTGCCTATGAAATAAATATGTCCTTTTAAACCGTAACTAAAATGTATTCTAACCTTAAATTGTCTTAAGGTCCAGATAATATGTTATCAGTTACACAACGGTGCGAGGGTCACAACTGCAACGCTTTACAAACATTTAAGGGAAACCAATGTCGTATAACCGAGGCTTACCAGTATCCCAGTCTACCAGACTGTGCAGGATTATACAAAGCTGGGCAAAACGGTACGAATACTGTAAAATTTACATTTAAGAACAAGTTAACAATTTTGTATTGCATAAACGTACTTTAGATATTAACTTCAAACAATTTAACTTGTATGTGTATTTATTTAATTGTAGTAAGCGGCGTTTACTTGATTCGTCCCCGACCTTCGAGGCGCTCATTTAAGGTATATTGTAACATGGATGAGGAAGGTGGCGGTTGGACGGTAATACAGCGAAGGGTCGACGGTGCTGTCGATTTTGACCGCAACTGGGAGGATTACAAATATGGTAAGTCGGTTTGTCTCCAACAGATACATTTTACAATTTACAAAACACACTACACAAGGCCGTTGGTTTAACCTCCACTGCTCTCATGTGGAGCGACCTTGAGTAAGGCGCTATAAACGGTAAAAACTTCTGCAGACCAATTACTTAATCAGCAGTTTAGATATCTGGCAATTATAATCTATAATATCCAAAACTGCCAAAGGCAACTCGAGACTGAATGGGGCTAACAAATATTACTCTATGTCTCGTGACTGGCTCTAAACTTTTTAAGTTTTCAATGATTAAATACGTTTTTTATTAACCTTAGGTTTTGCACAGCACGGTAATCTGTGCACGGGTGAATTTTGGTTAGGAAACAAAAAACTTGTCCATCTCACAAAAACATTTCAAACCGTTCGCTTTAAACTGACGAACTGGGAAAACGAAGTGAGGATTGCACAATACATGTATTTTAAAGTTAATGAGGAATCCAGTAACTTTATGCTTCAAATTTCAGTGTACGACGAAGCTGTTAGTAATGCGACTGATTCCATTTCGGGTAGAAACTAGTAAGTCCAACAAAACACAATTCCAAAAAAACTTATAGAACGAAAATTTTTGGAACCCTAACTAAATCAAAATACTTAGAACTGTTATTTAACGTAGTGTATTATCAAATACCTTGTCCTAATTTTACATTTAATTGACTTTTACTGTTTTACAAAAGGCTAATATGCACTATGATGCGGTGACATGCCGTCAAAGCATGCTTCGTGGTAAAATTTAAGGCGTTACACAAAAAAAAACAAATTTTAAAATTTTGCCTCAAGCTACCAATAGACATTTTTAATCATTGCTGAATTTTTTTTAACCTTATATAAGACTTTGACCAATAAAAAAAATGTCTGTGATTTTTATAGCCCAGATGCTATTCGACGTTCAATTAACAATATGCATTTTACTACACGTGACAACGACAACGACAGACTTGAACATGGTAATTGTGCCCTTCTAGCTAGCCCGCCTTTAGACAGAGGACGAAAAGAAGCGACTCGATCTTCAGGTTCGGGCGGTTGGTGGTACAACAAATGTCATTCAGCAAATCCTAATGGAAAATATTACCAAGGTGTAAAATCCCTCCCTTGTAATAAACCAACACTAATTTTGTAACTGTAATAACTTAAAAAAAAGACTAATCGCACTACAGAAGTTGTAGACTAGCCGACCTAAACTGATCATATAAGGTATATATTACTTTATTTAAAATTAAAAATTTAACATCAAAACTTGTTACAGGTGGCAATTATACAACAGCCTTTTCCAAAAATGATTTTACTAACGATGGTCAAGGAATAGTTTGGAGTTCTTGGTTAGGAAAATCCTATTCTTTAAAACACGTCGAAATCATGCTTAGGCCGTACAACTACAACCGAACTTTTTACTATAAATAGATAAAAATAACACTAGTAAACATTGTGTTACGAAAATTACAAAAATTAGTTGATTTAAAAATAAATTACGAAACTTTTATTTGATGTTGCAAAATGGGGTGTACCTTTAAAATGATTATTAAAGTTTGCACACGTTATCTAAGCCTTCTAACAACCTTTTAAATGAAAGAGTTTAAAGATTTATTTTGTGCTTAATACACTGATTGTGTTTGCCCAAAACTCACTTGGTAGACAATAAGCAAATTGACTTTTGATAACTTAGGCGTTCCATGATCAGAGAAATGTTTAGTTTTTGTTAATTGGAATATTGTAAAAATGGTGAAATGCAATCTCGCGTGTAATTTAGTAGTCAGCAAAAAGTTGAAAAAGACGAACTTAAAACCAAACGCTTTTTGCTACTTACTTGTTTTCGCACTGTTATTGTCATTTGGTAAGGTAAGACCTACTTTTGTTGTTATAATAGTGTGTGAAGCTAGCTACTTTACGTTTCTATTTTATTTTATAGGCAAGTCAAGATTTATGCAATAAAAATTCGCAAATAAATTGCTACGATAGTCGCTGGGTGAGTGTAAAAAAAACTAGTTTCTTTATTATTACCTTAAGTAAAATACTTTTAAATCTTCGCAAATTAGAAAGATTTGTGCCCAAATGGCTGCATGTTAAACAAAGAACGACAAGAGTCGGTAATCAGACTACATAACAAAGTATGTGATGTTTATAATATATTTGGAATAACCTGGAAGGCTAACAGGGAAAAATTGGGCTACTTACAATTTCAAAAACTAAAAATGAAAAATGATATAAAAATAGTAAAAGGTAAAAAATTGAATTTAAAATGTTTAAAGTTATTAGTATATCAAAATAACTTTACTGCTAATTAAAACAACTTCATTTCTGTAACTTTTGTTTTAGACGTACTTTCAAATACAAACAGAACTGTTGAAAGTAGCAAAACTGATTTAAATCTAACCCGACTAATTCTTGACCACGACCAACAAATTTTGGACCAAATATCGGAAAAAAATAAACTAATTAACACTGAATTTCAAAAAATATTTGTTAGTATATTTTAACAAATTGTAATATAAATTTGTATAAACATTCTACAGTTATACAAATTTGTTATGTTTAGGATGATATTGATCTTTCATCTAGCCAAGGATGTTCGTCAAAAGATTCAACTTTAAGTTCTTGTCCTTTACCAATTAATATTGGAAGAGATTGTGCTGAATTATATTTAAAGGGGGAACGAAAAAACGGAGTTTATTTTATTAAGCCAGATTTGTTATCTGCACCAATACGAGTAAATTACAAATAACTATGTGTTTAGACTTTAAGTTTAAACTGGCTCAAATATAAACGCATAATATAATTTTACTGAACGTTACAAAATTAATTTTTTATGTGATAGTGAATAATGTGTAAAAAATGTACTAGTTTTTATTTTAGGTTAAACATAATGCTTGTCATATTATGAAATGCAATAATACGTTTACATCCAGACGTTCAAACAAAATTTCACATCAACTATATATCGTTAAATTTTCTTTTACAGGTTTACTGTGATATGGAAGATGCTGGCGGAGGATGGACTATAATCCAAAGAAGGTTTGACGGAAGTTTAAATTTTAACAGAAATTGGAATGATTATAGAAATGGATTTGGACAGTGGAGTTGCAACAACGTGGGAGAACTATGGCTCGGAAACCAAAATATTTACAAGTAAGTAATATATTTGTTTACACCTTGTTTACTTGAAATCATAAATAGTTTCTTGTTCTCAAAATTGAGCCAAAATATTGGTAATGTTTAATAAGCGTAATTGAAAAAAAATCCTCCTTAAAAACTCAAGTTAAATACAGCAGTTTGCAATTACAAATTTACTTTTCTTATAACAATTTACCGAAATTTTGTTAAGATTATGGTTTTAAATACCCTTTATTTCAGATTAACCCAGCAAAATAAACAACAGTTAAAAATAGATCTTAGTTCGTGGAAGAAAGAGGAGAGATATGCTTGGTATAGGTATACAAACTTGTTTTTCAAAAAAATCAAATTTATGAAATTTGCAAATGAATATTCGTTTTAGACTTACCTTTAATTTATTTTTTAACCAGTTATTTTCGAATTGGAAACGAGACAGAGCGATATAGATTACGATTTATAGAAGGTTATAGACGAGATCCGAACGAAGATATAGGAAATGCGTTTCGGGGTTTCGCTGATCGTCACGTCGAAGACCAAAAGAAAATGGAGTTTTCTATTAGAAACTATAACAATCGAGCTTCAACAAGTAATTGTGCAAGTAGGTTAAGATTATTAATACAATATTGTGTTTATAACTGTAAAAGCACAAGCGTTAAAAAGCCTAATAAAAGCTAAGTAAACACTAAGTGACAAATTAATTACAAATACCCTCTTTGTGAATATTTTTTCTCTATATAAATAGGAGGACTAAACACAAAATAATTTTTGTTACCTTGCTCATTTTCTAGTTGCTTTTGGTAGTTTTAAATATCATTAAGACACAATGAACCTTTTGATTGGTTTTGGGCTTAATGGAAGTATTTTTTTATTCATATCACCTCAAGGTAGTAAGTTTTGAATTTTTATAGGGGCAGGGTGTGCAAGTAGATCGTGTTTAAGCTATCTGTGCAGGGCTCAAGCTCGACAAGAATTTTTATTTTTTTTTTCCGCATCACCTTAAGGTGATAGGCTTTATATTTTTTAAAGAAGAGTGTGTTGTAATGACGTGGTGAGTTATCCGTAAATACTGGGCTCAAGTGCAAATAGTGTGACAATGGTTCGGCTCAGCCCCAAAATCTTTTGACTCGCAGTTCGCTGCCATGGCCGCTTAACCACACTACCGGACTAAGCCCGTCTATAGCAGCTTACTCAAGAGCGCCACGATATGGACACGGGTGGAATGGAACAATTGACCATTAAGTGATGTTGTTAAACCAAGTGATCAAACCATTATAAACTGCTACTGTCCGTTAAAGAGTTATTAAAAGCTGTCGGAAAAAGCGAAAAGTTATCAAAGGTTAAGGCAAATTGCGCTAGATTAAAACTTAATGCAGCACATGCGTTTTTAAGGTGGTACTGGCGGCTGGTGGTTTAACAAATGCAATTTAGCAAATTTGAATTCGAATTGGCATCACTACGGAAAATCAAAACAAGCTATACTAAGAAGTAAGACTATAATGGGCAATATAATTAAATTACCCGTCAAATTTATTATTTTTTAATTGTAGGATATAATAATTACCAACTAATGTGGAAGACCTGGAATAATAAATATCTCAAGAAAACGACAATGAAAATTCGACCACTAGGCTTCAATTCAAATTCTGACCATGGACTAAGAAGACATGGAATTATTAAAGGATGATAACAAAAATAAATTTTGAATAGTAAACATGGTTAAGTACCTACAGACCTAACGGCCCTTTTTTGTAGCATTTTTTTAATCATTGTGTTGTAAGAAATACGAAAAAAAACACACGTTTAAATTTATAATAATAATGATCATATAACAAAAAAATCGTAATTTACATCAAAGGTATTATTATAACCACGACTTTATTGCATTCATTTTGTACCGCTTTCGCCATGATTTATTTTTAAACCGATGACGTTCGAGAAAATAGTTTCTCCTTTTGATTGTACAGTAGAAAGCGAGTATTGTTAAGGTAAATCAACAGAAAAAGGCATTTTTGATGAATGAACCAAAAAATATATGCTTGAGCAACCCTATTGTTCTGTCACAGTACGTGAACATAGCGAAACATAAATGGACATTTTTTTACAACGGTGTTTTCGCTCGTTTGTTAGAGGAAGGTTTAAAACTATACTTTGCCTAAAGGCGTGGTAGAAGTTTTAATTTAAATCAGTAAATCATTTCTGTCTAGTAACCATTTAATCTATAAAGTGATAAAAATTAGATTATATTTACTGCGACGAGTTTACCTGTATAAGCAGTGTAATGAAATAGCGATTAAAAAGGTTTTTGTGTGTAAACTTTAGTGTTAAACAAGCAGCCCGAAGTACCTTATTTATATTTAAGTTTATCAGTCATTTAAGTGAACATATTTAAATATTTTTTGTCAGTCACTTAAGGAAACATATATTAAAAAATTACGACTCAAATAGTCAGAATATAAAAAGTTTCAACACTAAAATGATTTTTTTAAAAACTACCTTTTATTTAGGACCAAATCATCTCGTGATGGTTTAGTCATCCACTTTATATGAATAAATTAAATTTAAGAGAATTTGTATGTCAATTGATATAAAAATAAGGCCACAATGCTACACATAAATGTTTTTCTGGAAAATCAAAGTTAATATAAATTACTTGTTCGTTAAGTAACAATGGTTTTACGATTTTCTCTGAAAACACAGTCTCGTGGTAGCTATAGTCTTTTTAATTAAAATTCGAATATTTGATTGGTCTCTATTGTTTAGGGTTCTTGTGTCCCTAATCTTTTTATACTGGCGTATAATCTTTTGTGGAAGGTTAGTTAAAAATGCTAAACAAATAATATAGTTTGCTGATTAAATAAAAACATTAAACTGGAGGATTATCTAGTTTTGTACATTTGTATATTTAATACAAAAAGTAATTAATTTGTTAGGTAATTATTAACAGAAAGTTAGGCAGCTTTAAAAATGTCTATGTTTTAAACGATTAAATATTGGGCATTACATAAATGAAATTAAATGACTAAGTAATTCTATGTTTTCTGTATCAATAGGTTGCTATTCTACTTATTAATTTTAACATTACAGGTACTATGTTTTACAAGTGTTTTAAAGCGCAGTTCTAAAATGAGCGATCAATATTTTGTGTACATTAATTCTGCAACCGTTCTTTAAACAACTAAGGCAATAAAATGCAACAAATTTCAGTAAGAATGCTCACTATATGACAAGAAACAGACTTTGTAGTGTAAATTTAACACAGCAAACTGTAGCTACTTCAGTACTGTCATAGTAGCGTAAAAAACAACAGTGGTAAAAGTACGCCAATTTTAATCAGTAACATAGAATTGAAAAACATGCTGGGCTAAATAGGTTGCTTTTATATTACAGAAAAGTATTAACCATTAATATTTAAAGCGTTGTCTAGTTTCTCTATGAGTAGCCTAATTAAATTTCCACTTACAACACAGTTGCCTAAGGGCTCTGATAGCAACGGTGTTCAGTACTCTAGTTTATGCGCAGACAGCAAGTGGTTAATCAAAGTACTTTATCATGCCTTATTGGCTACATACAAAAAAATGTTTTAGTTTAAAAACGTTTTTTTATTTTACATATAAAATATTTTAAAAATTTGGAATGGTATAATTCGCAATGTCAACAGAGTAAATTCACTCTTTAAACAAAATTTTCCGACGCGGTCTCTTTATTTAGTGATAAGTAAAACTGTGTGGTTATAGCCCAGTCAATTTGCGATAAGTTGTGTTTCTATTTAAACTTTACTTTTAAATCTATCCAAATTTATTATTAAAATTGTCGTTTTGCTTAAGTTTTTATGTTCAATCAATTCCGTTAGTTCCATGAATAGATTTATTTATTGCAAGGCGCGCAAACTAGACAATTTGGTAGTTTATTAAATATTGTTAGAACATAAACTAACTCCCAGGAATAGCTTGCATATTTTCATGTAGTTAAACAAGTATATAGATCCAATTTGCCATATATAAAACAGTAGTGTTATAAAAATATTGATAATGGGTAGTAAAGATTTAACACGACTCAATTATAACCCTTTCAGGCTAAATACAAATGAAAAAAAACGTTATTATTACTATATTCTTGACTTTTTCTAAGTGCTAAAAGGGTCATTAAATTATTTGTATGTTGCACTTAACAATTTAGTGCATCTAAAATGTACAACTAACTTTACTAATATTTTGTTAAATATTAAAATGAACAATATTTAATTATTTTTTGATAGAATCAATAAGTTTAAAAATCTAAAAAACTGAACAAATGACTAAGCTTTTCGAGGAATACTGAAGCTATAATTAAATACCCACCTTACTACAACGCAAGCGTGAACGACAGAGAAGCGACGAAAAAAACAATTTGTGAGTTTAAATTTGGGATAACCAAAATTTCGTGGGATTATGAGTGGAGACAACAGTACAATGGCAGATATGACAACAACGCTACCAGATCCAACAGACCCTAATTTGGGTTTAATAATCGGGTGTAGTGTAGGTGGGGTTGTTTTGTTAATCATCATAATTATTGCGATATATTGCGTAATTAAAAACATTAAAAAGAAGCGAGCCTTTGAAGGCAAGTATAGTCCGTCCGCCAACGAAGAAAAGGGTGGTGTGAGAATGAACGATATGATGAACGTAATGCAACCTCCACCTCCGGAACGATTAATTTGATTTAATTTTAAACTATCCCAAAATGCCATTTTCGAAAAGTTTCATTTTTTGATTCTATAGTTTAAGATAATGCTTGAAGGTTCGAAAAAGAGGAACAGCAAATTGTTTGGCGGTGATGTTCTATATAACAGAAATTACGACATTCTTTTAAATTTGCCAACTTGTAGTTTTTAATCCATCTTTTTACGTTGTTATAGTTTTTATATAGAACAACATAAAGTTAACGGTGCTTTCCTTTACTTTCGTTTTTTTTTTCTTCATTGTTTTTCGTTTTTAAATTTTTATTTGTTATTTTGAAAGCACCTATGCAATTGTGGCAAAACTTGTACGCTAAACCAACTAGATTAAATATTTGCAAATACTATCAAACAATATATAATTTAACAAACATTTTACTGTACTTTTACATCAAACATCACCATTTTTACAATGTTTTTATTTGTCAAGAAGCAGTCACATGCTTTTAGTCTAATTGATAAGCTGTATTGTACACATTAAATGTGCACTTATATTTGCCGTGTATTGGTACACTTTTTATGTGTTATTGTGGCACAAATGTATTTTTAAATAAAGGAAAATATTAATATTCTGATTCCAATACTTTTCATTCAGCTTAATAGGTTTTCTTTTTATTATAATATTAGGTTGATTAAATTATTTTACCAGACTAATAACTTCACAACTTTCACTTAATTGTATTTAAATAATCCAATACCACATTTGTTTAATTAATACATTTTACTTGTAGTAAAATTTTAAACAAGCAAACATTTATGCTTCGATAGTTTACTCTTTCCAAAATGTTTGACTTAATATTGTTGTAAATAATTAGTAGAAGTGTAACGGTTTTTAATTTTTGCGCTGTATAGACTTTCTGGACTAAATTTGGAATTTTCATCTTTATGAAGTGTTTTCTGGTCTCGGCTATCCAAAATATCTTTTTGAAGCTGAGCGTGAGATCTTAAGTGTAAATTAAAAATACTGCCGTTACTGAATGGGTTAGTAAAACTGTAAATTTTGCATAGTAAGTTTTGCTAAATTTTACTATTTAATTTTAGTTTTTTTACTAAAACAGGCTATGCCATAACCCAAATAAGGTATGTTAAAAACGACAACTAAACAAACTTAGTTACAGTTAAAACAAAACTTTTGGTTTTACTTTTTTTAGTTGGCTGGACAACATATATATTTTAGTTCACCTGTGCAAAAGTGCTGACGTTGGTGTTGCTGGATCTACCGACATTTGCTCAGCTACTTCCTGAATTTTTTTTTCATCATAGACATCTACAATAACAATAAAGTAGTTCTCAAAATAAACAAGCTCTTAAATAATGAAAATAAGCGGTTATTTTTAAAATTGTAATGAAATGTTATGGATAAATCCAGTTATGTTTATACTTTTTTTTCTAAAAAAAAGTTACAAATTTAACTTGTATAAAAATCTGAATTTTTAATTATAAAAAAAAGTACAAATTTAAATTATATAAAAATCTGAAATCGCAGACGTCCTTTTATTGAATTATAATACTAAAAATATTAAACTAGTTAATTTAAAATGTTATCGTACTTGATTGATGGAGTTTTTTAACTTCGACTTTTCGATCGATCACAATTTGTTTTCGCCTCGCTTCCCAGTGTAAAGCAGACATCATGAAAGTTTATAAAACAAGCTAAGATAACTTTTTTAAAAGTTGAACTAAATTTAGCATTCATTACTTTGTAATGTACAGTGTTACGTCACAATAAGTTTGCCTACTTTTAAAATAAAATAGAAGGTTCTACCATAGTCCATACATATTGTACGTACCTATTGAATATGGTTCTACTAACCCTTTTTTAATTATAAATCTACAACAAAAACAACCTTTTTTTCTAATCTACAATTTTATTTACAGGAGTTATAACGAATAATTAGTTATACAGCTTCGTTTACTAATTGGCTCTTGGATAGGAAGGATTGGTAAATAAAGTGGAACCAGGAGCGTGGTGTAGTGCTAAGAACACTAGCTACACCACCATGAGGTTGTGCGTTCAATCCCCACTGCTTTCATGTTGTAGCGCCCTTGAGTAAGGCGTTAAAACGGTACAAACTTCTGCCGAGCCAGCACTAAATCAGCAGCATTATTAACGTGCAATTAAAGTCTCTATAATATCCCAAACTGCCACAGGGAAACAAATGTTATTCTATGTTTAGGTCGTGTATTCGACCTTTCCACATCGAGGATAAAGATATATACAAAAAAAAAGAATACAAATTTCAATAACCAGACATTTCTCTAAACAATTAACTATTTTCTAGTTTGACAAGATTGGATACACGACTTAATATACAGTAAGCTAAGGAAAACAAATACAGTTGACAAAAAAAACAAACATGCAATCCATTTGATAAATAAGTATTGCGAAAACTGGACAAGAAAAAAAATACTCAAGTCATATGACGGGCAATTAAAATCAATCAAAAGTTGACATTTTTTTTAAACTTTTGAACCTAAAATTCTTGGTTAAAACGCCACCAGGCAAAGGTTCCGCATCCAGTCAACTGTGACGCAGTTTAGCAACCTCATTGAGTCATTGGTTGCTATGCCACCCTTTGCCTGGCAACAACCCTTGTTGTCCTCTTTATTGGTTAAATTAGAAATATAAGTGTCAAAGAGTAGGTGGAAAAACATATAAAACACATCAGGATAAAATTGAATTTAAGAGTGCTATAACTGCATGCAAAAATGTGTATGCACTTTACACAATGTTGAAGTATTTATAAGCTGACCTTACTACTAGTTTGAAAAGCATCAAAAAGCGAAATGTATACACAAGCGCTACACCCATATTTTAACGTAGTAGTGGTAAAAATCGCCAAAATAACAAATTTATGAAGGCGTTGTTGGATGTGATTTAATTTAAAATGTAGCAGCAAAACAGAGGTGATTTACTGAGTATTACTTAAAGCTGTACATACATAAAGTTCAACATTGCGCAAGCGATAATCCGGCGTATGTACACAAAACACAATGATATTTGTACACATTTACATGTACCCGCACACACTGTACATAAAATCGGTATTCAGCGATTATTTTTTGGAGCACTAAACAAAACAAAGTCGAAGGCAAAAAAAATACAACGTTATTAACATGCTTGATATTTGCTGTGTTACTAGCGTAAACATTACGCGACCTTTTGCTTATGTACATGTCATTTTACATAATTACGTAATAATTTATATACATTATTTAAATATACAGTATATAGCTTCGGGAATATTTTTGTGTACGGAATAAAAAAATGTATCAGGAAAGTATTTTTGTTTATAATAAATACGTTTTTTTCTTCTTTATTTTCATGTTAGTGAAATGAGGAATAAAAAAGGGAATTCATTTTTAAAGTGTAAAATGGTTGAAAAGGGTATAATATTTAAAGGCTTAAAATACAAAAAAGACGTGCCAAAGAAACTTCTAACTCTAAACCACCTAAAATCAAAGAACATCAGTAGGGAGCTATTATAATACACACACACCAAAGCCAAAATTTGTCTATATAGTTTAATAAAGACTGCAAAAATGCTAAAATCTAGATGGGACTAAAATTAAATTTGGTCTAAAAACAAGAAGCGAAGTTGAAATTGAAACAGCTACGGTCAAGGACTTAAATAAAATCAAGCAACAAATTGGGGATTACTTTTTAGGCAAAGTACATGTTGCGAACTGTATTTTGGTGAACAACGACAGCCTTGGACATAGCTTGAAGTTGAGCATCTTGATCATGTTGGGTGTGGCCACTTGTCAGTGAACCCTCACCACTATAGTAAATAAAATAGAAAAAATATTATAAGTCTCTAAGGAACAAAATTTGAACTTTATTAAATGGTCATCCCTTTATAAAGGATCTTTAATAGTTTAGTATTTAATAAAGCCCATAATCATTATGACAAAAAGTAAAAACAGAAAAAAATAAAAACAATTTGTCATTTTGCAAAACCATAAAATCAAGAAAGTAAAAAAGTAAAAATAAAAGAAATACAAACTATTTAATAAATTTTAAAATGAAAATGAACTGCTGCCACTACTTTTACGTCCATAAAGGTCATACGAAACACAATATAATTTATCAAAACAGTAATATTATAATTTAATAAAAATACAAAATATTATTTAATAACAAAACAAACCTGTCATGATCTTTATCCACAAGATGATATCGAGCTCTGAAGGCCACCAAGTGAGCATAATAAGCAGGAGCAGGAATAGACACAGATCTTGTACATCTTACATAAGTATGACACAACTGATAGGTGAGAATTTGAAGATCATCGGCCATGAAGCTGTTGTCATCCCACAACACATGGTAATGTGAAGGACGTGATGTACCCTGGTTAAGAAAAACAGTGATTTAAACTTTTAAAGTGAAAAAGTACAAATCATGGAGTTATACTAAAATTCTGCAGGCAAACACTGCTTCTTATTTTTTGTAAAGTCATTGAAATAGTTTAGTAGAATACAACTATATAGATTTAAAAAAGTAAATAGCAATTTTACCACTAGTACATGTCTACAGTCTGGAACAATTAAATTGGCAAACTAGTTTACACACAATAGTATAGTTTGGAAACAGAATATATTTCTTTAAAACTTACTTGAATACCAGCATGACTGCACAAATAAAAATCAAACTCAGTTGGGTGACAAATTCCAATATCGACAGTTGTACCAGCAGGAATGTTTCCGCTCTTTCCACTTCTGTCATCGATATTGCGACAAAACAAGCGGGTGTGATGACGTTTTTGTACCACAATAAAAGTAATGCCAGGTTGATATCCAACTTCAAGCATAGTACATGCTTCCCTGATGGCACGAAGTTCAGTAGACAACACCTAAAAACAAGAATATTGTTAAGAGTGCCATAAAAAAATTGAATTTTATTGTGAACTTCGCTAATAAAAAAATTACATAATATTTTAAATTTAATGGTTCAGTTAGTATAAAACTTTTTGCATTTTTATTTATTAATAACAAATTAAAAAATATTTACCTGCTGAAACTGCCCTTCTGATACTCCATCACGATACATGATTACACGAACAGGCTTGTATCTCGTGGCCTTGTAAAACTCAATCATGAGATCACGAACCATCACGGCAAGATCACGAATAATCTCCTCCCGATGTTGTTGCACACGAACAGTGGCACTGTAGCGTGATGGATGAGCATCCATACTTCCAACAACCTTTAAAAGAAAAAGGTAATCAGCAAAATAACAAATATAATTAGCATTTAGCAATGTTGTGAAAGGTGTTCAATATCTAGATTTTTTTAAAACTTTAATCACTAGGTTTAATTCATTAGATTATATTTTATCTGAAATAAATACCCGGCTGAGAATAAAGATTAAAGCAAAATGCCAATGAAATTTCATAAAAATTGGCAAATACAAATTAAAACATAGTAATTTTTTTGAAATATTAAATCGTATAAGAAAAAAAAAACTACTCACAGCAGCAATGGAAGGTTTTCTCATATCACCAGCAGGAGGATGAGTCACATCAGCTCCGAAGAAGATAACTGGATCGTTGAAAACTTTTGGCCTGAAACAAACAGAAATACTTGTATTCGCACACACATAAATGATAAAGATCATCATTAAATTTTGACACAAAAAAGTTTTTTTACTTTTTTTTTTAAACTTTATTCAACCATACATTGGTAAAATTAAAAATACCCTTTTAACCCACCTTAATGATGGAACAAGTATATTGTTCACTCCACCAAGTTTAACATTTATTTTAAGGCACAAGTTTGACAAAGTCTGAGGCGAGGTTTTTACAACATTTTTCACTTGTACACACTGGGTAGCAATACCAAGAAGAGTATCACCGACACGTTTCACCTCAGCTAAATAATACAAAAATAAAAAATTGTCTTAACGTAAAAAAGTTTCAGCAAAATTTCAGCTTAGTGGACAATATCCAATTTACGGAAAAAAAACTGTCATGTGGTGTTCAAGTAAATTCTCAAAGACAAAAATTAGTTGCGACCATATTATAAAAATTACACTGCAGCCCATAAGATGGATTAGGGTAAAATAAATATCTAAAAATATGATATATATAATTTTCCGTTGAACTTGATTCACAAAACCTACTTAACTTAAAAAAAACATTTACTTAAAATAGCAATTTATAAAATCCTGTTAGATACTCAAATAAAAGAAAACAGAAAAGTTTACCATAGACTGGAGTCTTTCCAGGAAGTATTACAACAATTAACTGCAGAGCACGAAATTCATCACACAGATGTCTAAACAAATAAATTTATTGCTAATTAAAATCACTACTGCAGCTGTTACAATTTTTTTTATAAAACAAGTTAATACATTAACAAAAATGTATATAACTAATCATGGCATCTTAAACCAAAACGTTTCTAAAAATTGTTCTCTTTATAATACAAAAAAATTTTATAATAAATGTGATACACTTAGTAAGTACAATAAGTGGCATTTTTAGTAAACCAGTATTCTTATACCTGAAAAGAGGTTCAACATGTTCAGAGCCTTGTGCATATTTACAAAATACTGGAGTGCCACGGATTGGCATTCCTGCATCTTCAGAAATCCTCTGAAGGTTTTTAATAAATGTACGAAGATGTTGATCCTTAAAACAGAATAACACATAAATGCCTCTTTACTTATCTTCTAGATTTTTTTATGTAATTTAAAAAGTGTATTTTATTGGTAAGGTAATCCTTGTACATAACATACAGAAACTAAAGAAAAGTTATTGTTTAGAGTAATCTGTTTTCATGTGAATTTGTAAGTATTTTGCTTACTTGGCACATTCTTTGATGAGCAAAACAAGCGATGGCCCAAACATCAATACTTATACCAGAGTGAAATTGTTTGCCTCTCATATCCCAAACACCTTGGTTTGGTGTCGCTTGCATTCGAGTCTACAACATGAAAAAATGGCAAAATTTATGTCTAAAAAATAATTGCGCTTGCTTTTAGTAGCTTAGCTGTACTTACATCACCACCATATTGTATTTTTGGAGCCGGCAAAACTCGACCTCTCACTTCTGTCATCTCATCAATAACCTAAAAAAAATTTTAAAAACAAATTTTAAGAAACATTTAATGGGCCTATTAAAATTGTAATTGATTAAGCCTGTAATTCTTTTTATAATCAATTATAATAAAAAGTTGCTTACTTGAATCCCGAACTCTTGAACATATGGATCATTGTTAAACTGAGCTTTTCTCACCAACTGAGCAATCTCCTTTTCTCTGTCAGGAGCTGATCGAGCAGTTGCCTGGCAAACAAAGAAAAAAATTGATCAAATTTGGATTTAAACTGTAAAATCTTTTTAAAAATACATGTTGATTATCTATTAAATTGAATACTATTCATCAAATGTTTATTATTTGGGGCATACTAAAATTGACAAATGCAAATTTGTTATAAATAAAACTTTTTCCAAAAACTGGTAAGAGAAACATAGCAAAATAAAACTATTTTTAAAAAGAAATAAAGACTTATTTTAATCCAGGGAAGACTTACCTTAATCATGGTAGAAGTTTGACTGTCAGTAAGTTTCTTAATACAACGTTGTCCTTGAACTATATTACAAACTTCTATTGGAAGGTAGGTGTGTTTTTGTTCCTGCCCTACTTGTAAACATGGCAAGAATGGAAACCTAAGAGAAGTGTTAATTATTTATCAACAGAACAAAATTTACATTATGAACATTAATTGCCATAAGCAAATCATAACAAATCACTAATGAGTATATATTTAAAAGAACAAGTAGTTTTTTGTTCAATAAACAATTTAGCAGAATTTAACATAGTGTCATTAAGTCACTAAAAAACTTACACTTCCTGTTTAATGTTTAACTAACTTACTGCAAAGTTTTGCTGTGTTTTTCCTGGAAGTAGCGAGCCACTGAGCACTCTATAGTTTGCCCAGATTCAAGTTGTAGGGGAAATGTTTGGGAAGAAGCAGCTCTTCTGGTGACATTACAAACCCGATATTTTCTACGCATGGATCCACAATGTGTAATTTCAACCTAAATATGCGAAAAAAGATTTTATTAAATTTTGTTCTACTCCACTTAACTTAAATTTATACACTTTAAACTTTAAAACAGATAAAATTGGACTTTTTGCTTATAAAGAATTTCTTATGTTAAATAACAATTAACTACTTTTACCTTTAAACCTCGTATTTCTTTAGTAAATTTTACTCTTTGTGAATCAGTTAGACCTCTGATCAAATGCAAGTCTTCGACGCGTAACTCAAGAACGTCGCACAAAAACTTCACACAAGACTGTGCACGATAAAATGCAGTAGCAGACACTAAACAAAAATTTAAATCCTTTTAAATGCAAAATAGAAAAAAATTTAAACTCTAGATTTATAAAACACCAAAAAACACCAGAGTGCTAATTTACTTTCTTAAATTATTAACTGAACTTACCATCAATATTAAGCATCATTTTCCACTGTGATGGTCTCATACTTTGATGAAAACCAAACCACACCTCTCTTCCACCACCTAGTGGAGGTGTATACCCTTCCGGGGCAGAAAAAAATGATCGGCCAACTGGTGTGTATCTTCAAAATTAAACAGTTGTGTTACTCTAAAAGCTGGTAATTAATATATATCGAGTTCAATATATATACAAAACAGCAAAAAAGTTTAAATTTTTTTTTAATAGAAAGAAGTATATATCTGTACTAGTAAACCCGCCACACTTCGTGTGGGACTCCCGTTGTACGGCTAGCTTGTAAGACCAGCTAGCTCTATTTTAACATGGCCATATAAAATTACCTTTTTAAACATAACGTTTTATTACTACTTTTTCTATAGCAATAATGTTTACATAATCAGAAGATTTATTAAAAATGAAAACAATTCATTAAAAATAAAAAGAATTCATTGAAATGAAAACAAGCAGTTTGATTATTTAACAACAAAATTAAAATTATGTCCTATCTTTACACAATATTTATGTAAACGTGACTCTAAACTATGGTAACATGATTTTTTCTTCACATGAACAGCATAAGTTTTTAAATTTGTGATGCCAAAGCTGTGCTTTGCAAAATAAACATTCAGTATTTAAAGCACCAATGCACCAATTTTGGCTTAAATTTCTGATTCGCGAAAAATACTTCAGTCGAATACAAAGCGCACTCAGTTCACACCAAAAAACCTTTAGTGTTAACTAACGCACTGGTTTTTCTTCTTTCACAATTTTTCCACGTTTTTTTAATAGTGTTAGAAATTTTATTTTTTACAAACAAATTAAAAAACGAAATTAATATAACATTTAACGACGAAGTAAAAATATCAAGTACTGTTTACTTTTATTCGCGTCTATTTATTAGTAAGCGACTTTTGTTAACATCAATAGCCTACCACGTGTTTTGGCGATATCAAAAAATGTCTTTGCGGTTGGCAACTTTATTTAATATAAATCCAATAAATTAAAGTAAGCCGTATTTATTTTAAACATTTTAATTTAAATACCTTTAACGAAACCTAGTTAATAAATTAGTGTAGTAAAAAACAAAATTATTAATTTGATAAATTTACTGCTAAAATGAAAATTATATATGTCTAGTTTTTTACAACATTTATATGAACCTATATTACTTTAAACGATGTAAACATAATAACAATTCTTGTACAATGAATATTCTCTATAAAGTAATTATAAAATCGTTCAACAACAACCATTTGTTCATTTAACTGTTTACTTAGACTGTACTTAGCATAAAGGCAAAAATTCCAAATTTTTAATTTTCTTTTATGCATGAAGCGTTTTTTTCTTCTCTGTCGTGATATTAAAAAGAAACGGTGCGATATTTTAAAGAGAAAAATTACATTCTCTTTAGCGCATGCAATCAAAGAATAGTGCATGCGATCGTTTTTTACATTTCTCTCGTTCTCTTTAAGATAATAGAAAGAAACGTAGCGGCAAATTAAAATATAGTTTTGCTTATTACGGATAACCTTTATAAAACATTAAACAAATAATAAGGCAATTCCACAGAAGAACATATATCCCAGCTATAGGCAAAAACTCGAGTCGTAATTCATTGTAGTTATTTCGTGATGGAACACACAAAATTTAGAAATCCATATATATATAGATAACTAAGCTTACAAAATATAGTAATATGCCAAAAAACAGAATGATTTAATGGCTTTCAATGTTGTATATTTACCTATTGATTAATTGCATTAAACAAATGATTAAAAAACTTAATCATCAATTTATTATGCTAGCCCTATTCATTTGAATGACTAAAATGTCTAAATTTTAAAAAGGCTTTTAAAGGCTTTCTCTTTAGCTTTTTTTATTAGACAAACCCTCTGGGAACCAAAACTTCTTCTATTCCATAAAAATATAAATTTATTGATATCTTGTACACTGGTAGTTTAAAGTTTGTTTATTTGATGTTTGAATTTTTACACAAATTGAAAATTCTGACATATAATATCTACCTTAAACAAGATTGAAAGATTTCTTAACTTAAAAATTACCTCATAGATGGCAGATGTCTCATTACAACATCTAATGACTGAACAGTTTCAAATGGAATTCCATGCATTTTTCCTTCTAAGGCCAATTTAAGAGAATAAAGAGAAACCCGAGACACCCATTTTATAGCAACAGTGAAAGTTCTGTCCCTTCCTTCACCAGGCAAGGTAACCTCAACTTCTAACTATTAAGAAAGCGAAAAGAGTTTTTTTAAGTATATATTTATCATTGAAATAAATTTAGTTTTATGATGATTTAACTATAACAGTAATCCATTATACTTGGTGAGTTTAAGAAAGTTTACCAGCAATCTTATAAACTAATGAACAGCTGTTTGCATTGAACTTTAAAAATTAGTATATATATACTGCAGTTAATTTAATATATATAGTTATATCATTTATTTATTAATAGAATTTAGCTTTATATTGACCTTTTGTTTATCAATGGGCAGAGGTTGAGCGGTGTACAAATTTTTTCTTCCGTCAAATACAGGTTTGCGATCTTGAAAAATAGCGGAGCGAAAATTCTCGACCATTGTGTTTATTATCTCACTAAAAATTTTTTTTAATAAATTAAGTCTTACTTTGTTAAGTTTTTAAAAGCTGAAACCATTTCATTGAAAAAGCGTCATAAGTCAAGTCCACCAACTACAATATAATAATTACCGATTAACTCTTCTTGGGCACTTGTCCGGCTTTATATCAATGTCATAATGATGAATATCGCCATTTGGAATGGAAACTTTAAAATAATTTGCTTTTAACCAGATAGGTTTTCCAAGTTGGCCAGTGTTGGGGCGAGCAGGTGCTTGAAAATCAACGTCTCGGGCCGGTGTAGCAATGGGAAATCTCGGATCCATCATAGTAGCTAGTAATTAAATGTTAAAAAATAAATTATCACAAATATATAAATCTATAATTAAAATAAATTTCACTATTACAATGAACTAAACGTTGGTATATAATAATAATTTTTATAGAAATAAAAATATTACTTCCTCTTCCGCATGTTGGTGTTACAACAGTTGGATTTGGAGGAACAATGACTGTTGACGGAGATGGATTCGCCACCGCTGGTTGTGTCTGTGGGACGCCTCCCAGCGCACCATACTGGGGTAAAATTGGTTGTCCCTGGCCCTGAGGATACATCAAACTAGTCACGCTGTTTTCCGTGAACTTCATACAAGGCAGTGAAACTTGGCAAGGTACCGGCGACTTTGCGTCAGTATCAATGCAATTTTAAGATTAAAATACAACAGAAAAATAAAAAATTGAATCAACCTATTCTAAAAAAGACAGAAAAAGCAAAGCTAAGAATGTTAAGTCAGTTTTTTTTATTTGTACTTTTTAACAACTTACTACAAAATTCACAAAAACGTAACCTTATACATTTTAAACATTTAAAAGCAATATCATGCAGTCATGTAACAAGAATAATTGTAATTAATTACATTTAAAAGTAACTCCTTGCCTAATCGACATACAACTTAATTAGCACATATTTAGGTTTAGAAGCATGTTTTTGTATATTCACTTAAAAACTACTACTAGTTTAGACTTGTTAACTAAAATACATACAACTCTCTACAACCGACAAAAGCTAAAACACCAAACAAAAGAGTTCGTGCGTGAGACACGAATCCAAAAACAAACCGACAGCAACGACTAAAAAAAGAATAGCCTCAAAGCAGAGTTTACAAGTTATCGAAGTCGCCCAAAATGTCGCTTAAAAATTATAACATATTAAGGACCAATTAAGATTCTACATACCATAGCATATAAATAAATTTTATTATACATAAAATATTTATAAATAACAAAGCCAAAAATATTAGGTAATGACAAATAGTACAATACTCCTGCAAAATCTAGTAGCTGAATATTTCAATAATTAATACAGAAAAAAACAAAAATATCTGATTTTACATGTAAAATAGTTTCCTATTCTATTCATATTATAACTATTCTGTTTAATTTTAAAAACATAAAAAAAGGCTTTAAAAAAGGTTAGAAGGGTAATATTTATTATAAAATATATAAAATTATTACCGTAAAATGCGTTTTTCGGTTACATATTAGATCAATGCAAATAGGTTAAAATATTTAACTTTGTTAATTAAATAGATTATTGGTTAGGAGGTCTAACGTGCACGTGCATCAACATACACCAACACATTTACTTAAACACAAACTGGCTGGCAATCTTTTTTCCATTGCTTTATTTTTAGTAATTTTTCTACATTATGTATAGCTGATTATGTGTTAATATGTTAAAGTGGTGTTATTAAGATCGTTTGGCGTAAAACGTTTACAAAAGCTCTCATATTATATAATTTTAGAAGTACAAGAACATTTGAATTTAGTCGCATATGTAATAAATCTGTTTGAAAAAAATTTTTTGCATAATTTTTAACTTTTGTATTTTTTTGTACAGAATAATAATGTATTTTATAATAAAATACACAAATTAATTATTACCCATGTACATAGACATAATATTGTGTCACATGATAAAAAAACGGCTGGCACGAGACTAAAATCATGTGACTGACGTCATTAGTTGTTCGGTTCTCTTTGAGAAATTCTTTCCGAGATTTAACTTACGATTTGCGTACTAGTTAGTTGGATCGCGTCAATGTTTGAATGCTAGAGTAAAAAAAATAACATTTTATATTTAGATAATTTATTTAAGAATCTTCTTCGTTTATTTATTTTCTATAAATCAGTCTCTATATCAACAAAAATAATGGCAAATCCAGCTTACGCACCATTTTTCAGTTCTATGGGCGCCGCATCCGCCATGGTTTTTAGTGGTAAGTTTAATAAAATTTATAATTATGAAGTGAATGCTTAAACTTTGATGTAATATATATTTTTTAATATACTAGTTAAACTATATAATTAAGTTTTTGAGTTTTTTAAAAATCTAAAAGTAACCCATATATGATGATTTAAAAAAAAAAGAATTTTTATGTTTTTCATTGTATTCATACACTGATATGGTCTACTTATGTTATAAATACCAGTAACAATTTATGTATTTCTACAAGATAAACCAACTCTTATGTTTTAGCACTTGGTGCCGCCTATGGAACAGCCAAGTCAGGTACTGGAATCGCAGCCATGAGTATAATGCGACCCGAACTTATTATGAAATCAGTTGTCCCAGTTGTCATGGCTGGTATTATTGCCATTTATGGTGTTGTCATCGCTGTTTTAATTTCACAAAAGATGTCTGCAGATATGGAATTATTTGCGTAAGTTTTAACCGTCTAGCGATTTAACAATCAAACAAATCCTTGCTTAATCTTAAAATGTTAGTTTTATAAGTTAATTTTAAACTTTTTTTTTTATTTGCAGTGCATTTTTACATCTTGGAGCTGGTCTTAGTGTGGGTTTGTCTGGGCTAGCTGCCGGATTTGCTATTGGAATTGTAGGAGATGCGGGAGTTAGGGGTACTGCACAACAGCCTAAATTATTTGTTGGTAAGTAAATTTTTGTAATTGATGTTGTGTTTATATTTTTAAAAACTTAACAATTAATTTTTTCTTTTAGGTATGATTCTTATCTTGATCTTTGCCGAAGTCTTGGGATTGTATGGTCTTATTACTGCTTTGGTATTAATTGTCAAGGGACCTTAAATTTGGACTTTATTAACAAATAAACTTTAATCTATCCTCAGATTTTTTTATGGTAAAAATTGTTATAGTTTGTTTACTATAACGTTTTTGCCTATTTATGCCAAACCAAATTAAAAATATTTAAATTCAGCGCCAACAGTTTTTTGTTTAATATATATATTATTTATCAAATTTTATCATGGTTGTTTAAAAGTTCTTAATGCTGGATCAATACTGTACATTGGTGATTAAAGCTTTTATTTTAAAATTATGTGTGCAATCTTACTTTACAAGTGTAGTATTTTGTTTTGTGTTTGTAAATAAATATTGTTGGTAGTAAATAATAAGAAAAATATTGCACGCTTAATGTTTGCTGTGAAGTCGTCCATAAAAACAGAGCTTAAAAGACGTGACATAATACCTACTTTATTGAAATTTACGTAAATAACCCTTTTAAATTTATGTAACTACAAGGTTATTGTTAAAGGTTTTCTTGTAGCTGTTGGAATTAAACATTTTTTTGCCAAACGGTTAAGCGATGATTCGTGTTATAACGCAATCAATATAACGTTAGCACTCTTTAGGTCGCCACGATAAAAATTAGAATCCCCGCGAAAAACACTAACGTTATTAAATTATTCATCTGTAGCTTGTTGATTACATTTGTTTTTTGGACATTAAGCCAATAACTAATGACATCTTGATTAAAAGATTTATTAACTAACTTTTAATTACTGCACGAATATACGAATATTATACAACTTGATCATCCTAAGCGGATGATTTACGTATTTGTATTGTTCCACTATATCTCCCCTAATAGAACAACCAAATGATTCCCTGAATTGTTTTTATATTAAACATAAACAGTAAAGTAATAATTTGTACCATCACTGCCCAATGGTGTAAATGCTGGCCCGTGGTTAGGTGTTTTACAATAGGCCTATACGGATTTAAATTGTTGCGTTTTTTTTAAGTGTTGTAAATTCGTAGGAGAAAATAGTTGTGTTTTATGTTAGCTGTTTTAAAATTTTTCTGTATTATAGTATGTCAAAGGAAGCTTATACATATATAATAGGTACAAAACTTTACCAATACCATACTATTTAAGGATCAATCGATGGCAAGAAACAAGTATGTATTAGTAATAGATAAGATTAGGCGTTGCTTGTATATATGATTGCAGGTTCAAAAGCCTTTTAAGGTTCAAAAGCCTTTTTTTAATCCTTTTAAAACTTACATTTAAAACATAAAGCGCATTGATCTTTTAATAAACCTTTCTTCGTATATTTATCAAATTTCTAATCTCTAGGCTAACTTTACGACTGACTGCGCCTAGCGTGGATATAAAAAAGGAAATTATCAAACAGATGTTGTAACTAAGTAAAGACAAAACTCGTACCAAAAATGTCATTAAAATGTATAGATTAAACAAACGTTGCTGCCTGACTGTAGTATCAATAACGTGTGTAAGGTTTATAAAGTTTTTTTAAAAGTTATTTATCTACCAATTTTAATTAATGAATTAATGACGTGATTCATCTTAAAGTCATGATCGTGCGTTGTCACATCAGGCCATACTTGCACGAAAAACAACTAAACAAACTGGGTAAAAAATGCCAGTTTACTACTGTTGTTGCATTTTGTCGTTTATCAGTTTATTACGAAACTGCTTTAATTCAAGAACTTATTTTTAGCGTTGGAGGCATGTAGTTAATAATTAACTCAAACATTTTGATAAAATTAAATATTTTGTATTGGTACAAATTAACAATTCTGATGATAGTTGAATAAAAAGAAAGTAATGTTTTGGCTTGTTGCCTTGGGATCTGTGATTTTAATCTCATTTCTTGTTTTATTGTGCACAAAACGCAAAAAGAGGTAAGCCATAATTGATTTTTTTTTTTAAATTGTAACAGTCTAACAGTATTTTTCTATTTGCTATTAAACTTTTGGATTCTATATTCAGTCAACTAGCAATTTTATATATATATTTTTTTTTATGTTACCATTATTTTATTTAAACACCACAACTTTCAAATCAATAAAGAGCTTCTTCATCAGTTACCGTTGTAAGTTATGGGCCAAAATTAAGTCATGATGCCAGTGCAGTTGCTGCTGATGAAGATAATCCTGTTTCTGCCGAATCGATTCACTCAAACCATCAAAACTCACTTAAAAGGGTTAGCAGTGAAGGAAGGAGGTCCCATTCCCTGTGTAAGTTGAACTACCTCATTGGTTTTATATTGTTACCTAGGTAGAAGATGCAATGTAGCTTTTAGAAAAACCAGTAAGGCCTCTTGTTAGTTTTTAGATTTTCTAACTTTAAATAACAATGTTCATTTTTCTAGCTGTAGCTAGTCAAAGAGGACTACCAGATTTACCACAAGAAAATAATGAGCCTAAAAGTAACAGTATCAAAAGAAATTCATCCCGAACAGGAACGTGCAGTGGTTCTATTGATGAAAATAGCCACAATGATATGGGTGTGTAATTAAATTGTGTACAATAAAAAAAAACTTTAAATAAATTATAGATTTGTTTTAGTTTCATTTACACCATTGCAAAAGTTAGTTAAATATTAACCTCAAAATCGGATTTTATTGCGTTAATGTACTTAATTTTTATAGTGAAAATTTTTAAAAACCTGTTAACCTAGTCACTAAATCAATATTTGATGTGTTGCATATAGACAGTAGACATTCAAGCCCAAAAGGTCGTAAACTACCCAATCCACCACCAAATGACGAAATTATTGCAGTAAATCATTTCGAACTTCATCAACAGCAGGTCAACTACAATACAAAATAATTTGTTAATCAATAACCTATTTGTTTAAAAAAATTGTTTTAAAATATAATTATTCTATCCATAAAAAAAGTTTACAACAAGCAACATTTTTTTAAATTATTTTTTAGGCTATTCAAGATGAAGAAGATATGTATGCTAAAGTTGGGGATAATGATGGTAAACCTTCAAAACCAGAAATTAAAACTCTACACATTAAAGAAGGAAGTGGGGATTCATCTTTTTATGCAAAGGTAAAAAAAACGCTTCAAAAACCAAGTTTAGGTTCTTTAAGTTTTGCCAGAAACTAAACAAAAATTTATCGACATATATACCAGTTGTCATTGTAAACCAACTTATTGATTTTTCCGCTTGTCTGGGTAAATTAAATATAACCTATATGTTATATTTTCTAAATAAATAGTATACGTGATAACGAGTATCAGAAGTTAAATATTAATATCTGTTTAGGTTGGAGGTGAAGAGGAAGGTGATGTGGATTTGTATGCACAAGTAGAAGACCAGAAAATTAAAGTTGGTTTATGTTGTAATAGTAACTGAATATAATTATGTTATTTGGTGATTTTACAACACCATAAAAGCCTCAGTATGGCTAACAACTTGTATAATATAATAAAGGGGAATACATTAAACATCATGAAAATTAAATTAGCTTTCACAAATCAAAAGTCCTACAGTTATCACTTCATTGCTTTTAAAAAGTGTTTACTTTGTAGTTGAATGGAAATGTTAGCGAACAGTCTAGCTCAAATGATGCCACTACTTTAGACAATCAAATTCAATATGGTGACGCTGAATATGCTTCAATTGATAAAATTAAGAAGACGAGCGTTAAAAGAAAACCTTCTGAAATCTGTAAGAAATAAAGAAAAATTGATCATTTTAAGAGTTATTTTTCTATAACACTTTAAAATATATTAAACAAATTTTTCTGAAAAGCTTTACCTGTAGATAGTTATACCAACTAGACCAGTGGTTCTTAACCAGGGGGGTACGCCCCCCAAGGGGGGTGTCAGGTATTTCCAAGGGGGGCAAAGCCCTAAATCCAAATTTAAAAATTTAGAACAAAAAAATTGATAAACAGATCTTAGCACAAGAGTTTATGTAATCATTAAGATAAGCATAACTTAAGTAGAAAGAGGTAACTTACAGTAGTCATATTACTGCGGTTAATTAGATAAATCGACAAAAAAATACATTTTGTACGTATTAAAAAATTGAGAGGGCTTGAAGGGTATTATCAATACTTAAAGGAGGCGTGGTTAGAAAAAGGTTAAGAACCACTGAACTAGACACAAAATTTATTTATAAACACTTATGTTAACTTGAAAAATGTAAGTTTGAATAATTTGGTGTAATACTGGCAGCATATTGTAGTGATGGTAAGATGTCCAATGTGATATTCCTATTGATTTAAATTCCATAGCATCTAAAACTTTAAACAATAAATTCCATAGCATCTAAAACTCGCATAAACTTGAAACGGGGATTGCTGGGATAAACAAAATGTGGCTATACGTTCAAGCTGTGTAGACAAACTTCCACAAAAAAAATAATATAAACAAATTTTTGTTTAGCCGAATCTTCACAAGTGGAGCCTCCAGCACCGCCCATTCCCGAGAGAAATTTTGATATAGAAGATGAGGAGAATAACAACGAAGCACAAAACACAGATACTCAGCAGGATAATGAGGAAGAACCTCAAAAGGTTTGTGCAAACCTAAAAACAACATTTGTTGTAGGCAGAATGTTTAAAATCTTGTTGTCCAAATTGATTAGCCTTGTTTTGACATTTTGATTTTTTATAATGTAGGGACCCATGTATGACAAACTGTGTGTAAGAGAAAGCTTAGATCACATAAAGAAAAGAGTGGAAGTTGAACAAGAGAGAAAAGTCAGATATGCTAATGTGAGTGCAATTAATGAAAACTCAAATGGAGTTTATGCCCAGGTGAGATCAGTATTTCTATATTTTTTATTAAATTTCCAGGTTAGATTTTTATAAGGTGTTGTTTTAATTATCCAGATAGACGATCCTAATTCAGAAGGATTGTATGAGAGCCTTAGTGTGCCAGGCTCGGCTGATGGCACATTTATTCCCCCTCAACAAAACAATTTAATGGATAACACAGCAGAATACACATCGATTACTGAAATAAACAATGTCCAACCCGCACTATCTGATACTGACAGCACAGGTATACAGGAACTTAACAATCAAAGAGCACCACCTAGACTACATCATTACGAGCAAATAGAGCAGCAAAATGATACATAAATATTCAAACTTTAATTACAAATTCGAATAAAATAAAATGGTTGCAGCTGGTGCAAACAATTACAATTGGCCATCTTTCAATTTAATGCAGATTTACTTAAAGTTTATGCACCTATGCAGTATTTCCTGCACTTAGACATTTCGTTTGCTGGGCAGTGTAAACAAAATTAATTTAAAAAGTTTGTTTGTCGATTGGTAGCAGAACTCTTTGTTGCCTTGCAGTATTTTTTTATTCTTTTGTGCAAATATTTCTAAGCAGGACTTGAGATATATCAATTTTTATGAAATCTTATTCTTATTTTATAGTGGAGTGTATTCTGATTATGTTTTTGTGTAAAAATTAAATGCACTAAAAGTGTGTAGAATTTTTTGTATTATTTTATTAGGTTTCATGTTTAAATTTTTAATTTGTTGGTTACCTTGTAATAGTTTTACAATAATAACCCACTGCTAACTTAAATTTATTTTGAGTTAATTGAAATAAATGATTTTTTTGTTTTAGAATGATTTTAAAACTGAATAAATATACTGACAGCTGATTTAAAAATATTTTGGGATAGTCACGATAAAATACTGGAGCAGTTAAAATTATACATGATTGGCTTCTTGTATTGTATTGTTAAACTAAAAATTTTCCACAGTAAAATAAACTAAAATAAATTAGCTTTAATTATCATCAACGGGATGAAGTATTTCCTTGTACCACAATAGAAGATGATATCTGCTTTTCATGAGAGAGTTTTTTCATAGCTTGCTTTCTACGATTTTCATCTCGTTGATACTCGACCTCAAGCTTGCGTTTAAGCAATCTTGATTTTATTTCCAGTTCCTTTTGATTTAATTTCTCCTAAAAATACTTGTTACATGAATGATTTGAATATTTAAAAATGTTACACATTTAGAAAAAAATTCCACCAACCTGTTTTCTTTGTTCTTTCTCCCCTTTTTTCCTTTTTTCCTCCTTTTGTTTTTGGATTTCTGCTTCAGCTTTTAAAGCAATTTCCTTTTTTATGCGATCAGATTCTTTTCTTTGTGCATCAGCCTAACACAAAAATTATATTTTTTTTAAAGTACAATACACATATATCCAGTAGAAAATACCATAAAACGTCGAAATACCTTAACTCTCTCTAGTAGTTCACTTAACAAGCGAATAGATTCCAGTTTTCTTTGTGCTAGTAACAACTTTCTCTCTTCAATTGCAATTCTTGCTGCCAGTTTTGCAGCTTGTTCCCGCTCTTGTTGCTCTCTTCGTTTCTTTCTTCGTTTTTCTTCTCTTTTTTGCCTTCTTTCATCTTGCATGCGAATTATTTTCTCTTCCTTTTTACTAAGTAAAACAAAAAAAAATTCACAAATAAAAAAAATTTTATCATAATTTTTAGTGTGTTGTTACCGTTCTTCGTCAATTTTCCTTTGAATTTCTTCTTTTTCTCTACGTTTTTCATCTTCTCTTTGTTGTTCAAGTTTCTTAATCTTCTGTTGTTCCACAAGTCTACGCGAAATTGATTTTGTTGACAAATGTTTCGTACAATCAAAATCAACCTTAAGTAGCATTAAAATCATTAAAATTTTAACTAAAAAAATACTTTTCAATACTTTAGAACTAATGACTTGACAGGAGATGAAGATGCAACCAAAACTTAAGATTTAAAAAAGCTTCAAAGGAATGTAAATACCAGTTTTGTTATAATACAGTCACGCCAAATATGATTTACCTTAATTGAAGCTGCCAAACCCTTTCCCTCACTTTCTTTTTGCACCAATTTTTTTCCCTTAAAAGCATCCATACACCTTGCAAATCCAATATATTCTTTGTATTGAACATAAATTTCAAAGTTTAGTCGAGAGCCAAATGAGAATGACTGTGCTGAGCCAACAATCTTAAAACAAATTATTTATACATGGAATAACAATAAGTACTGGTCTGCCAATTTAAGTATATACATATAAACTAAGTTTTTCATTACTCTTCTGAATAGTTAGAATAATTGCAGATATTTCAAAACTTTTGTTTCGAAGGTATTTGAAGTACTAATTAGTAAATTTATAAAAACACAATTCTACAATTTTTCTTTTTCTTAACCTTACCTCTGACCTGTAAGGGTCAAGAATCGGAATGTCAACATTTCTCAGTTCACCAAAATTTAAAAATGTAATTTTTACATTTTCTTCACTAACTTCTTGAGTATGCTGTAGAATAATAGTTAGTTTTTATTAAAAAAATAATATTACTTTATTTTTTTTACGTTGTGATAAACAAGTTTCTGTGGTAAACAGTACTTATACCAACCAGTGGAATTATATGATATTATTGACCCAAAGATATTGTAAGTTTAACAAAAACTAACAATTTTTAGAGCTTGTCAAAGGTTATTAACATTTAATCCTTCCTAAAGTACAATTAACCATGGGCATTTTTAATTTTATCTTCTAACCGCTGCTCTGGTGTTATAAGTATTTATGTAACTAATGCATTGCACTTTAAATGCTGCTATTACCTTATCAGCAAAGAACTTGCATGGTATATTTGTAAAGTGGACTGTGTCAGGTCTTTCCCCCGGAAGCGTTTCATCAAAATCTTTAGCCGTGCTAAAGAATGCATCCCAATCATGCCTTGTTGGAAAAGATACCTTACTTTCCCCACATGATACCTTAAAAAATGACCATGTTTAAGTTGAGCTAAATAAAAAATATAATTTATGAAAATAAAATAATACCAAAGATAAATAATAATAATTTTAATAAAAAACATTATATAGTTTTTTTGTTAAAAACAAAAAAGTTAAAATACATTTTGACCATGGTTAGTGCAACTGCAAAAATATTAAAATTAAACCTTTAGAAGAGATGGAAACCCAGAAAGTTTTATATGATTTGAATCAAGCATTGAAACAAATTTTGATATCATTAATTTGTTTTCCACTTCACCTTCAAACCTAGTATAAAAATATAAATATTTTGACTTTTATCTCTAAATATCGTTGAATGTTTACTTATGTTAAAAGCATATAAATCATAGTAACGGATAAAAACCCTTTTTTTCCTTACATATATATATACTTAGTTTATGTATACAATTTACATAAATTTTCCAGTTTTATTATACAATTTATTTTTTTCTTGATTGCTGTTTATATACTATGTTTTGCTAACTTCTGTCTAATAAATATATATGTTACAGAATTTTTATCAAAAACTTGTTAAACAATTTTATTTACCTTACAATTTCCATTGTACTTTTACAAACTTTGAGTGAAGTAAACTGATGAGGTGCACACATTGCTTTGATTTTTTCCATCACCTCCCAATTTGAGATAGTTTGTCCAGCAATCTAATGCATAGTTGTGCCAAGTAATAAAATTTTAAATCATGACAACCACATACTTTTAAACACATTATTTATAAAAAAAGATGATAAGTTAAACAATAATACAAAAATTAGGCGGAATTTTAGCTCACCTTTAGTTTTGGTAATGTAACTGAAATATTTAGTTTAGCAATTGGCTTTAAGTACAACTTTGTTTCCTTGCATATTTCAATCACATCACTAAGGTCACTAATCAATGTTGTGTTCATAGTATCAATATTGAATGACCTAAACCTACCTAATTTCTGTAATAAAAATAAAGAATGCAGTGAATTCGAAAACAAAAATTTAAATACTTAAGGTAATGTATAAGGGCGGCAGTGTTATAACTATTCGGCATATTATTGTGTATAAAAATAAAAAATCCAATAACTAGCACTAGTATTAATGTATTTTGTATATACGTTTAATAGAACAGTTTTGTGTATATGAAATATAACAAAAGAAACCCTATAAATAACAAAACAGTGAAAGAAATGTGAAGAATAAACAAAAAAATAACACTGAACACTTGTGTTCTAAAAAAAAAATCTCAATAAACAACACTTCCTGCTGGTAAATATACAGTACACACATTGCAGCAACATTTAACACAATATGGTCTTAGATTCCTATCCTATAACAACCAGCACTAGTATAAAAGTATTTGGTACCTTTGCTTTAAAGGAACAGTTTTTTTCTATCCAAAATGTAACAAAAGAAGAACCTCTAAATCAACAAAACAGTAAAAGAAATGTAAAGAATAAACAAAAAACAACACTTGATATTTTTGTTAAAAAACTAATCTCAATAAACAAAACAACAACAAAAAAAAAAAAAAAAAAAAACACACCAATGCTGTTAAATATGCATTATTACAAAGTTAGTTATTACTCCTATCACAAAATTAATAATTACAAAAGTAGTCATAAACTTTTGGCCAAAAAAAAGGTTTAGCAACAAAAAATGATAGTACCAAAAAAACGGTTACATAATGCTTATTCGAAAACAAAATTCTACATAGAGCAAACACTTGTTATATTACTTGCTTGAAGTGTATTTGGCCACTTTCCAATCATCAACTATAACATCATTAATCCAAACATCCTTACCCGAGCTAGTATCACATAAACAAACATGGTAAACTTTTTGGTCATGTAGTATTTTATCGACAGATACAGCCATAACATGAGCAATATATTTTTTCCCAGCGATCATTGTTTTCAATCGATCATTAACATTCTCTGACCAGCTTTCTCCTTCAACTGGTTCGATTCCTCCCAACTTCGCCATCATTACCACACCAGGAATTTTTGTAAACCTTTTGTCCAAGGTAAAAAAGTAGTTTAAACTTCCAATTGCACCACATTTTCCTAGATCTATGTAGTAAACACTTGTAAGAGAACCATGAAAGTTAACAACTTGTGCTCTGTCATACACAATTTTCCCATTACAATTTCTTGAAACAGCATATAATTCATTCTTTATTAAATCACTTTGCTTAAGAGCAGATAAAGGATGCCTTTTATAAAATCTACACATTTCCTCCATTAACAATGCTCGGTTTTCAATGTTGTGCAAGCAAATCATGCATATATAGCTCGGCGAAATGCAATCTTCTACCTTTATGTTAATAAGGGTCCACTCAAACTTCCCGTAAATTTTTCTACTGTCCATTTCAATCGTCAAAATATCTTTGCTTGTCAGCTGTATATGTGGTTTTATAAGTTCATTTTTTACAGATTTTATATTTTTGGACAATAAAACTTCATGGTTGTTGTTAGAATCACTTTTACTGCAAACCAATACTTCTTTCTTTATTTCTTTGTTATCAAAAAGCATGGTTTTTTTCTTGATATCTTTTTGATTGTGTTCAATATTCTCACATAATTCTTTTTCAATATTGTTGGATGTTAAATCCTTTTTAATTTCCGAATTTGTGCTTAGTGTCATCACTTTATCTTCATCCAAAACAACTCTTAATTTCTTATTTCTGTATGTTATCCACATTGATATCATAAAAAAATCTTCCTTCTTATTGTCCAATCGAATCAGCATATTTGTTTGGTTAAATCCTGATGTTAATTTGCTGAGAGCTATTTGAAGCCCATCACCTTCAGAACAAACTTTACTAGGGGTTAACTTGCAACAAATAGCTTGATCAGGCACTTTGGCCAATTCTTCATTTGCGATTTTAAACAAACACCCACGCGAAAATTTTTCAAATCTTCCTACGTCAACAAGGTAAGCTTGAATGCCTCTAGGTTTTGCATCAGTAATTTGTTCGATGCGAGCACGATAGTATTGTTTTCCAAAAGCAGCTAAGCACATTTTGCCTGGATACAAATTGCAAGCAATGTTTTTAGGCATTTCCTTTTTATGTTGTGCACTTTCTTGCATTAAAGAACCCAAAGTTTTTTTTAAATACTGAACACCTTCTCCATTACAGTTTAGAAATAATAAATTGTTATCATGATTGATGTGGGTTATGCTACAAGAAAACACATTCCCAAAATCTGGCAATACTGGCAAGTACTTTGGCTCCAGAATCAAATCATAACAAATCTGATTAATATTTACATCAACATCACCGCTTGTATCATACAGATTAACTATATTGATTCTGCCTCTTGTTAGCACATGAGCAACAACAAAGTGCGAAATGTAGTTATCTGCTAAATGTTGCAATATGTCGGAATCCATACTGATAGCTTCATTATCAAGTCGAGCCAATGAGATTGTTATAATTTGGGTTGGCAGTTGAGAAAATGCTTTTGTTAATGCAAATATACATTGCTCTTCACCCTGTTTAACTTCAATTGAATCAGTATCTCCACTATCCACCAAGTAAAAAGTAAAAATTCCATTTTCAATTGAAATTAACTTTCCTCTAACACAAGCATCTTCAAACATCACAGCATAAATAACATCAAGCTTCAAAGGATTTGGCAATGCTGAATGATTCGAGGCCTCTTTATAGAATTTAAGCATTGAAGTTTCAAGTTTAACAAGTTCTTCAGAATAACCTTCGCCAAGAATGCAAGCATCAATTTCTGTTGTACATCCAGCCTTGATAAGAAACATATCACAGTATTCCTCATCAGGTAATTGCACAGGAAAAGGTTGAAACTTATTTGAATCAATAACCTTTGTTGTGTGCACTTCCGAGAGTAATTTGAAGTTTATGTTATTGCTGCAACTGCCACTGGTATAGAATATAACATTGTGCTGATACACTTTTTCACCCTGAGAACTAATGTTTGATAAAACCTGCATTATCTTAATACGAAGTTGACACTCAGAGTAAAGTTCATCAAATTGTTTAGTTAACTTTGAGTTCCAGGTCTTTTTTATTGATAGTGTGTAAAATGTGCAATTAATGGCAAATTCTGGATATAGTGCAATCTTATTACTCATTAGTCGCAGGTCCCGACTTGAAATGTAATCTGTTGTCCCAATATCAATATTGTATATTAAAGTTTTACTGCTTTCAGCTACAGATTTTACTTGACCACGTTGGTGTAAGCATGAAATGACATAAGTACCAGCGACTAAATCTGATTCTTTTGGTATTGCAGAGTTTTCATAAGCAGCTTTTATTTCAGCATACATAAGGCGATACTGCTCACTTGCCGAAACCAAATTGACAAAAACCTTGTTTTGATCTGGATGTACAGAAACCACCAATGCATCGTACATATTGTTACAAGTTAGAGGCTCATGAGAAGAAACATGTTTCACTGCCTCATGCTCAATATGTTTTGGTTGTTTTATAACAGGTAATACCCTTTTCTGTGTTTGTGTTCTTATACCCACTGATTTTAATGGAAGTAAGATGCATTTTGTGCGAGATCCAAGAGTCACTTTACTTAAAGTTGCAAGATTAACAACATTGCCGTCCAAAATTTTTGACAAAAATTTCTCAGGTATGTCTTCTCCAAATTTTGCGTTAAACATTCTATTGACATTTTCAGAATAGATTCCACTTTTGTTTTCATTTAAAAGAAATGTAAACTTTTCTTTAAAAGTTGCTGTCTCCGGAAGATGAGGCTTAGAAAGAGTAACAGAAAAAGTAGTTGGTTTAGACTTTGTTGTAATTGGTGAAGGATTTAGTGGATTGTTGTTAAAGTTGGTAACAGAAAGGTCTTTTGTAAAATCAATTTTTTCTTTTTTAAATCTGGGTTTTATCATGACTTGAGTATGTTGAAACAAACTTTTGGGGTAATCCCTATAATGAACTGACCGATTGTGAGAATTACCTTGCTTTATATTCACATAAAGGGGACGCCATGATTTTTGATTGCTAGTAAAAATATTAACAGGGGAAAAATTTGCTCCTGGTGTGTAATAGCCTGACTTACGATTAACGGGTCTGAAGTTGTGGCGAATCGCAGAAGAGGTGTGCTTCTGTTTTTTGCTTGGTCGTTGTTTAGCTACCATTTGTTTAATGTGCTGTGTTGAGCTATCAGCTTTAGCTTTATATACCGTTTCATTCTCCTTGTTTTTGCAGATCAGCACAACATCGTTTAAACTTTTTAAAAACTCGTGCAAAGAAGAAAACCCAAACTTTTTGTATTCGATATAGCCTCCTACCAATTCATGAAACTCCCCTTGCAATCTTGTAGCTCGAACTCCTTCCTTCGATGAAAGTAGAACAGATCGAATTGACTTTTTTATTTCATTGACAGGATCTGTCATGGTTTTATTAATAATACAAAAATGTATTGAGTAGTTTAACTAAGTCTACAAAGATTAATACTGGTTAAAAATTTGAAAATAAATTTTAATAAACTATTTGACTATGTATAAAAATGTATTTTGGTTTTAATTTTTTTGTAGTTTTTCCATAAATTGCTTATTAAACTACTATAGCATATTATAATTTCAATGTCAACATGACAAAAATTTTGGAAGCCAAATTTGATTTTTGTATTGCCTCATAACATGAAAGATTAAGTCATCACAATAATTAATGAGGTTTTTTACACAGTGCATGAATTCTGATTCTTTGCATAATTATTAACTTTTTTACGCAAACAAGATTAATCGCATTGATTATTAAAAAAATTATATTGATACACACGAATGCCAGACACTTCGGCCCCCGGACACTTCGGCCAAATTTTTATTTTTCAAAACAGCGGGGATTTTGCATTTTAATTACCGTGAGAAATTTTATTTTCGCATAGTTATATACAGTTTTTTAGACAGTATTTGAAACAAAATAAGCAGTAAAGTAATATTTTTTTTTAATAATAATGTGCAAGAACATGTTATCTTTCTTTTGGCGTGTTAATTTTTAAATTTTACAAACTAAAACCTATAGAAAACTAATTTTGAAAGCGCGCGCTTTTAGGTGACACAAGACGATGCATTATGATATCACGTATTTTGCGAAAAGGGGGCCGTCTTTCTAAACGATATTTGAAGAAAATAGATCATTAATTAATCATTTTTTACACTGAGGAATGTGCATAAATATGTTATTAGTTATTGCCCGTGTTAATGTATATAAATTTATATACTAAAACACAAAGAATAAAATGTTTGAAGAGTTGCCAGAAGATTTGTCCTGCAAAAAAACGGCGGGGAGTCGGCGATGAAATTCCCTTGTATAAAGTCAGCGTAAGACCATATTTTACCGATATTCAAAATAAAATTTTGCATAAAGTACAGTATATATATATAAAAAAATTTATTGGTTGTTACATCAATGACATATGTTAGTTTTTAGAATATTTTTTTTTTTAATTTAAAAAAAAAAAAATATTAATTTACTGCCTATTTTGTTTCAAATACTGTCTAAAAAACGGTAACCAGACACTTCGGCCCCCGGACACTTCGGCCAAAATTTTTTTTTCAAAACAGCAGGGATTTGGCATTTTAATTACCGCAATAAATTTTATTTTCGCGTAGTTATATACAGTTTTTTAGACAGTATTTAAAACAAAATAAGCAGTAAATTAATATTTTTTTTTAATAATAATGTGCAAGAACATGTTATCTTTCTTTTGCCGTGTCAATTTTTTAATTTTACAAACTAAAACCTATAAAAAACTAATTTTGAAAGCGCACGCTTTTAGGGGACGGGGGACAATGCATAATGATATCTCGTATTTTGCCAAAACGTGCCGCCTTTCCAAACAATATTTGAAGAAAATAGAGCGTTAATTTTTTATTTTTTACAGTGAGGATTATGCATAAATATGTTATCTTTCTTTTCCCGCGTCAATTTTTTAATTTTACTAACTAAAACCTATCAAAAACTTATTTTGAAAGCGCGCGCTTTTAGGTGACACAAGACGATGATGCATTATGATATCATGTGTTTTGCGAAATAGGGCCGTCTTTCTAAACGATATTTGAAGAAAATAAAATACAGTATATATAAAAGTTTTTATTGGTTGTTACGTTAATGACATATGTTGGTTTTTGGAATATTTATTTTTTTAAAGATTTTTGTTTCAAAAACCTTTTTTTAAAACGAAAGATGGGTGCTTTTGCCCTGCAAAATTTTATGACTAACATATGTCATTAACGTAACAACCAATAAAAACTTTTATATATACTTTACTTTATGCAAAATTTTATTTTGAATATCGGTAAAATATGGTCTTACGCTGACTTTATACACGGGAATTTCATCGCCGACTAATAATCTATTTTCTTTAATTAATGATCTATTTTCTTTAAATATCGTTTAGAAAGACGGCCCTATTTCGCAAAACACGTGATATCATAATGCATCATCGTCTTGTGTCACCTAAAAGCGCGCGCTTTCAAAATAAGTTTTTTATAGGTTTTAGTTTGTAAAATTAAAAAATTGACACGGGAGAAGAAAGATAACATATTTATGCATAATCCTCAGTGTAAAAAATAAAAAATTAACGCTCTATTTTCTTCAAATATTGTTTGGAAAGGCGGCACGTTTTGGCAAAATACGAGATATCATTATGCATTGTCCTCCGTCACCTAAAAGCGCGCGCTTTCAAAATTAGTTTTTTATAGGTTTTAGTTTGTAAAATTAAAAAATTGACACGGCACAAGAAAGATAACATGTTCTTGCACATTATTATTAAAAAAAAATATTAATTTACTGCTTATTTTGTTTCAAATACTCTCTAAAAAACTGTATATAACTACGCGAAAATAAAATTTATCGCAGTAATTAAAATGCATAATCCCCGCTGTTTTGAAAAAAAAATTTTGGCCGAAGTGTCTTGGCCGAAGTGTCCGGGGGCCGAAGTGTCTGGCATTCTAAAAAACTGTATATAACTACGCGAAAATAAAATTTCTCGCGGTAATAAAAATGCAAAATCCCCGCTGTTTTGAAAAAAAAAAAATTGGCCGAAGTGTCCGGGGGCCGAAGTGTCTGGTTACCGATACATACAGACGTGGTAGCGCACAGTTTAGAAACCAGTATAACTAAATCATTTTAAAATAACACAAATATGTAGAACAAATTAGATAAACCGTTGCGGTCACTAGCCTATTTTTGATTTCTTTAAAACAGGACATTCACACATTAACGATCAGACTGTCAGACGAATTCTTTAAGCACCTGCTAAAAAAACTTTTTTAACGAAATAAAAATAACAATTGCCCTTTTTTTAACAACTTAAGAGACGACGACAAGACTGTTTTAAATTGATCCTGACGAATAAATTCCCCAGCTAGACCTCCTCTCTATATTGCAACTTGCAAAACATAAACCACGTGCGTAAAAAAAAAGCCAAAAGGTAATTAAAAAAAACACAATCAGTGTTTCCACTAAATTATTTACGTGCAAAAACTTCCAAGTGAAAAATAAAAGTTTTTTTATTAAACTGTGTATCAAAAATTTTAAAATACCATAATATAAACGATTTCTGTTTAAATGTTCTCTTTTTTTACATTTTTTATAAAATCAAATTTTTAGTAAGGTAAACTAGTTGATTAGGACATTGTATACTACCCATTTACACATTATACAAAGTTTGAATCATAATTCTTACTATCTGCACACAAAAGTTAACTTTAACAACCATTTATAAAAAAACCTAAAAGTAAGCATTAACACTAAATTACTACCTCCGCGCGCTCTGCGTTAATATCGTGCATCGTTTTAAAGCAATGATTCGGCACTCACAGCTGGTGTTCATTGTTGAAAAGGCAAGAAGTCGGTCATCTATATACGCAAATAATAGAAAGTGTTTTGGTTCCTGTATTTTATGCTTTAAAGCAGAGGTCGGCAACCTTTTCGCACTGCGGACCGATTTAAAACTGAAATCTTTTTCGAGGACCAGCCTTTAAAAAAACATTTTTTTTGCATTTTCGGGTGAAAGAAATCAATCAGTTTAGCTAATAATGACGTTTTACGAAACGCAAATAAGTTTCAAGCAATTTATTCCTTCATTAAATCGATAATAAACATTTTTAAATGTTTCTACGACAAAATAAGCTTACAAATAAAAAAAAGACTTTTCTGTTTCTGAGCATTTAACTTGGAAAAAAATACGGCCCGGTACCGTACCGCTCATGGACCGGCACCGGGTTGCGGCCCGGTGATTGCCGACCACTGCTTTAAAGGATTAAAGAGATTTTGAAGTGCGCTTGTTATATCTAGTATGTTTTTTGGCCGACATTTCTACAAAAGTAGTGCGAGTTTTTTTTTGGATGAAACCAATACCATTTCACATAGTTGTTTTCCGAATAAGAAAAAAGTCGCATTGAAAAAGTTTCATAGTCTCAAAAATAAAAACGGTTTATACTATAACGTTTGTTCTTTAAAATCATGTGGTAAACGCTGAAACATTTTATAAAACAGCGAATCCCAGTATAACCCCGGTTCAGTGACATAAGATTTCAATACAAATTGCTGACAATGAAAATTTAGTTTGCTTTTTGTTCTGTTGAAATAAAACAAGACTACTTGCTTCTATCACAGCACAGAGAACAAGTTCAGAGAATAATTATTATTTTTTCAAGATCACAAGAAATTAAACTCAGGTGCAGTACTCAGTAAAATAGCCTCTTCTTTGATCAATAGGTAAAGAGAAACGGGTCATATTTCGAATTATTATGCCAGATTCTTATTAAACATACATTTTCAGTGGTGCATCGTATAGTAAAGAATAATATAAAATTTTTTAAATTAAATTAAATGAAAAATTTTGATTACTCGCAATTTTTTGTCAAAATAGGAACTTAACGTCAAGTATAGCTCGTAAAACGAAAGCGGTACGATCGACAAACCAATACTAGTTTCTTTGTGACGTCACCGCCTTCTTTGTTGGTGCGCAAACAGCTGATTAACCAAAGCAAAATACTCTCATAATATTAAAACCATTAGAGTAGAGAGAGAGAGAGAGGCAGACATGGAAAATTACCAGGTTAGATTTGTGTGACGAAATAATAATTTAATTCAAGATATCATTTAATTCAAGATATCAGTAATATTAATCTTTTTTACAATAAAATTTTGGGTTTTTATAGCTATAATTTAAAACTTTATTTATAAATCATTCTACAAAATTCGTCAACATATTTTTTATTAATTTGCAATAGAATAATATTGTTAAACAATAAATTTTGTGATGTACAATTATTTATTTATACTGCCTTTATATTGTAGTGCATTTACATAACCTAATACAATTAAAACAGTCTTAAATAAACTTTAGTATACACAAAGTTTATAAATATTATGCATGTATTTTGTTTGCTCCATTATATTTTAACAACTGCAATGAGTTTACAACCTAATCTTTTGTGTGTTTTTTTTGTTTGTTTTTATTGCATGGTGTGAAAAAGCAGTTTTTTAGATATCAAAGCCAATCTTGTTAAATAAACTAAATATTAAGAAACTTTTTAATCTAATGACAGCCAAACTCTCGCCGATCTTCAGTCAATTACAACACTTTTACTTCATCGAATAACATCATAATGTCAGATGAACAAAGAACAAAACTCTTAGGGTCAGAAGGGGAAATGGAATCGTAAGTTTTAAATTTTAGTTTAAAATTACTCTTTTTTAAATAAAATGAACCTTTAAAATGTTAAAATTGATAGAACGATTCTTATAAAAAATAATATTTGATATCGCAATTCTTTTAAAAAATGTAAGTATGTATAAATTTGTTTGTTTAATTGAAAAAAATAAACATTTTTTTTAAATATGTTTATTTTGGTTTAAAGTGATGATTGTAATGAAAATGTGGAAATTGCTTCAAGCAGAAGAAGGGACAGACCAAACGCAACTTCGTAAGTGATGATTGTTTTTTTTATGCAAAAAGTTGATTATAAGTTACATTACAATATTTTTTGTTTAGGTTTCTACTTTTAATTAAATAACACTCTTATATAATTACACTACTAAATATTACTCTTAGTTATTAAAAAATATTTAAAAAGTTTTTTGTATGTATATATCAAGTAATTTTTGTTTATGGAAAATTTTTGGAGTTAATTAATTTTGGAAACCCAAAAAGGAAATTGTTTAGGCAGGAAGTTAAAACTTATTCATACAAATTGCAGAAAACACCAAATTAATTTTTGTATAATTTGCATTTATATAACAAATTTAAGTTGATAAATTAAAACATTTTATACAACAAAAAAAATTAAATAAAAATTTATTTTTGTGCTTTAGAAATGTAAAAAGATTTAGAAAATGAACAATCTAAATGAGATAACAAGATAATACTGAAGTTTAAATTTGTAGTTTTTTGCATATTTACTAGTTATGAGCTAAAACATTTAATATAATGTGGAAGTTAGAGTACTTTAAAAAACGTTTTGATTTAGTACACTTCAAAATAAAATGGATACCTTTAGTTCAAAGCATATTACAGTTTGTATATATTTTAGTTACTTTGTTTCAAAATTGCAATACCAAATCTATGTTTAAGACTTTTTTTGTGTTTGTTTTTTTTAACATCTTGATTATCACATTTTGAATACAAAACAAAGCATTGTTATTTAAATTTATTAGAGACATTGCTACATTGATGCATTTACTGAAGGGCAACATAGGCACAGGATTACTTGGACTTCCTTGGGCAATAAAACATGCTGGTATATTACTTGGTCCCATACTGTTGGTTGTTATGGCGATAATATGTGTTCATTGCATGCACATACTTGTTAAATGTTCTAAACACTTTTGCAGGTCAGTAGCATTGTATTTTTAAATTTTGTTTTTTATTTGGTTTAATTACAAAATCCAAGGTTACAATAAAACAAGTTATTTATTAACAAAACATACAATACCTAATCACCAATAACATATTATTTTTTAGATTACAAAGAGTTCATTCCCTGGATTACTCATCAGTGATGGAATATTCGGTACAGTATGGGCCTATCAAAAGCTTACAAAAATATTCATTGGCTGCCAGAACTGCTGTCAACACATTTTTAATGATAACTCAACTTGGATTTTGTTGCGTGTACTTTGTATTTATGGCACAGAATATTAAGCAGGTATATAAAAAACTTAGAACAAAAAGTTTTTATTTATTTTAGTGATAAAATATAATAAATAAATTTTGGCTGTTGTTTGTAATTAACATTATAAACTTAATGGCCCCATTATTTAGGTCTTAATACTATACTGGCCAACTGCACCTAGCGATCGATATTTTATGATGATGTTATTTGTTCCTGTTGTGTTGCTTGTTTTTGTTCGCCACCTGAACATTCTTGCTTGGTTTTCTGTTGTAGCCAACATTGCCACAGTTGCATCACTTGCTATTCTATTTTCGTTTATTACTCAAGTAAGGTCCCACTTCCAAAGTATTTTTAAATTTTAATATAGTATAATTATTTATCTATAAATAATATTATGTGTTATTTGTATATCAAATAAACTTATACTCACAAAACAATTTATAATATTAAAATATTTTAAGATATAGTTAAAATTAAATTAAAAAATGTACATCTCGTGTAATAAGTATTTTTTGTAGGATTTACCCAGCATAGACACAAGGCCATTAGTAGGCATACCTTCAAGTATACCAATGTTTTTTGGCACTGCAATATATGCATTTGAGGGAATTGGCGTGGTAGGCGTGATTGAAAACTAATTTATTTGTTTGATACTTTTTTTCTATAAATAACATTTTTTGTGCTTTTTTGCTTTGATAATGACTTCTTATGTGTTTTATTTAGATTTATAGCATAGCAAATTATTACTTAAATCAGCGCATGTTTACATTTTAAAAGGTACTACCAATTGAAAATGAAATGAAAAATCCACATCATTTTCCAACCATTATCAACGTTGGTATGTTTATTGTATCCTGTCTATACATCACTGTTGGTGCAATAGGCTATCTTAAATATGGGGCAAATATTTGTGGAAGCATTACCCTTAACTTACCAACCGATATGTAAGTAAAGTTGAATATTTGTTTTGTAAACTCCTCTTTACATTTTTGTTTGTTTGTTATCATGTGATTTTAACAAATAAACTAATGTTTGCATAATGCAGGATGTTGCATTTGTAAATTAGAATATCTAACATACATTAAAATTGTCAGTTAGGCATATTCGATACAAATATTACTGAATATGTTTTTTTTAAACCCAAAGAGATATAATAGAAATTATATGTATAACGCCTTCATGGAAATGGTAGTCCACGTATGTTTTTTTAACGGGAAGTTTTATTGCTTAAGACAAAGTTTTATTAATTTAGTGTATCCCCTATTTAAAAATTAGATCATTTCATGGTGATCGTTAAAAAACGCTTACTGGGCAAACTACTTTTTAATTTCCAAAAAAAACTGGCCTTATAAATTCGCTTCTTGTAAAGAGACGTTTTTTTGCAATTTTCGTAATAAAAACATTAACATTGACATATATGTTATGTAAACGCATATTTCAGTTTAAATGTAACTATTATTGTGATTTTTTAAATAAACGTGTTTTTTTATATTTTAGTTTGTCTGATGTCGCGAAGTTGTTGTACACCCTCTCCGTTTTATTCGGTTTTCTACTCCAGTTTTACGTTCCTATGCAACTTCTTAAACCCTGGATACAAAACTTAAAATGTTGTGCCAACCAAAGAGGTTGTGGGATTTTCAGCAAACCGATGATGTGGGATTCAATCGTACGAGTTTGCCTAACAGCATTGACATGTACGTTTAAGTTATAAAATGTTGTGTAGATGAATTTTACACAGAGTATGGAAAATCCTGAGCCTTTATTGTAGCTTTTTGTAAAAATTTAATTCATCTGCTTTATGTTTACCTTTAATAACTGTACTTCAATAAGGTCAAAAATCGTATTTGCTCATTTGCTTATTCGATTGCTCATTTGACATATTTCTTTGCATTACAGGCGTTTGCGCAATAGCTATTCCTAACCTTGGTGATTACATTTCACTGGTAGGAGCGTTTTCGTCGTCCTTTCTAGCTCTTATATTTCCACCCATCATAGAGTTATTTGTAATTTACGGTTCCAACAATAACGACGAATCGACTCTGCTAGTAGACAGCAACAAACATGACGAACCCAGGTAACGTGGTTATTACTTCTTAAAATTTTAAATCTCACAATTGTTTTTAATTTAAAATTCAACAAAACTCGGGTTGCTTTCTTGTGAATATTACATAAGCTTAAATTCCAGTGCGCCTATTCAATTGTAATTAAATTTAGTTCGTTATATTTAATGTACATAGAACCCTTTAATTTATGGAAACAGTTATATCATAATGGCCTTATTGATTAATTACCGTGATTATGTTGTTTTTATTTAAGCGTATTATAATATACAAAAACAACATTAATAAATTAAAATACTTTACAATTCGTATTTTTTTTATTTTTAATGTGATTACGCATTTTTAATTACAGACCTCGAAGATTTAGGAAATTGATAGTATTTAAGGATTTTTGTATTATGTTCTTCGGTTTGGCCGGGTTTATCGCGGGCACTGTTATTTCAGTAAAAACAATAGTTTACGATCTTCAAAACGAAAACCCAAACAGTGTTTGTAGCGGCGGAGCTGGTGTGCACAACACAACAACATTGCCCCATTTGTTTAACGTTACCACCATTAGCCCTCTTTTTACATAGGTATGTATTTCTGCTGGGATATAGACAATGCAATACTACAGATTTTGGGCGTTTTGCTTTTATTTTTTTGCTACAAAATATTTTAAATCTTTTCATTGTTGGTTTTAATTATTGAATCATTAATTTTGTTGCCTTTTTTGGATGCTATTTCCACTCAAAGAACAAACTTTACATTGTAATTTTTAACCTGTATTATTACGTAACTGATTTCCTAAACCCCGAGAACGTTTTTTCGTGCAATATTTATTTTTCATCGTATGTATTTAAGATAACCAAGTTATACAAATTGCTAAACAGTTCCATAAAACCGAACATATGTTGTTCCCAAATAATATTTAAAAACACATAACTTATTTTAAACAAAGTTCTTGTACAAAAAAATTGAAGACCTTATCTTATAATTTTACAAATTTGGTAAAACTAAAAATGTTTCTGTGAATAGTGGATAAAATTAGTAACATAAAAAAAATATTATTTAAAGATATTGGCATTATTCTTCTCTTAAACAATTATAGTATGTTTCTTTCTATTTGTATAGTTTACTTATTTATGCCTTTCCTTAAAAGTGATTTCATATAGTATCAATACATTCAAATTAGAAAATAATTTCCTTTTATAGTCAGAATTCAACTATAGTCGTACAGATGCTGTCGATCTTATGAAAGTTATAATTGTTTACATAACAATAACGATAGAAAATGTATTTTGAGATACATATAAAATAAAATGGATTTTTACCAGACTGTTATTTAGTTTGAACTTTTACCCGTGTTAAAAAATTTGTGCCTCAAAAACCAATGTAAACAACATTACAAGAAAAAAACGAGTTTTAATTTTCAGCGGTGTTACTAAATACGATATGACTATAACCTTCAAACATCTGCGACAAATGTCAATATATTACTATTAACATAATTAAAAACCAAGAAAGGTCATGTTGTTTGATTTAAATTAAGTTGACTGTCATAGCTTTTTTTTGTTACTTAGAAAAGTCCAGAATTTATAGGTATATGATTTATAAGCCAAAACTACTTTTTTTTAAATCCACTGGTCACGCGAAAAAATCCAATTTTTAAATACCACAAATAAAAAACGTAAAAAGTTGTTAATTTGGTTTCCTTAAATACCCTGAACATATTACGCGTAGCATGAACATTTATTTTCAAAATAAAATAAAAGCGATTTTAAATTACACAAGCGTTGTGGTAAAAAAACAAAACAAACCCCCAAAATTTAAAAAAGAAGAAAACACTAAAAGCAAAAAAAAAAATTCGATAAACCAAAAAAAAATTTTGAAAGTATGGCATGTGTTAAAATTATTAACGCAATTAGTTAATCCTAAAATTTAGCAGTTACGCATAAAAATATTGTAAAATCATAAAAAAAAACTATTTACAGTAATGTTATGTTTTTAAATAGCTTCATACCATACTTTTCAAGTTTGTGTAAAATATAAACAGCCGACAAAAAAATATAATATTAATTCAAGGATTTTTGATAAATAAATATTGTTGACAATAAACAAATTTTAAAGGGGAACTTTACCTCACAACAAACAACATTTAAATTTAAAAAACAAGATATTTAATTAAAGGAATGCATTGCACAAAAACGATATTCGAAACTGAATTTAAAAACAAATAAAACACAATTCGTTAAAGGCCAAACTAAAAATAAAAACAATAAAGTATTTAAAAAAATTAGCAGATTGTTAAATAAACGACGCAATATTGCCAAGCAAAAAGTTCACGCAAATTTTGAAGAGCAACGACAATAACGTAAGCACAGGATTGGTAGTCACAGTAAGCGAAAAGATCTGCAAGTTAAATAAGGGGAGACTTTATTTAAAAAAAGGGCTACTTTCCTTTGTAGTATCATGAACAGCTTGTAGATAGCTATACCTTGCCGTTCCCTTCCTTTCTTTACGACCCTTCATGCGTGAAACAACAGGTGGCGGTGGCGTGCTATTTTTGGTATGTCTTGCTTTTCTGTTTCGTGTTGTTACATTCGGATGCAAATTGCAAGCGTTCATGTTTTGGCCGCGAGTAGTTTCGGTAAGCGTCGGCAGCGTGTTTGTTAAATAAGAAGTCTCTATTGCCACCGAGCGGGCTGTAGTGATCACGTGGTCTCGAACGTGTTTCACGTCGACGTTTGTATCAAGGAATGCCATTGAATAACGGGCAGGCTCTGGGTTAGTCAACAAGCACTTCCTCCTTTCTATTCGGCCCGTTGTAGCGTAACCTGGATTGCCCTTCACCTTAATTCGACCTAAAGTGGGCATGGGAGTTAATGTGGAAAAGTCGTTGGCGTCTGTAGTGACGTGGTTATTAGAATTATTGCTGTTCGATGAACCGTCACTAGATCTAACCAAAGTCACCGAATTGTTACCCGATCTCGTCTCGCTGACCTTCGGGACCAAGTCAAACGGAAACTCGGTACTATGACGTGTTGATGACGTAAACGCAGGATCTAAAGAGGATGGAGGAGTGCCACGAGTGTTGACGGGAAGAAGATTCGGAAGAGAAGACGTGGGACTAAGAGGAGAGCGAAGAACGGGGTAAGGTTTTCGGGAAGAGGAATGATTTAAAAGATCTCCAACAGAATCAGAAAGATCTGTCACAGTCGCCGTGGAAGAAGATGCAGACATTCCAGGAGGATTTCGCGCTCCTGGCTCGCTGGGAGACACGGAAAGGAGGCTGTGAGAATCCACCGTCTTTCCATTTTCGTCCTCGTCTTCTTCTTGGACGTTGAAAAGAGGAGAAAAACTATGTTGTTTGGAGGAAGAACACATTTCACGCAGAGATGTTGCATAAACTCCGTATTTCTTTACCTTAACATCAGAAGAAAAAAATGTACAAAACTAATACAATAAATATTAATTTCCAGTTCAGATTTAATTTTCAGTCACGGAAAAATCCAAATGACAAACCCTGTTTAAGCTGATGAACGTGGTAATAAACAAAAACAACAGCAAACCTTTTTACAGGGGTGTACGAATACGAATTTAAATTATTTATAAAAAAATATAAACGTAAATGTAATCCTAACCTAGAGCTCGATACTAGGAAATTTTTTAATGTCATTTGATCGCAAACCACATCCCAAAAACGACATTGACATTTTTATTAACCCCCTTTCTTAACCTTAACCTTTTCTGGAAAATTTTTTTTTATTTCTTCAAAATCAGTAAAATGTCGGTTTCGATGTTTCGGGTTACGAACAATGGTCCCCATTTAATAAAATGGTATTAGGTCACAAAAAAAAAACATCCTACTAAAATATATCTTTTTAAAATTCATACTTACTTCCCACTCTAGGAAATCTTTTCTGTCGATGTTATATTGACTGGAGGAAACAGCCAGGAATTTTTCACGGGCTTCGGTTAACTGTGTTCGTAGTGACGTCAATCTTTCCTCGTGGTTTTGTAATTGATTTGCCTTAAAATAAAAATTAAATAAATAATTCGCTATTTGACGTCAATTAACGTTAAATAAGTTAATAACTGGCTCACGTATAAATAATATATTGTAGGTTATTTTTAAGTTTAACTTTTTATATGAAAATAAATGCAAATTTTTAAGAAAACAAATTTAAAAAGAATAAATTTAAAACATTGACAAAGAAAAAAACAAAAGTCTGGCCGATTTAATTATTTATAAGTCATCCAAATACATGATTTGGCAATACGCCTTATATGACAGTAAAAATTTTAGACTCTTTATCAATATTTGTCACGACTCTACCCGTATTTCTACAGGCTTAATTTATTATAGACGGTAGAATGGGTGCCATATGCACAAGTGTCTGATATTCGTCACAAAGCATATTTCAAGTTGTGAAATGACGTCACGCGCACTACAAATGTAAATAAGTCGTGACAAACGCTTTCAATAAATAAACGTGCGACCCGATTACAACATTAAAAATTAATAGAACATTAAATATATAAGAGAAGTGCTTCTTGAAAACAAACAAGCCTTTTTTCTGGATTGTTTGCGTAATAGAATTTTTTGTGTATGACTATCTTAATATTTTTAGCAATTTTAATTCAACGTTATATATATGCCTTAGCCACGCCACTAAGACTAAATTATTTATTTACTACACGCATAAACGCCCTATAGTAATCCTTCCAATTAATTTTTTAGAATGCAATAACTTTTTATTTAACCCAATTTTAGGTACTTACAATCGGTAATGTAGAACAAGAAGAAGGTTGTAAAGGTTTTTGAAATTTATGATCGGAGCCCACTCCAGCAGACAAAGGAGCAGCTGACAACAAAGCAGCATTTTTGTTGATTGAATTTACCCACACTTTTGTTTCTACATCCGAACTAACATAAACATTTAGAAAATTTAAAAAATTATTTATGCAAGCTTCAAAAAATAAAAGTGAAAAATAAAATTGTATGAGAAATACATAAGGTATTGAATTAATGAAAAACATATATGTGTATGTTTTTTTTCATATCACTGTAAGGTGATATTCTTATATTTTTTTGGGGATAGGGGTGTGCATTTGTGGCGTTTTTCTAAGCTATCCGCATACGCCGGGCTCAAGGGCGAATGGTCTAGCAATGGGTTGATAAGAATATCACTAATATAAATTATTTAAAAGCTTGTTATTCCCCCAATCGACAAAAAAATTCGTTTTTTCTTGATCAAAGCAAAGCGCTGTCAAAATATTGGTTTATAAATTTTGTCGGTGGTTATAAAATATTAAAATAACAATAACACAGTATTAATTTAATATCGACTAAGTTATGCAGATTATTAAAATCAACAAAAATTTTACCCGTTTACAAAGGCAAAAAAATGGAAAATCCAAAAGGATTTTAATGTTTGATTAAAGATCCAAACAATAAGGTTTAAAAGACACACCTAGTTTGGTATAAGGCCGCGCTGTTGTTGGCCAAAGTGACGCGGAATACGTGAGTTCTACTTGTAGCCAGATTTGACTTATTCTCGGTTTCAGCCAAACAATGATGTAGTGAAATTTTGCTAGCGTCCATCGAGTCTTTCTGCAAATAAAAATTATAACATTAAACGTTACAGGAAATGTTTTAGTAATTCGTGATGGCTGGTTGTTATTCATTTTTAATTATTAAAAGTTTGACTTTATTCTTTGGAAATATATCTGTTTTTATCTGCAGCCACTAAACGTTTTTTGTTGTTTTAAGTAAAATTATTTTAAGTAAAATTGATAATTTTATGACATTTCGGGTTTATTTAGGTAACGTGTAATAATAAATAAATAATACAAAGAATTATTAACTTTAATCGACAAGAAATAACTAAATATAATTCAAAATGTATTTCCAAAGAAAATCTAAAAGTTCCAAAAATGGACCATAACATAATTAACAAAAATATCTTACTTTGGCTAAATGCAATTCTAGGCCTTGTAAAGCTACCATCATTAATTTCCATTTTCTTTTTCGTTTTACCGCTATAAAAAAATAACAAAATCACAGTTATTTGAATATAATAAGTAGGCTGTACCGTAAACGCTTTATAGTGGCATCAGTTAGGCAACTGTTTATCAATACAACCACGTATATTTAGATTTATTAATGACATCACGTTTCAATAGCCACCACGACTATTGCTTCCGCCTATTTTTTACTAACCTAATAAATCACAAGATTTGTATAATGAATATTTACCCAAGGTAAAGCAAGACACGTATTTCTTATAAGAATAATATCATGTAGGTTGCTAAGCCTTACATTCCCAAGAGTATACTTTACATAGTAAACTCGTGTAACAAGGTAATATACCAAATATTATGTTCATTCAATTTGTAGGTCAACTTAAATATGGAAAAACATTAAATGCTGCCCTTAAATATAGGCTATAGATTGTTACATTTTATTTAATAAATGTATACGGACTATTTGATATAATGAATATGTAAAGATGTTATATTACACACAATATGGTTAATTAATAGTAACCACCTAAAATAAACCTTAAATATATTTTTAATAAAACACTACCACAGAAAATTTTTTAAGAATTTTAAAAATGCCTTACTTTTATTTCCATCGGAATCGACAACTGACTTTCTCCACAAGACTCCCTGTTTTCTGGGAAGAGTTTTCACTTTATTGTTTCTACTGCCTGGATGCGAGATCAACTTTCCTACATTGTCGTCATAATTTGCAACGCGATATTTATTCGCATTACTGGGTTTATTCATAGATTGTGATCTAAAATAAGAGATATAAAATAAATTACCTAATTAATATCAGTGGATAGATTTTTATAAATTTAAACAATATCATTAAAATTAAATACTGTAGAAATTACATTTGTAAACACAAGAAAACATTAAAAGTGTTTCATCATGTATATATCAAATTTGTTAAAATTAAAAAGAGGCCTGATTAAATTTGAAAGTAATACGATGTATATACAGGAGAAATTGTGGACAACGACTTAATAATTTTATATTTTGTGAACTTTTCACTTTACAAAGCATAAATTCTATATTTCCATATCAATTCGATTAATTTGTAAATTTTACCTCATAACCATTTTACTCTTTTGTTTTTTTGTAGTTGATGAATCTACTTGTGTTTGGTTAAATTCAGTGGAATTAATATTTCCAGCTGAACCAGAGCGAACTTGTGACTCCAACTTAGGTCTGAAATTTTTCAAAATTTTAATAATTATTATTTCTCAATTCATGAATGAAATTAATACTTGTTATTTCATGAATAAAAACCATATTTAACACATGAAACTGTGTGACTAATAGGCCAAACAGTCATTCATATTGGTATATTAGGCCACAGAAACCAATCTTATTGAATGATAATAACTCTTACAGGAAATATGTTAAATTGTCAACTTAATATATAAGAACAATGGGTATGAGCCATTTGGAAATTTGAATAGTGAAGTATTTTAAAAATAACTGTTTTACATATTTTAATCCTAATTTTTGATTTATTTATAGTATTTAAAAAACATACCTTCCATTTGTAGTATAGTCTAATAATTGTAACAAACATATTAAAAAACATAGCATTATACTAAGTAAAACTATGTTAAACCCTAACTAAACAGTGTGAATAATATTTAATTATCTTTTAATTTATTGATAATACAGCATCACATAATACCTTAACAACATTTATTTTAAAAACCTAATACCCTTTTTTTATAATTAGTTTGCCTTTTATTTTTTTGCCAAAAAACTGCTTACCCACACTAACTTTAATGATTTTGTTTTTCTACTGCATTATTTACGACATTGACTCATAAATAAGTTGTGTCAATATGCACACAATTAACTTACTCTTCACACCAAGGTAGCGGTTTCTTTTTTATTGATTTGAAAATATCGCGCAACAAATCTGTTGGATAATGAATCTGTTGTTCTTCGAGGCCAGAGAGGTTGCTACAGAATTGCTTGTAAGTCATTTTTTTTCTTCCACCAACTCGAGACCCAACATGTAGATCAGTGTTAAGTAAAACAATCGCAAATACCAAAGCATGGACAGCATCTAATTTAACAGAAAATCAAATAAAATTTCAAAATTTGTAGAAAAGCAAATTAATTTTTTAATGTTATAAAAGAAATATTGCATGTATAGAAAATAACTATACTATGTTATTTATATCACATAATAGTGTGAGTTTTTCATAAACAAATAAACCTAATTTAAATAACAAAAAATTTTACCAATTTAAAATTTAAATTGCCTTAACAAATCGATAAAAAATACCCATATTCACTATTAACAACAACAACAAATCAACCAAAATCAAAACATGACAATCAATCCATATAAGCATTGCCAGCCCAATGCTTAAATTCTCTTATATGCCTTATTACATAATGTTTATAAATATGAGGTTATGTAAGCATGTTTCACTTAATCAAGCACTCCAGTTAAAATGTTAACAGGTATTTTAATCATGATGTAATGACAAAATTTACTAATAAATTAATAAGTGATTGATTATATAAATAGAAAACCAACCAATAGGTATTCGACAATTAGATTGCATTGACAAAGTGTTAACTTTTGTTTATAACATAAAAAAAATACTTTAAAAATAACAAAAAGTATTATACTTTAATTGAAGTATATATTCTTTACTTAGGACTACAGTTAAATTACTATATATATATATTTAAAAATAAAAAAAAAATAAAAATAACATGATTTAAACTACCTTGATTTCCATCTAAAAACTCTGGGTTTGCTTTTGAATAAGAATCTGAAAACCGATTCAAAATTCGAGCTCTTTCATGCGTTTCTCCAACCAATGGAAACTTTTTGAGAACAGTTCTAAAAACACAATTATTTTTATTTAATTTTCATAACATAAATTGAATTGTTCATAATTAAATAAACAATTAATAATATAACCCATTATTTATGTATTTTTACCACACTTTCTGTCTTTCAATGAAAATTTTGCAATATTTGTGTTAGATAGCTACTACTTTATATTTTTAACAAAAAAATAATTATAAAAACCTTAATCCTTCTTCTAAAGATTTTATAGAACTAAAATTAAACATTTCCATGTATTTTTGTGCAACCAAAATACTGAATTCATCTCTAAAAAAATATAAAAAATAATTTAAATTTTATTACCTAAATTAATTTATATACAGACATTAATTCTTGTAAATAAATTATGAATTGGGTTAATTTCTTACTCTTTAGAAAGATCCAAGGCAACATCATTTTTATTATAGCCAGCTAAATTAAATAGATTATGAGCCATCGTTTTAGCATTTTCCTCATTTTTCATATCTTTAGTTTTCGGCGATTGCCTGCGATTAAAAATTAAAGGAGATGATCTTATTTGCTTGGCCTGTGTTGTAAAAGGTTTACTGTTTTGGTTTGAATAATCTTTTTCTATTAATCCATTCTCTAAAGAACTTCTAGAACGATAGGCAACTTCATTGTTCACTGAAATACTTCCGTTGGTTCTTGTTAGTGTGTGAAATCCACTATCTCTTCGATCAGTTGAGTTAAGTCCATTTTCCTGGTAGAAAGAATTGTTTGGTTCCTTTATAAACGTTTCTTGGTTTTCATTCAGTAAGCTTCCCTTCATGTCAACAGGTGAATACCGGTGCACCTTAAATGTCAAAACTGGTGACTGACTCATGATTTACCTTCGGCAAAAAAATTTAAATTTTAAAATTTAAATAGGCCTATAAAAACTATTTTACTTTTCTGTTGTTCAGTTGTTGGATGATAGATACAATGTGGTCAATCAGCAGATCAGTCAATTACATACATACTATTGACCTACACACAAAATAGACACATAAAACAATGGTTCAATTTATTCGTTATATAACAGCTGAACAGTATTACTAACTTTTAGTTGACTGTGAAACCAAACCCTAAATAGCAACCGACTTAATTACAGCTAAACTGTAAACGTTATGTAACTGTGCCTCTGGATCTACATATCTTGTTTCCCGGTTCGGTAAATAGACCCGATTCATGTATTCAAAGACCATATTAGTTTAATCTGGGCGCCTGTTTGTTGAAACTCGATCATTAGCTTGAGTTTGGTAAGCAAAGTAAAACTTAAGTAAAACTTGTGCTTATTTAAATGTAATTAAAAAATATACTATGCCAAATTAATTAAATAGCCTATTTTTTATGTAGAATACCATTTTCCGGAATGGACGGTTCGCCATGAACCTTTTTTTAAAGAAACATTTTTTATTTAACCTTCTATCCCCTTAATGTCCTTTAATTTTGGTAATAAATATCGACCTAAATGCTGTAGTTTTTAAAAAATTTAAGTCTCAGATTTTTTTTACGATAAATCCAAGATTCTTGCTATAACCCTTGTTGTTACACATAACTTTGTTATAACTACTATAAAAAAAACTACCAATAGGGGTTATGTAGATAAACACAGATATAGTGTTTTTCTACGTAACTGGCGCATTGGTGAGAGTATTGGTTCCAGCTTTTGGGTGTTTATGTAGTTTTAAAAATAAAAAAACAAGCGGGAAAATTTTCTTTAAATAATAATTAATCCATTTTGGAGTAAAATTGTTAAAGACCGTCTGACTGTACAGGCATCGTAAAATTGTCATTTTTTTGTATATATCTTTATTCTCGATGTGGGAAAGTCTAATGCGCGACTTTAACAGAGTAATATCAGTTACTCCGACCCAGTCTCAAGTTGCCTGTGGCAGTTTGGGATATTATAAATTATAATTGCCCGATAATTATACTGCTGATTAAGTGCTGGCTCAGCAGGAGTTCACACCGTTTATAGCACCTTACTCAAGGGCGCTACAGCATGAGAACAGTGGGGATTGAACCCACGACCTCATGTGTGATGTAGCAAGTGTTCTTACCAGTTACCACTACACCACGAAAGACATAAACTTAACATTAAAGACTGACATCAAAAAAATAAAATGTTAAATTTCTTGCAATGTGGAATGTTTTTTCAGTTTAAAGAATGTTTTTAAACTATTTAAAGATTTATTAAGGTGTTTATGTTGGAGTTGTTGTATAAAAACCATGAACAATGAACAAAACAAACGTAAGCAGATATTTTACTTCCAAATTAATAAAAATGGATAAAGGAAGAAAAGTAATTATGGTTATGACAATATGTTTTTGCTTACTTTTGTTAAACTATTTCTACTATACTGTGCAACCATGGCAAAACAAAGAAGTAAAATATAAAAGAATAAATTCCAATATAGAAGTAACAACTGCTATCAAAGATTCAGTATTTTATGATGCTAATTTTGACATTAATAGTACAGATGTTGTTGTGTTTCTACATATACAAAAAACTGGAGGTTCGACTTTTGGTCGCCACCTAATTCATGATTTAATATTGGAAAAACAATGCATAAAAAATCCAACCAAAAGAAAAGCATTTGATTGCTTAAGGCCAAATTCAAAAGATGAACAATGGCTGTTTAGCAGATTTACTTTTGGTAAGGTGTTATAATATGATGTATATTGCCATATTAGTACGTATAAAACATATATACAGGATTGAAAATGTTGATAGCATCAAATTGAATTATATATATTAAATGGATTGCATGTATTGAGTACATGCAATCCATTTTGTTACATTCATTCCTCCTACTTATTTTGTACGGACCCCGCTTCATTCGATATACATCTATATATGTGGCCGATGCAATCCATTAAATATCTTATTAATACCTGCGGTTTATCACATATTCCTTAAAATTATTTGTTATGTATGCTTTGATAATATTTGTATACAGGTTGGACTTGCGGTCTTCATGCAGATTGGACTTCATTAAATGAGTGTGTTCATGAAAAATATAAACCAATTTTTACTGGAAAACGAAGGTGTATAATTTTAATTAATTTGTTTATAAATTTTTTAATAAAATTCCCATTGTCGAAGTATGAATATAAACTTTTAGATTCTCATTTTTAAGGTTTCTTTATATAACAATGTTAAGGGACCCTGTATCAAGATATATAAGTGAATGGAAACATGTTAATAGAGGGGCTACTTGGGCAGAAGCATATCTAAAATGTAATGGGAGGAATTATCCTTTTAATTTATGCTGGAAAGGTAGGTTATATGATAAACTTTGGTTTGAAATATTAAAAACCATAATGGGAAAATTGTAAAAATAATAGTGAATAAAGAAATATATTTCTATCATTTCTGTCTTCAATGGTTTCTGCCAATCCTTAAAACAATTGGCAGATTAAAAATTAACATGAAAACAACAGGAACTGTTACTAAATTTTTATTTGGTTTTACATTATAACATAATATGACTTTTTGTAGGTGAAGATTGGTTAGGAGTATCACTACAAGACTTTATGGACTGCACTGACAATATAGCAAATAACAGACAAACATGGATGTTAGCTGATCTGCGTTTAATCAACTGTACTGGTTCCAAGTTATCACAAGAAGAGAAGAATAAGATTTTAGTTGCAAGTGCCAAAAAAAATTTAAAGGTAAAGTCAAATTTTTTTATTTATATCTGTATTCGTAAATTATGGATATATTTTAAAATTTTTAATCTAAAAATAGAATGCCTTTATTTATTTTATTATTTTTTAGGACACATTATTCTTTGGCTTAACAGAAAGACAACGGCAGAGTCAATTCCTCTTTGAATATGCCCTTGGCTTAAATTTTGATGTCGATTTTATAGATTTTAATGAAACGCGTGCATCAAGTGTTGCTGTTTCAGATGAAGATTTAAAGAAAATTCAAGATTTAAATTCTTTGGTATGTCATTGTAGATTTTTTGTAGGTTAAAGATATGAATATTTTTAAAAGCTACCTATTACCAACATGCCAACTGGCCCTGCAAAAAAAAATCCAAAACAAATAGTCATAATATAAAAAAATTTTAACATTAAACCTCGACAGTTTTACTAGCGCTAAGCATTTCAAAATTTGAACCAAAAGTTATAGGTATTCTTTGTAAGGTTCTAGTCCTGAATGGTAAGATTTTCTGTCATTTAAATATAATTTTGCATTAAAGTCTAATCTAGGAATAATTTTGTTTTCTTAGGACATTGAATTGTATGAATATGCAAAACAGTTGTTTGATCAGCGTTATAAATTCTCGAAAAAACATCCGAAAGTGATTTTTATCTGAAAAAATTTAAGCCTAAATAACCCAGAAAGAACTTAAGCCTAAATAACCCAGAAGTTAAACTTAATTATATTACTTTATAACTAACTATATTATAAATGTAAAAAAATATATTGGTGGCTTATGTGTTTATTTAGTCGAAAGTGTCAAATATTTACGTACTTAGTACATAATTACCTTTTAAAAAAAATATTTTTTTCTAATTTATAAATCCTAATAGTTATTAAAAAATATGTCTTTTTCTTGTCTTTCACAAATCAGCTGATTTTTATTTTTTAAATATATACATTTAGGCTTTTTTTTATTTCTAAATATGTTTTCATTGTTTAACATTTAGTTTTAATTTTTTGAAACCTAAAACACCTTACATCAGTATTATACTTTGCTATTATTTCTGTTAGAATGTTTTTTTAAATTTGTTTTTGTTTATTCTGTTACTGCCTTGTTTTTTTATTTATTTTTTATAGTGCTAAAGGGTATTTCTTATTTAAAACTGTTGGTTTGAACCTTTAAATAAGTGCTAAGGAAAAAAATACATCACCAAAGACTAAATTTAAAAAACATATCATGTTTGTTTGTAATTAAGTATATTGAAATACATTTTAACCTAAAAACTATTGCAATCCTCAAATATTGTATAGCTTTAATATGTTATATTGTTTACATAAATAAAACCTCATTAAAACGTCAGAACTGTTAAAGTTGTATTTATTTATTTAAAGGAGAAATAGAAAGTAGGTGCTACAATTTTTGCTTTTCAATCATTTATTTAATGAAGTCTGTTTTCTAAAGATCATGTTTAAATAAATAGTTAAACCCTCAGTTTTAAATACAAAACAAAACCATACTAAACATGTTTTTACAGTATAAGCTGTTATTTAAACAGCTTTGCATCAAAATTCTATTAATACGCGGTTTATATTCAAATATACAAAAAAGGCACAGTTTAAATGTTAAATAAAGTTAACTGAACATAACGATAGTTAAAAATACTATCGCGTTTGGACCTCCGACAGCCTCTACACTTTGCTGTATAATGTACGTAGTAGTAAAGTCCAAAAAAGAAAAAAAAGCTTTTCACGTTTGCGTTGTCGAATGTCTTGCTGTACATTTCGTACGTTTGGCGCGTTTAAGGTCCTTTTTCGCTTTTTTATTCCATTTTCTTATTGTAGTCACCACCAAATCCCTGCCTTCTCTACGGCCAGTCACCAAGTAGGCAGATCTGTTGTTTTTAATCACACTACATGTACAGTGAAGGCCGTCGTGCATCCAAAGCGAGTTTTTTTTGACTGGCTGAGTGGGCCACCGAAAAGCCCGCCTAGACTTTCGATTGATATAAATGCGTGTACCGCCTTTGTCAGATGACACTCGTTTGATCTTTATTTTCATAACTAAAAAATAATTTGCTAGTTAATTGTCATATAGGACGAATTATTTGTCTTTTAAAGTTTATGTTTCGCCAAAATTTGGCTTATATTAACTCTTAACCAAAAAGTTTACCAAAATCGAATGTGCAGTATTTCTTCTTGAACAATGATGCCGATTTTTTCTGCTTGCAAGGAAGGCATGTTTTCATTTTATCTAAAAAACAAAGAATAAATGTAAGCAATGACCCAAACATTCAGCTTGTGTTAGTACTTTTACTTTTTCAATATATTTTTAGGTTTTGCGTAAACCCGTGTCTAGGCTACAAGCGAGATTTTTTGTTTGGGATTACAACTTGGGCGTGGCTAAGCTTGATGTTGATTGACGCGACTTGAACTGTGGGCTATGGAATGCCGATCAATGAATTCCAAATAAACCCCATTGGTTATCAATTAGAAGACGTAAGCCTTAATGATAATATCAATGAAATTAAGGCATAGCGTGCGACCTGACTTACGAGCAGTCTAGTACGGCCAAATCGCGTGATAAATTTTGCGTGCGTTGCGTGCTAGTTGTAATGCCACCGTGAATACATTGGGCCTCAAACTAGTTAATTGCCTCGCCTTACACAATATTGATTGTTACACTCTCTGTAATTCAATAACCAGGGTGTAACACTTGAAAATCAATGCAGCTTTTTACACACCTTCGTGCAAAACATGGTCTTGATAATATTATTATAAAAATTCCCAGATTTAAATACTGGTGTTGCTTCCGGAAAACAATTTTAATATATTGGCAGGCTATTCATTAGGTGAAATATTAAACTTCGGTATTATAATAGTAAAAGTCCAAATTTGCTATTAATTTTTAACAGCTATCGATCAACATTAGTATTTTTTACTATGTTTTTTTGCTATGTTGTTTTTAAAATACAGGTCTTGGTTACAAATTTAAAAACAAAACTATGTAAAAAAACATTTTACGTGCTTAACTTACCGCTCTTTGCAGAATAGAGGTTGTTGACTTGTATACACATTTCTTGGCTGCCCAAAACAGGAAACTTGGTGCAGTTAAATATTTCTGGCCATGGATAACCAAATTGAGCCATTGCTGGTGTGCAAGAATTGCGTACTGATTCGCACAACGATCTGCAAGGCTGAATAGAGCGTTCGTAATCTATCAAAATTACAGAGATTTATAAACAAATTTTCGTCAATGATATCATACTGCTGACAAGTGTGTTAAATTTCTAACGAGCACTTTGTTAAATATTTTAAACAATTATCAAATTACAGGTAGTTAATTACCTGGCATACACACAGGTGCATACAGCGAACACAAAAATATTCTTGTTGCGGAATGGCATCCATACGATACCAACGGCGGCCAGGAACTAGCCTGTTCTAAGATCTCTCGCATGGTAAGATGTCCCAAAAGGTTTGGGACCCGCATTCTATACCAAAATATATTTGATTACAAACTGGCTATTTTTAGTTACGATTATCATTTGAACAATTCTAAGAATAAGATTTTACAAATTTTGTTAAAAACAGGAAACTGAACCCTTCACCACACCGCAATTTTATTTTTTAACTAAATACTTAATAAGCAAATATTTTTTCGTCTAACAGGTGGACGTTTTATAATTTAACAGGTGCTATTAAAGCATATTATATTAAAACATTTTGCTTCTTTCAAAAACATCCGTATATAAAAATAAAAGCGTAGGAAATTTGTAATAACCCCTAATCCGACCTGTTATTCTCGCTTTATAAACCATCTGCTATTATATCTACATTGTTCATTTTGTTCGCTAATACGTATACTTGTAGGTTTTACAGATAAATAGCTATATAATTTAAATTTATTAAAATTATCCTTTTTGAATAAATTAATCAAATTGCGTTGCATATTATGTGATTTACCTTGAGTATTCGAGACCGTGGCACAGGCCAAAATCGATCGGAATTGTTTCGCAATTTTTGGTATTTTCAATTCTGCGTTCTGAAAATCGATCAATGGGTGAAACAACTGAAGGCCGGGTCTGAATATTGACACTGGCTCTCTGGGATTTTCTTCGGTTGCTTTTTACGACTTCTTGGCTAGTGCCAGCTAAACTTTTGCCAACGAAAGCATACAATATAATATACAAGAAGCAGCAAATATCCATGATGACTTACAAAATGGTCGAAAACTTTAAAAAATATGTTATTTATTTTAACGGTAATTTCTTTTCTAATTTCTATATATTTTAATTTTAGATAACACAATAACAGTTTATTAAAATTAAATTGACTTAAGTTATAACAAAACTGTAAATTATGTTTGCCGTGTTTTATCTTGACGCATTTATTTTAATCTATTTTCAAAGCGATTACTCCCCACATTTCTAAATGTAATCTGTGATCTACATCCTCTACTCGACAGCCACTACAATACCATCACCACATTAAGCTTTCAACAGATCAGCTAAAAATGCTTTATTATTCGTAAGATGTCTCGAGGGAGTTTGTTCTGTAAATGGCGACTGGAATCACTAGAGAAGCGGCGCGGTTATAGTAAAGTGGTCGCACGATGTAAACAACATTCTATCCGGCCTGAATGACACAGCCTTTAAATATTGTGAACGACGACATTTTTTTATCAAATATGTTTTTTTCGCTGTTGCTGACACGCTTACTACATATACACACATTCACTTTCAATGGCTTTTGCGACACTTCGCCCGTGACCGGTTCCCTTTGTTTCGAAGGAAGTTACGTGTTTGAAGGCGTGCCTTGTTTCAACACCAAAGATGAGATATTAATACGTTTCCTAATTTTTATGTGCCTGCTAGTCCGCAACATCACGCCGGATAGAGACTGATTTATGTTGCGATGCCACGACGGCTACGCTGGAGCGGTAGCGCGGCACATGAAAGTTCAAAAAAAATCATTCTTTTGTCTACCTCGCCGATAAAGCAAGTTCAAAGGGAGTTTCACATTCGATTCTTTTTTAAAATTCTGATAACAAAATACTGAACGTCTTTGAAAACATGTGGCGTTTTTATCCCTTTTCTCCTTTTGAAGTTTTTAAATCATAACAAAAGCAAAAGCAGGCAATTTTCGTCAATATCGCTACATGTAATTCAGAGTTGGGTGTTTGCATAGCAACTATGTTTATAAACAATCTTAAATCCAGCCTGTCTTGACTTAGCTCATTTGCAATACAAAGTTACAACAGACTTACGGTGTATACACGAGTGCCGGTAGTAATTTTCAAAGCAACCTGTAATTCGAATGTCAGGTGTTCTGTGTCATCTGACATGCAACAACAATAGAGCTTTGTTTCGTTCTAGTTGTCACGGTTCAAATGCAATACAGATGCCCCCAAAGCATGCTTTTAGTTTTGTTATAATAAAATAAAACCCCGAGTACCTGCGCAGCATCAAAAAATATCTATAAACCCTAATTTAAGAGATTATAAAAAATTACTTATTGTCTTACGCATATAAGCTAGGGTTTTGGGACATTAGACTTGACAAAATTGATGCATAAACCCCTAGTTTTTATTGAAGCCACGCGAAGGCTTGTTTACTTAGAGATACGCGCGATGTAAGATTGTTTACGAAACCTGCTATTGTTCTGATGAAGATGTTTACCCAGCCTGTGCACTGGAGGTGATGCGTGGAAAGCGATCAAACTTTAAATTGAAAGTCACGATGTGGGTATTTACAATTTACACGCTCAGCGAAATCTTTAAAAATATTTTGCAATATTTTTTATACTCTTGTAATAATTGAGGGTCTATTTGTTTAACCCTAAAATATATCATTTCGTATGTATAAGGCTATTGTGTAGCCCAACTTAAAAATATCTAAACTGTAGCACTTTATAAATCTCATATTTGTGGTTGTTTTATTCATGTTTCGCCATTTCATTTGTAAAATTCATGCAGCTTTTAAAATTTTAACCACGGCTTAGCTTTCTGTTACACTGAAAACATTAAATGTCAACAACCACGTGCATCGTAAAATTACAAGCTCTTTGTACTTTACAGATAAAATCGTAATTGTCACGCCGTAAATATAAAATTATATGTTACTATTCTTATAGAGTAAGCTATCGCGATAATCTAATTCAATTTGACAGTAATTCGCCTGTAGTAAACCGCAATTAATAAAATAATTGCATGGGCGAGCTCGAAAAAAGTTTAGAGTGTTTTGCACCGTGCATTAATTGCGTTGTGATATAATGTTTAAAAATAATAAAATGTTAAAGAACCCTAACTGTTAAATTGGTTTTATTGGTTTTCTAGGTAAATGCTGTAACAACAACTAAAGTAACACGATGTTAGGTAAAAACTTGTGAATAAACAAAACATTTTATTAGTAAAATACATATGTTAAATATTACCAAAATAAAACCAAATATTACGCGATGTTAATTGTTATTGAAATTCCAAAACATTTTATTTTTATAACAAAAAATACATTGTAGTACAAAAATGTTTAGAAAAGTATTTTTTTTATCCTCGATTAAAAAATCAACAACGGAGATTAATTGTTGAAATAAAAATTAAATTCAGGTAAATTTAATTTATTAAAAGGAACTTTTTTATTAATGTAATGTTAAAAATAAACTGTTAAACGATACATTTTATTTTGTCACGAATCACATGACAAGTCAATTCAAAAAAAAGACAAAAACAAAAAAAGCAAATACTTTTTTTTTATTATGCTTGAATGACTGCATTATTTTGCTATTACATTATTGGAGAGGGAATCGTTTTCGTAGCAAACTGGGTCTATAAACGCGGGAAAGTAACAATAGTTTATTGAAAGACTAGAAAAAGGCGTTTTTGCTTGCTATTTAAATTAAAAAAGCTTTCTAATTAAAAATATAAAACAAATACATTCAGACATTGCATTCTGTGTTATTGACTTACAAGTTTTAAACAAAAAGTTTGGTATATATAGTTTCCTTTTAACATCTCAACACTCCTTATACTGTCAGACTGTTATAGGAAAAAAACACTATTTGATAGAACACTTACCAGCTTACGGGCAAACAGAACTCAAGAACTATGGATAACGATTTGACGTTGTCACCTGCAAAAAGAACAAGATTTCAAACCAGAAAAAGAGAATCTAATAGCAAATATTTAAAAAAAAGTAATTACAGTGATTTGCGAAGCCCTTTAAGACATTCAAATGAGTACAACGAAAATGTTAAGAATTCAAAAAAAAGCTATAACCGATCACGAAGAAAATGTTTTCAAAAATCGTTGGAGGAAGAAAATGAAAGAAAGTGTTTTACTCCCCGTTCAAGAAGAATCGAAGGAAGGCTTGGCGAAAAACAGGTTCAGTCTGAAGGAAAAGCCAGTGGAAATTGGTTGGAACAAATGGAAAAATCCAAAGAAATAGATGAGGAGTTGGAGATATACAAAAGAAAAAGCATTGCAAGAAAATCTGAAAGTGAATCAACAACAACTGAAGAAATTGAAGACGATCCTGTGGTTTTATTGAGAAAAGAAAAACAAATAGAATACGGAAAAAACACATTGTCTTATGATGCCTATCTTGAACAAGTACCAAAGCACACAAGGACTCAATATCATCCAAGAACACCTAACAAGTTTTTAAAATGCAGCAGGCGATCATGGGATAGCCAAATAAAGATCTGGCGTAAAGCGCTTCACAATTGGGAAAATTACACAGAAGAACAAAAACTGAAAAATAAGCAAAAATTTTTGGTCCCAAATGAAGGAGAAAAGGCTTTGGAGAAAGATTCTATGATCTATGACCTTCCAACTGACATGAAACCTCTTGGAGAAGATGCGGAGTTGGAGGGGGATGTTAACCTGGAAGAATATGATGATGATATTCTAGAACTTATTTAAAGTTATAAGTTCAACAATAAATTGACTTTGTTATTAGAAGACACATTTCAGTTTGCATGTGTTGATAAATGTATCTTTACTATATATATGTCTGTTTTTCATATGTCAGGTTATATATAATTTTTTTGTTAGTGCTATGCTTTAACTTTGACAATAGCGTACAGATACTTGATTAAATTTTTTACTTTCTTTTTTGGGCTGGGATTTATTGTATTTCATTTTTTAAATATTAAAGACACATTTTGGTAAAAAAACATAATAAAAATGTATTAGTTTCATAAAGTTTTTGGTACTAGTTTCTAAAAATTATGGTCAACTTAGTATTTGCAGCTGCAACGTTTGTGGTTACAAAATTTCAAGTACTGTTTGTAGATTTTATCTTATTTTTTTTGTATTTTAGCTTTACAATTAAGAAATTTTAAAGTTGTAGACTGTGTATTGTTATGGATTCTCATGATGGTTTTAGTGGTTTACCAGTTGGATCTATGCCAAAAAACTTTAGTTATGTCGAAGAGGACGAAGCCTTAACGGTTGCTATAAATGAAGTTAAACCAAGAATATTACTGATGGGTTTAAGACGAAGCGGAAAATCATCAATACAAAAGGTATTTCATTTTATGGTTTTTATGTGACTTTAAAACTTAGAAGCTTTGCTGTCAATTTGTAAGGACTGATTTTATATTTTGAATGATTTCTTACGTAGTTGTAGGATGTGACAGTATTACATAATAAATATCATTTTCTTATTACAGGTTGTTTTTCATAAAATGTCACCAAATGAAACACTGTTTCTTGAAAGTACATCGAAAATAATAAAGGACGATGTTTCAAATAACTCCTTTATTAATTTTCAAATTTGGGATATACCTGGACAGATAGATTTTTTTGATGCCACCTTCGATGTTGACATGATTTTTAGGGGAACTGGGGCTTTAATATTTGTAGTTGATGCCCAGGTAAAAACTTCTTAAGAAGAGTGTTTATACAGTTTGCGATGTGTAATACTTGTAATACTGTATTATAACCAATAAATTATCACTTTAGGACGAATATATGGATGCACTCACTGTTCTACATCGAACTGTTACTAAAGCATACAGAGTTAATCCTCACATCAAATTTGAAATATTTATCCATAAGGTTGACGGTTTATCCGACGACCACAAAATTGAAACTCAACGTGACATTTCACAAAGATCTACCGAAGAACTGCATGAAGTTGGATTGGGTGACCTACATTTAAGGTATACATAATGTTAGATCTAATTTAAAAAATAATACATAAAACCCCCATTTAATAATTAGGCAACATAGTTTTCCATATTTTTAGTTTTTATTTGACCTCGATATATGACCACTCCATTTTTGAAGCTTTTAGCAAAGTAGCCCAGAAACTCATTCCACAATTATCAACCTTAGAAAATCTTCTTAGCATTTTTGTACAGGTATGCCATAAGATTGAAGTTTTGGCATCTCACAATACCTAAGAATCTTATTATTCCTTTTTAGAATTCTGGTGTTGAAAAGACATTTTTATTTGACCTTGTTAGTAAGATATACATTGCCACTGATGGATCACCCGTGGATATGCAATCCTATGAACTGTGTTGTGAGATGATAGATGTAATGCTAGATACAGCTTGCATATACGGGTAAACAATACCATCAAAATTTTTTTTGGGTACCTATGAAATATACTAAAACAATGGATCGCAGGAAATGTAAAAAATGCATAAATTTAATCTTTACCCCATTCCTTTACCCATTCAGAAAACACTCAAGTCGTGTAATCCATGCAGCCCGTGCATATCATTTGATTCTGTCTATTTTATAGGTGTTGAATTTTTTTATTTAAAAGGCCTGCTTTTATTTTTAAGTTAACTTTTAAAATTTAGAGATGATGAAGCAGAAGGCCCAATGACAGAACTTGACTGTGCGTGTATTATTCGACTAAATAATGCCACCATACTGTATTTAAGGGAAATTACAAAATTTTTAGTTCTGGTTTGCATTCTAAGGGATGAATCTTTTAACAAACGTGGTAAGTATTTTATATTTAAGAAAATCAATAACTTTAATTTTTAAAAAGAAAAAATGCTAAATCAAAAAAAAGTAAACAATCCATTTCTTATACAGCTTTGTATATTTACAAATGTGATTATTTTTTAAGGTATTATTGACTACAACATATTGTATCTTAAAAATGCCATCCATAGAGTATTTGATGTCAGGACCAAAACCAAATCGAATGGACAACTATCTTTACAAGAGGCCACAAATCGTTTACAAATTTCTAATTCAGTAAACACATAATTGTTAACAGAACAAATCTGTAACCTATTTAATTATTGGCTTACATTTGACATCAATAATGTTGAACTGTGAAGTAGGACTCGGTTGGAGCTTTTTAATTGTTTTAAAATCACTATTGTTCCAACTTTTTTAAACTACTGTATTTGAAACTATATGTCAGTGCACCAATAGTTATTACATTTTGTTTTAAATTTATATATATATATTACTAAATACTAAATCACATAAATAATTTTATTTCTAGTTATTATTTAATATTGTTTTTATATATTTTCATACATTCAATTATATAATTATTATGAATAAAACCTACCATTTTCAAAATATTGATTGTGTGATGGAAATATATTTTTTTATTTTAACTAATGTAACAAATACCTACTATATTAAAAGTGCATTGTTGTTACTGGTTGAATATATTATAAGGTTAAATTACATTTTTATTTAGAAATGGAAGAATCTTAATAATAATTCATTGCTTATTTTTATTTTTTATAAATTGTGTCAATTTATAAACTGTTTTATTTAATTATTGTAAAATCCTGACCTGACACTCCAGAGTAGAAATGGAGAACAAAATTAAAATTACTCGATTTCTCAAATCCAAGTTATTAAAAAAAAGGTTCGATCGAATTCCAGTACTCGGCTATGACGTCATCGATTTAAATGTCAAAAAGCGCTAGTTGTTATGCTAGCGCAATTCAGGTATAAGACAGCCATTTTACTTTTTATTTATTACAAATTCACACAAAATTCAATTAATAGCAATAAAATTAAATTGTAAGAACAAAATTTAAAAAATAAACATTTTTGTTTACATTTCTACATGTTTTGACTTCAAACGATTTTGCAATGGCGAAACTACAACCCCGGATAAACTAAATAGGCGCTCAGATGAATAACTTGTAAAAGGGCAAAACAGAATGAAATGTCCAAGTTAAACAACGCAGTGCGCTCATTGAGATGCTTCGCACAAAACTCTAATGGACACTTGGCGTCGTATAATGTAAATAATATTGCTTGTGATTGTCATAACTGTAAATCTCAACGCGTGCCGTCAAAGATGATGCTATCAGTTTTTTGCTAATCGTCCATACACCACGATGTTTCAATTCGTGAATCTAGTACCAAAGCGCACAATTGAGTGTCGTAAATGATGTCGTTGTAAGACATGCTTCACGGGGTTGCTTTTCACCTTGTTTGGACACTAAAAATCTGTGATTTTTTTTTAACGGCCCAAAAACTACCAATTTTAAATAGTTTGTTATTATTATTTTGGATTAAAAAAATATTCATTTTTTTCATAAAGTAATTTTGTAATGGTAGCAGTTGAGCGATTGTTGCATTTTTATTGCTTAGTTCAAGGGTAGCGATTTCAAGTATTTTTAGAACGATTATCGGAAACTTGCGTATGTCTTTTAGTTCGTTACATGCCAACCAAAGTGGGCACCAAACCGTTAATGCGTTAATCGTCGATTAACGAAGTTGATTGTTGAAATTTAACTTTTAAGTTAACTTTGAAAATCATCAACGGATCTCTTAACTTTCGTTACATTGATGTGCTTCCCATAGATAAAGTACGTAAGTACCAAAAATGTCTTAAATATCGAATTTTATGGGGTTCATTGAAATCTTACGATTTAAAAAAAGGTTGTTTTCGAACAGAAATTCGCTACAAAAACGAATTAGTCGTTATAATATAGAAGTTTACTCGAAACTTGACTTTAATAAGCAGATAGACATGTTAATTTAATAAATTGTATCTACAACCTTTTGAAGATAACTTGTATACTTACATCGTAAACGGTGGCGTAACAAATTAAAAAATGTGACGAATGTGGCGCAACTTTGCTGTGTAACAAGAATATGAAGCAAACCTTGACGTTATTTTGAAAAGGTTTGTTAATGAAATAAAACTGTTGAGTTAGAGTCACAAATTGTTTTTTGTAGTCGTATAAAAGTATCGCTACAAAAAAGCGTAAAACTTCTAGCTTTTCTGCGTAAATTATATTTAATATCTAAAATAATCCTTTGTCTCTCTAATAAAACGTGATTCATGCAACTGGTATTCTTAATTTCGCTTTAAAACACAAAAAGAATTACAGCGTTCTTAGTAACTTCCAATACATTCGTATTTAAGTAACGGTTTAGTTTTATCGAAGTTCACGATTTTATGAACGGAACACCCGTTATCAAAGTTGATTTTTCAAAAAGTTGAGAAATACAATTAAATCGTTACAATTTATTTAAAAATACGTAAGATTCGGAAGCCGAGTACCAATAAAATTTTCGACGAGCTCGAATCCTAAAAAACTTTAATACTCGTATTAATTACTTAGATTCGCCCTATTTTTCAGAGTATGTATTAACATGCATAATGTCATAAGATTTTTTAACGTTATAAAATTAAATATAAGTTACCCCACTCTTATTTATAAAACGATTTTATTTCCAATGTAAATGAGATTTTTTAACAACAAAGACAACAAAAACTACACTAAAATACACATAACATAGATAACTAAATTAAGCCATGATTAATTAATTTATTCGGATACTAACATCTATTTAAAATAATTTTGACACGATGTTGTGTTTTGTGTTTTGTTGAGCTGGCTTCTAAAATTTACTGGCAATAAAATCTGCATAGTTTGTTAGTTAAATAGCTGTAAGCAAATGGAGGTAGCGAACAAATGATGTTCGGGGAAAGTTGCAAGATCCTTAACAAAATTTAAGTAAAAAGTTTAAACAAAAGTGTTAAAAAATACATCTAAAACCAAATAAAACCCCAAATAAAAAATGTTGACTAAATCTTAGGTGATTTTAAGGCTTTTTGAATTAACTCGTCTCCTGATCTTTTGTGTGAAAATTTTTGCTTTCTTCTGTTTTCATTTAAAGGAGGTGACGAAGTACTTGGATAGGAATTTTGCTTTAAAAACAAAATCAAGTTAATTTACAAAAACCGGCAGCGTGGTGTAGTGGTAAGAACACTTGCTACCACACATGCATCATTGGTTCAATCCCCATCTTATGCTGTGGGGTCTTTGAGTAAGGCGCTATAAACGGTATGAACTTCTGCTGAGCCAGCACTTAATCAGCAGTATAATTAACGGGCAATTATAATCTATATAATATCCCAAACTGCTACAGGCAACTCGAGACTGGGTCGGAGTAACTGATGTTACTCTATGTATAAGTTGCACATCTGACTTTTCCACATTAAGGATAAAGAGATATACAAAAAAAAACTTCCATGACTATTAAATGCTTATCCAGTTAGTATAACAAGGTGATTATTATGCCAACCTTGGTAAATGATGTATTTCTTTTTAGAATGTTTACCCTCGATAAAAAATTGTTTTGCTTTGGTTCTTCTTCAATTCTTAAGGCTTCTTGTATTACAGTTACACCTAAAAAATTAGATGTTAATTTTTTTTACCTAAAATTTATACAAGGCCTTGTATATATTTTTTTATGTTTTACCTTCTGGAACTTTAGCTTTCCACTTTGTGTTTATCAAAAGATCAGGCTGCACTAATTTCTTTACTGGACTTCTTGATCTAAACAATAAAAGACTTAAACTTGAAGCAAAAATTAATTTACACTTAAAAATCGCTTACCTTTCATCTTCTTTTTGAGAACTGTTAAACATGTCCATTGGCGAAATACTAAACATTAGAAGTTATTTATTAAAGCATACAAAATTATAGCATTGTAATTTTGAAATTTAATTGAGGGTTTTACCATTTTACTGGTTGAAATTCAGTATTTTTGGTATTGGTTTCCGAATCTAGTGGTCTTAGAGCGGAAAATCGTGATCCACTTAGAAGAAAAGTGCGACTGGGAGCAGAGTTTGGGCGAGAAAATGCATCCTGATCCGCAGCACTAAGGTGTGACATCGTTATTCTAGAACCTCCAGCATCGATAGTGGTTTTCATTGCTATTGTGAGAAATATTCAATTTTACACACGTCAAAATGGGTAACACTGTTGTTTTTTAAAGCACACCCTCTTTATTAAAATTAAAAAACAAACCCTTCATGGTTTTGCTTACATTTATTATTACTATCAGTTGAAAATGAAATGCAACACAAACCTGTTGTTGGAGATGGAGCTGGTTTAAATAAGTCCTGGGAAGAAGGAGATTGTGACAAGTTTACTACATTTAATGTGGCATCATAATTACTACACATGTTACCGGTCATACTCTTAAAAGGGGGATCATCAATTAGCTCAGAAGGCAATTCCATTCCAATGTTATAAACTGCTAAAAAACAATTGTTAATAAAAAAACATGCAAGCTAAAAATAAATATCTAACCTTTTCTGTTAATGGAATTAATGTTGTTAGAAATAGCCTCATCAAATTGCAGCTTTCTACTAAAAGAGGACTTTTGAGTAGTGGATGCACTTTCTGGTTGCTGTACCTCAAAAAATCCCTCCAAGCTGTCATTATTGTGGCTGCTACTTGTCAATTGTGAATCACATAAATCATTAAATGATTGTATAGACACATCAAGAGATGAGTGATCATATTGAGCTTTCGGGGTGTTTATCGATAAAGTCTGAAGCTTCGTAAAAGGGGTTTCCTTTAAGCGACTGGAATTTTGTTTCTCATTAATTATAGACAAAAGAATTGGTGCCTCATGAATTGGTGTAACTTCATGCTTTTTCTGAGTAGATTTTAGTTCTTTAACCTCATTTTCTAATTGCTCTGTATACTTGTCATTTCTTTCAAGTGCTTTTTCCAGTTGTGATTTCTGCTTTTCAGATGCTTCCAATCTGGACTCCAATGTTGCAACCGTCAGCCTTCCAAATCTAAATAAAACGTATAAAAAAAATTAAAATTAAGTTTTACTAAGGTATTACTATAGTTAATAAATCTTTTCATACTTTGCTGGTGATCTTGTTAAAAACTCCATTCGAATTTTTTGATTTTCTCGTTTTAAATCATCATTTTGCTTCATCAAGACTTCGTTTGTCTAAAAATTAAGTCCATTTTACCATTATTAATCAAAATTAATGTAAAAATTAAAATATTTTACAACACCTACATTTCTTAAGTCACTCAGTTCCTTTTTTGTTTTTTTGTAAGTTTTTGTGGTCTCTTGTAATCGTTCAGAAAGGTTAGCCAGCATGTCCATATTACTGGCATGTTCACGACTTCCACAGTATTGAGGTTCAGTTTTAACAAAATACTCATTTGATGTGCAAGGAAGGGATTGAGTTGATTTTAACTGATCATTAAGTGCATTATTTTCTTGTTTTAACTTATCCACAGCATTTTCAAGCTGCAAAATCTCATCCTAAATATTTAAATAATAATTATAAATAAACTTAGCTAATTATGTTAATTCATCTTAAATAATAAAAATATATTATAAAAGTAGAAACTGAAGTCTTAAACCTCATATTCCTTTAAAATTAATTCAGAACGAGCTCTTCTTAATTCTTTTGATGAAGTTCGATTTGTTCCTTCACTACTTTCAACTACTCCTCCTATAAGAATGCAGTCATTTAAATAAATATTAGTTTATTGTGAGAATAAGAAAAACAATGCATATTTTTTGCTTTTGTAGAGATTTAATTAAGAATTTTAAAGAGGGTTGATCTACCCACAAAAAGAAAATTATATTAAAAAAATACTAAAAAGAAATTTTGGACCATTTATTTAACTAAGTTTGTATTTTTTTTTTATTTTTTGAGTTGAAGTAAAAAAAATTATCCATTGGGCCTCAACACAAAGTTTACTAACCTATAATGCGTCGGACTGGACTATGTGGTGTTATTTCCACTCTGCATGTTGGACAACGACTATTTTTGTCAAGCCATAAGTTCATGCAAGAACTACAAAACACATGGTGGTTTGAGCAAGTAACTGGCTCCTTTACCTTTAAATGAATTAGAAGTATTTACTTTTTTGTTATCGTGAATTTTAAAATTGCTTGATTAAACTTAGCAGCGTCAAAGTTGGCCACAATCTGACAATATTCGATCTAAACCATTATAACGATATCGTTAAATAAATATCTTAACAAGTTTAATGACATTAAAAAACTACACAGTAATAAAATATTCAAAGTTGTTTATTTTTACCTTTCCAAGACATATTTGACACGAAAGAGGAAGAGTAAAAGATACCGAAGATCTCATCATTTTCCCGCCAGACGCATTGAATAAGAAAGACAATAACGACCTTTCAACTCTCCTATTCGCGTGTGACGTCACAATTTTACAATTGCTTAAAATGTTGTCGATTCAGTAAAACTCATTTGGTTTCTGTTTAAGCTACTTATAAATGCCATGAAGTCGTTAATTTACAGTTTTTTATTAAAAAAAACTGTAACCAGCACGATAGACATTATGCTAAGAAGACTTTACTTGTATGACAGCAACTTAGGAAGATTAATTGTATTTACAAACTTTTATGTTATATACCAAATATTAAAAAGGCTTTTAAATTAAATTTATTAGAGGGTGTGGTTTTTATAACTAAAAAATAAAATTTGTCACTAATTTTTAATTCCCCGACTCTAAGGCGAAAAGAAAACACCACCGTTTACTTTTTGGGACTGTAAAACAAAAATAGTAAACATTTTAACAGCTTAAAAAGTTAACTTTGTGTTGTATGTTTAAAATCGATCCTGTTACAGAAATTATTATTATTCTGTTAGCAACAATAAGAAAGTTAAATTTTGTTTGTTTACTTTCGACGCCACAGACCGGTTTTACCAGCAACGTGGATAAAGTTTATTGGAAATATAATAAATTTCCATTAGTAAAACCTTTAATCAGTTCCTAGTTATAAAATAGTTTTTCTTACGTTAATTAAAAAAAATGGAGAAAAGATATTAGTAAACATTATTTTAATAAGTTTGGTTAAACATGCACAAAATTGCTTTAATGTGTTTATAATACCATAAAATACCTAAAATTTAGTAATGTTAATGAAGCGTAACTAGCAGATGATGTAGTAAAGTCACAACTCGATCAGCTGATTTGTGAAATCTGTGTTGCGTGAATTAAAAGCTTATAGGCAGTAAAAGCTTATAAGTATGTTGCTATTTAGTTAGTTTTAAATTTGTTTGAATAAATTTTAATGCATTTTTTGTGTATACAGGCATAATTGTGAATTCAACTTGACACGTTTAAAATTTGGCAGTCTTGTCTTCTGTTAGTTGTTAGTGGTAGTAACGGTTGTGAGTCTGTGAGTTGTGACTTAATTCTACGACTACGATCTGGCAATTTAAATAGGGTTGCAACATTTACACACTTATTATAATCATTGTATTAAAAGATGAATTGGATAAAGTCAAAATCGTATGCTGGGTTGCAGGTTTCCGGTTCTTTTCAAGAAAGAATTGTAAAGCATTGGTTTATTATCGGAATTGCGACTGTTATTTTACTAGCTAAAGCAAGCCCAAAAATTGGAGTTAAAGGAGGTATTTTTTTAAAATGTTTATAGTCAATTATTTATCAGCATAAAATATAAAAAAAATTGAAATTTATTTTGTATTATTTTGGTGCAGTATTTCTTTTTTTTTTTTTTTCGTTTATATCTTTATCCTTGATGTGGGTAAGTCGAATGCGCGACTTAAACATAGAGTAACATCAGTTACTCCGACCCAGTCTCGAGTTGCCTGTGGCAGTTTGAGATATTATAGATTATAATTGCCCAGTAATTATGCTGCTGATTTGGTGCTGGCTGAGCAGGAGTTCATACTGTTTATAGCGCTTTACTCAAGGGCGCTACAGCATAAGATCAGTGGGGATTGAACCCACGACCTCATGTGTGGTATAGCAAGTGTTCTTACCACTACACCACGCTGTCGGTTTGTTAAAATATTACCCCACATCTGGTTAATAGTTTTGCATTTTTTTAAATATGTCAATAGCATCTAAAATTGGCAATGGCACATCAATGCTGGATCTACGAGTATTGTAACATAATATATTAATGAAATGGTATATATATCATTTAAATTTTACATAATTTTTTTTTTGTATTTTAGGACCCTTAATGCCAGAAATCACTGTTAAATATATTGCCGTGTCATTAATTTTCTTTAATAGTGGATTATCTTTAAAATCTGAAGAACTCAAAAAAGCTTTAATGAAGGTAGCAACTGCTTACATCGACTAAAATAACCTGTATTAACATATTTTGTTTTTAATTAAAATTTTGTATATATATATATATATAAATATAATCACATTTTCTATATTAATTTACAGTGATTTCAATTATTTAGGTTCAAATTCATGGATTTATTCAAAGTTTTACACTTTTATTTACTCCTTGTTTCATGTGGGCTTTACTTCATTTTTTTCTAAACCAATTTTCGTTAAACGAACATCTACTGCAAGGGTGAGATAATAAAGTTAAAAAATAAATAACAAGTAAAGGCAAAAATTTTCACATGTAAGTACTACGAAAATGTTATTAATAAAAAGATTACAAAATTGACCATGCTGCAGTTCATACTTTAAAATAGAAGTAAATTTACAGGCCTTTAGTTTTTATGTTTTATTAGTTAATTATTCTTATTGCCCCGCTTGTTTATTTTGTGTGTAATTTATATTTATTTTACTTAGATTACAGGTTGTTAGTTGCATGCCACCCCCTGTATCATCTGCAGTTATTTTAACTAAAGCAGTTGGGGGAAATGACGCTGCTGCTATTTTCAATTCGGCGTTTGGTAGTTTTCTAGGAATTGTTGTTACGCCATTGTTAGTGTTTTTATTCGTGAGTACCATTTTTAATATTGTTTTTCACATGCCAATTTTAGTTAAAAAAAACTTTATTTCATTAAATTTCAATAATTTTTGATTTATTTTGTTTAAATTATTATTATTAAAAGCCTTATTTTCTAAGTTTTTTTTTTTATATAATAAATTAAAATTTGTTTTAGATGGGATCTTCCTCCACTGTTCCATTTACTCACATTTTTTTTAGTTTGTTTATGACTGTTGTTGTTCCTATTATTTGTGGCCAGGTAAGATTTAGAATATAAGAATATAAGTTGTAATATGCAAGTAATTAAATTGCTTACTCGCCACAACATTTTATTTCATTTAACTTAAATTCAGGTTTTTTATATTTTTGTTAGTTGCATGCATTTTTATGTATTTTTTTTTTTAGATTGTTCGACTTTTTATAAAGGGTTGGTTAGAAAGAACAAAGCCACCATTTGGAACAATAGGCAGTCTTGTTTTACTGCTTATTATTTACACAACATTTTGTGACACTTTTTCCAATACCTCCCTCAATATAAATAAGTTTGACCTTTTGGCAATTGCTGCTACAGGTAATTATTAAATTTTGTAAGTTTATCTTTTATCTATTATTTAAGTTATAAAAGTAATGTGTAAAATATAAAAAAATATTGTCTGGGGTAACATGTAAATTTAGTAAAAAATTGTTTATATAGTAAAATAAAGATTAAAACTAAAACTTTTGTTTTTTTTAATTTTTAGTATGTTGTGTTCAGCTATTTCTGTTAGGTTTAGTGTTTCTTACAACAACTCGCCTGACATTTTTAAATTTTAGTCCAGCTGATACTGTTTGTGCAATGTTTTGTGCAACACATAAATCACTTACACTGGGTAGGTTTATATTATTGTTTTTAATGTTTTTTACCTTTATTTCCAGTTAGTTGACATATATATATATATATATATATATATATAATGGAGCTTAAATACAGCTAGTAAGGCAGGCAATTGACTAGCGGTAAAAAAGTTACAATATCTAAAAATTATTTTTTTATCAATATCTAAAAAAAAAATTATTATATATACATGTATATTTTGAAACTTTTATTTTTGATTAGGAATTCCAATGATTAAGATTATTTACCTTGGATCAGATGCTCTTTCCCTCATTTCTATTCCTCTGCTTATTTATCACCCAATGCAAATGCTTCTGGGAGGACTTCTTGTCCCCACTATTCAATCCTGGATGAAAAGAACAGCCATCACTAATGAAAGTCTACCTGTAAAAATGTAAATTTATTTTTTAGTATATACTTAACATATGAAGCATATTTTTAAAGCCAAAAGTAGATTACTTTGTTTTGTTTATATATATATATGACTAAATGTGTATTAGAAATATTGAACAAACTTATTTATTTAAAAAACCTAATATATGGTAAGGTGCTCTATTTTATTTATTAGAAATTATTTTATTTGGTGTCTTTGTATTACTTAATTTTTTTGCCTTTTTAATATATCACAATCTATAGTAGCTTGTTTTGCGAAGCTTTTACACCTTACTATTCTTATTTAAGTAATATGTAGAAATACTTTCTTTATTTATTGTTTTTTTTATTAAATATGCCCATGCAGTTAGATTTTAGCTAAAATTTTGAAGTTTTTTTAACATATGCACTTTATTTAATTTTATTGTGGGTAAAGTTATATTTTTATGTTCAAGTTTGTTATTAAAAAACTGCTATTACATATTAACAATAATATTTGTAAAACATAAAACATTGTCTTTACTCGTTTTATATACTTATGTTATAACGCCAATATTATTTTTTTTAGAATATATTATGTAGTTTAAATTACCATGTTAAAAACTTTTTTAAAGAAAAAATAGTCAACGGTCAATTAACTATGGGATTTAAAGGATACTTGACTTAGGTCATTTTCTAGAAATTTAGTAGTTGCCATGTCTTGAGTAAAAAAGTGCTTTTGTAAATAAAGCAATTTGTGATGAAAAAGTAGTCACGTGACATATCTATGTTATTGTACGATAATCGAGTAGTGTCTTGGTAAGTAAACTTTTTTTAATGTAGTAGATTCACTGTTATAAAAAATACAATCGCCTATTAATATCTAAACGCAATAGTATTTTTTAAATGATAACATAAATACTTATACCTGTTTCTGCCTATAATACAGTCTCGTAAATACCTAGCAACACGTCAGTTGTATTAAGTAATCTTGTTAAACACACAATGAAAAAATACAATGCACCATAAAAATAATATGCAACAACCGATCGTTTTTTAGGCTGCTGTTGATACGGTTTGATCTGTAAAACACACATCAGACGTATTCACATAGGTTATATAATATAATTACATTAAAACGTCTGTGACAAAAATAAAGAGACAGTCAGTGAAGTGGAAAAATATCGGCAAGATAAGAACCGAATGTAAACTAGCAAAATGCCCTACGAGAAGTGATTGTCCTAAAAACAACAAAAGGGTGCAAAATTTACAACACAGCTCAAGACAAAGTGGTACCGCAAGAGTGCCGCAATACTAAAGTGCCCATATAACACCTTACCTATTACTGCCATGACTAATATACAGAGAATTGTTTAAAATTTACAAGCACGCAAAACAAGTAAGACTAGGCCCTAGGCAGTGAAGCACGTGCGAACGTATATATAAGGGCAGACAGCCATAAAACCATTTTGGGTAAAAAACAGCTTTTGCTAAAGAAATGCTGTGTTTTGCATAATATATGAACATACACTGGCGATAGGGCGGCAAAGAAAAAACATGTACCACATTCGTTAAAAATTCATTATCATATGTACCATTAAAATTTTAAACCATCAAGGTCGTATCAAATCATTTAAAAAAAAGCTTAATACAGAAACAGTTGAAGCAAAGTGCATAACAAAGATTAAAATTTTTTTTAAGTACCAAGCCAATTCATTAGAATTACAAAAATAATACACAGATAAAACGCAATTATTTAAAAATAGAACCGATTGGTCAAAACAAAACCCAGTTTCAAACTCAACAATATAACTGCAGTCTGTTAAAACAACTATGCACCCTTTCATGATATAGGAAAGGGTGATAAAAAGCACATATATATAAAATGCATACAGAAAAATTGGTACAATGAGCAGATAAGTAAAAAAAATACGTATATACAAAAAAAGGTGGTAAATAAACCTTTATATGACTTAAAGCTCTTCACATTTATGCAAAGCTTATATGTTACTAGTTATTAAACAAAGAAATATAAACGAAAGTGTAAATGTTACTCAACAGGTTAGCCATAATATCGAGTACCATAAAAATTAAAACTGGCAATTATTTTACAGAGTTTTAAGAATACGTCACAAAAAAACAAAAAATATAAAAGTGTTAAAAAATGGAAAAGCACTATTTTAGTGTGTAATGTATGAACAACAACCATTGTATAAAAATATACCATTATTTATAAAAAAAAAACATGAAGGACGCTATTATAATTATTATATCAACATAGTAAGAATTAAAAAAAATTCATTACATGATCATTTAAAAAAATTAAAACTGTTTTGTTAGAATTTAGAAACAATAAAAATCAGATCAAATACAAAATGGTTAAACTTCAATCCCGTAAGCTTGCCTAGCACTAGCTCGACTGTATTGTGGCTTTTGTCCATTGTTTTGTTGATTTGGTGGGTTTGATCTGCAAAAATATTAAATTTAAATAACATTTAAAAATAAAACCTAAAAATTAGGCAAAATAAAAATAACAATTTAAATTAAAAAATGATAGTATGCTGTTATAAACCAACCTGTTATATTGTTGTTGTTTTTTTATTGGTACAGATGGAGCAGCAGGACCATGTTGGGGAACATATCGGCTAAATGGCTTATCTTCTGTGGGTTGCGGTCTTTGTTGCATGGCTTAAAAATTTTTTTAAAATGACTTACAAATAAAAAATAAAGCAAAATACAAAAATTCTAAATAAATTTAACAAATTTTTAAAATTTTAGTTTAATTGAAGAAAAAAATCTCCATAGTGTAAAATGGGAATTCTCTTTCTCAATATGACATGACAAATAGGCATTACATAATAAAAAATTTCTCATTACCAATCATCTTCCTTAACCTACAAGTTAATTATTAACAGACTTACATCTTTTAAAACTTGGCCTGCGTGAATATCTTTTACTAGGCCTTCTTTCAAAGTTGACAGATTTTCTGGGACCCTGATTGCGGGTAATTTGAAATTCAGTTCGCACACTTGGTCTAAATCTGTTTAAAAAAAATAGCTTTTTAGTCAAAGCAAAAAAATTTTTAAAACCAGTAGTATTTAACTAGTACAAAGAATAGTGTGTAAACATAAAAAATGGGCTAAAATTAATTTTTTGCCCTTTACTTACGTCGAACCAAGACGAAGCATTTGTTGTCTTTGTGGTCTGTTGACATTTTCCTTTAACCTAAAGAAGGCATGATGTTCAACCGCACACTTCCACAGATGTTTACAAGCTTTAGGATGATCCAATCGAAATACAAACGTATGTTCCTGTTCCATTCCCTGTGAACCAGAATTACAAAGCAAGCGATAAAACTAAAGTATCTTACATAAGCAAAATAAAGCATACTACTAATTTAAAATTAACACAAAACCTTAAACTTAAACAATTTTAAGCAAAAAAATTAATAATAAATTTACTGTATATAACATATTTATTGGATTAGGTATAGAATAAAAGGGTGAATACACAAACTTAAAAATGTAATTAGATAAAACTTACTCTGTCGTCATCTTCTGTAACAACTAGTAAAAGTCTTTTTCCTTTGAAGTCTAGTTTCTTAATCTTAGGCCAGAAAAATAAACCAATTTTTTGTTCGCCCTCGAATACCAATACTCCTGTAGGGGTAAGACCTAAGCTGTACTCATTTCCATCTTTACCCTGTAATACATACATAAATAAAAAAAAGAAGATTTATATCTGACATAATTTTGTATGTAAGTGCAAAAGGTGTAACCCAAAAAAACAATAAAGCAACCCGACAATGGTAATTTTGCCATACCTTAACTTTGTGCATGTCAACACCATACATTTCCCTCCACTTTGCAATATTAAGATAATTCAACTCGGCTTCGGCAGGTGTCTGTCCCCTTAATGTCCCGAAAATTTATAAATACTTACAATAAAAAAACAATAGAACCCTTTGCTGGTATAATACATCACATACAATGATAATAATTACATTAAAGCAAAGCAATAAAGCTAAAGGTATAAATATTTTATTAAATAAGTATTTAAGGTATTTATACTTTGACTTCTTGTATGCTTCAACGACTGCTAACTCAAATGTCTCAGTTTGTTCAGGAACAAATCTAAACTCGGATATTAAATATGGATTATGCACTTCGGGGTCATAGTCACCAAGTTCAGCTAAAAGCAAATAATTAATGCAGCATTATGACTTAATACTTCTACATAATTAACATGTGCTAATCCGATTTATCATATGTTTACAATTATTGTTATCAGGGTACGAATTAACGTTTAAAAAACGATTCGCTAAAAATGAGGTCGCATTTTTAGAGTAATTATTAGGTTCAAGTCATAATATTTGTTTTTTTGTAACACTTGACGCGTTGCGTGGCATTTTT